>NC_142042.1:7482542-7790042 GCF_982192425.1 Myodes glareolus | reverse complement strand
TCCTGCTAAACATTTTATTTGCATGATCTCAATTAATAATCTCAGCAAAAGAAGCAGCTATACGGCAACTAGCATCATTTTTAGTTTGTCTATGTTACTCCTGGGGAAAGATTATGTAAGAAGTCAAAGCTTCACAATTCAAACAAATAAATATTAAATACCTGAAAGGGTATTTCAACTAAAACATTCAGCTTCCACCGCCCAGCTCCTGATAGGACTGTGTCCTGCCCGGTCTTAGTCAGTTTTCCATTGCCGCGACACGCCACCACGACCAAAGCAGCCTGAGGGAAGAGGGTTTTTTATCCGGCTTATGCTTCCACATCACTGTTCATCACTAAAGGAAGCCACGGCAGGAACTCAAATGCACAGGAACCTGGAAGCAGGAGCTGATGTAGAGGTCACAGAGGGGTCCTGCTTCCTGGTTTATTCCCCATGACTTGCTCGGCCTGTGTTTTTAATGGAACCCAGGATCACCAACCAGGCCAGGAATGACACCACCCACAAGAGACAATCCTATATCAATCTCCAATTAAGAAAATGTCTTAAGGCGTGCCTACAGCCTGATTTTACAGAGGCATTTTCTCAGGTGAAGCTCCCTCCTCTCTGATGACTCTAATCTGTGTCAAATTGACATAAAACTAGTCAGTATGCCCTGAAAAAAAGGAAGAACATGTATTCTCTTACATACACAAAAAAGCCAAAAAGGGTGTGAGTAGGTCCTAATTTCTCAACATACATGTTTCAGCGAGAGACAAGGAGAGCAGTCAAACGCAGACAACCTGAGCAGAATTGAAACTTGTTTTAAGCCTTTCTAAGTCGAGAGCCCTGTCCTTCAGTCAGCCCTTGTCTTAGGATTTAAGTCCAGTAAGAGTGTAATTCACGAAGCAAAAGACAGACATCATTATTTCTTCTATTTGAAGCAATGTTCAACATACTCAATTACTAAATACATCCTTTAAAATCCGGTCTTTTGCTGGTGATGGGATTCTCTTAGTTTCTATAGAGAACAGACCCAAACTTGTATACAATGCATTTTGAGTAACCCACAGCAAGAACTGGCTATAATTTGCCGAATTCAAAATGTCAAGGGAGATATCTTAAACATAATGTTGGCTCTTTGTACCTAATAAAAAATAAGAAAATACGACTACATCATGACTTAAAGCAGAGAAAAATGTAAAGCTCAATATATACCAATTTAAAAAAATAATAAATAAATAAATTTGAAAAAGAATAAAAGACTTCTCTAAATCTACAGTCCATTATCTGAGCAAGAACAGGACAGTCAGGAAGAGAACCTTTTCTCTCCACTACTCTAAAATTCTCCCTGACTGAAATTATAGTCTTTCACCATTTTCAAGATGAATTAATAACATTAAAAAGTGGGTTAGTTAAATGTGAAAAGAAAATAATTAATCATGTGAGACTACCAAGATTATCTATCAACCTAAAACAGAGGCCTAAATAGAGGAACTGACCAAAAATATAAATTTGGTCATGTTAATTACATTTAGTATTAATATGAAATTTATAAGTATAAACTAATGGGAAGATGGCATTGTGAATTTCGTTGAAGAAGGTGCTTAGGATAGGAGCAACTTGACTCCTTGGGACAGAATTGCATATGTCTGATTAAACTTTAGTTGGGAACTTCTAGAGTCTAAAGTGCTCTCATCTAGTGCCTCCAGCAGTATGTCAGAAATGTGTCAGAGATGAAAACATGCAACAGTACCTCCTGAGCCCTCCTTCTCCAACCTGTGACCTGGCCCTAGCATTCGCAGACACACTGCATGGAGTAATGCCATTGCAGCCTTGTTAAACAGCATGAACAATTCATTAGCATTAACAGCCATACTGAAATTCCTGTGTGCTATTAGTAAAAGAGAAAGATACGCCCCTATTGACAAAGGCAGCTAACTGACTCAGTCATGAAGAATGACCAACAAGAATCAGGTAAAAAGACATGTCTCACATCTTCCATAATTTGGAAGTGAAAGATCAAATCAAGCTACTGATTCCATGTTTTAGTTATGATCTACACCTATTAAAATACGTGAAGCAGATGGTCTTATCATTCAAGCCCTTCTTGATAAATATTCCTGAGATTTAATTTGTAAGATTTGCACATTTTCTCTATCATACCCTTTCCCTTCCTCATACATTTTTCTTTTGGTCAAAATCCTAAGGTTAATAATAATAATAATTAATAATAATAATAATAATATTAATCTGGAGGCTTAGCTTAGTGTGTCCTTCACTGAATGTTGAGGGGTTAAGCACAGGTTTTCTTTCAGCTGCAAGGCTTTCCATGTAGTTGGCATTTTTTGATTTTTGCAAAGAATAAGTCTCTTCCCTAATGGCTGATATTTATCTTTAGAAACAATTTATAAAGAAAATAAATCTGTCATAATCAGGTCATCCAGACATAGTGCTGAAAGCATTTAATATCTGATCTATTCTGTGAAATAAGAAACAATGCTGTCTCTGCTACTAAATACCACATAATCGCCTTAGTTGGAGGTGTCAATTTTAGGGACTCGATCTTCGTATCTTAGAAAAAAGTACTTACACTGACATAGATTCAGCAAGTGTATTGTGCTGAGGATGCTTCTAACTTTGCTTTTTGCTTGTATTTTATAATGTTCCCATTTATTATGCTTGTCTATTTGAGTTAAGCACATCTACTCTACTGGGAATCTATCTTGGGAGGCATCAGTGTGTGCTCCAAGGAATATATGGGGCGTGGTAGTTCATTAATTTGGTTTGCTTCATTATATCATAATAAGACTCAGCAGAGGACAGTTTGGGCATGACACTGAAATAATCAAACATTCAGTTATTTCTAACCACTTAATTACATGCTAATTCTGCCTGAGTTCTGTTTTGTGTATGTGCCTGCTGCTTTTCAAAGAGTATTGCACATGGAGATTGTACATGTGCTAGAAAACAAATTAGTATGAAAGTAACAGAACATTTTAACCACGACTGGCTTTGTGTTCTGCAAGAATTTTTCAATGCTACACCTAATTGTATTCACTAGGTGAATATGCCCAATTATGCTGATTCCAACTGGGTGGCAATGAGTACTTTAGGTCATAATGTTAATATTATCTGAATCAGATAGCAATTTTATGTCATGAGTTGCCATTTGTACATAAACCATTTTGCTATTGACTTGTAAACTGAAAAGGAAATTGTTATTACCCAAGGCAAAATTTCAAGTCACCCCTAGGACCCTCCATGTGAAAGCAGAGAGGGGTCTTTGGAGAGTCTTCTAACAAGGGGTGCATTCCCCCAGTGAGGGTCAGAGTTCAGTTCCCGAACTCATCCATCACGTACTGATTGGCAGGGGGAGACAGGCTGTCAGGACTGTGAAGGGACAAGGGCCCCTCTCTGACCTCCTAAATCACTTTCACACACAGGGTTCAAGCGATACACATCCCCATCCACAAGCAACATGCCTCCAAAAGTGTCCCTTTCCAAAGGGCACTTGGAATCAAGAAAAACAAGTTCACAAATGACCAGGATCCCTTACTGGCCAATATACTTGAGATTTTTATTTTTAAGGGCTTATTTTAAATACTAACCACGAAAGCATAGCTTAATGCCACTATTTTAGTTATAAACAGCTATGTGCAAGTATTTTATATCTTTTCTTGTACATACTGCAATTTTGAGAACCATACAATGCACTTTTTTTTCTAAATGAAATCAAACATATCTACCCAGACCTGAGGCTGTTTTAAGTGGAACATCTTAAGACCGCTAAGTATCTAAAGATACTATAACAGTTGTGCTCAGTGCTTGTCTAGCTGCTTTTTCTGAAGACATCACCCTAATAATGAAAGTTATTAGTTATGTAATATTACCTTGAGATGTCTCAACACAATCTATTTTCTTTAGCTTTTGTAAGGACATGATGCTCACAGAGTGCTGTATTTAATTTCCTTATTACCGTTTGCTAATTTAATTCATTAATTGATTACCTCTGAGATTCTGAATATGGAGAAGGATCTTTGGAAATTAAAACAATTATTTATTTACATAAGGTAGATAAACGTATTCGACCCACATTTCAGATGGGTTTGTCCTTTTCCTTCCTCCATGCTTCAGCCCTGTGTAATTTACTAATAGTCAAGGCAAGTCTACTGATGAGCAGTCCTTAAGGTGTAAGAAATTGAATTCATTTTGGGCCACACTCCCATGTATGAAAGAAACTTACTACACTTTCTGTGGATAGGGACTGACTTTCACCTGTTCCGTAAAACATACTCAGTACTAAAGTTCATTGTGGGATTCTAAAATCAACTGTTTTGAAATAACTAATAGATGCCTTTCTTCTCCTCTGTCTTCTGCACCAAGAGCTGGGAGATGGGAGGACATTCCAAGAGGGTGACTTCATGACTTGAGATTCTCTTGGGCAATAGCTTTTGCAGAAATTTCCAACACACTGGAATCAACATGCATGACCTCAGGTTCTGAATGAATGCTAAAGTTATACAAAATTCTTGACATACTGAAAGATATTCTTTTCCACTGCCATAATACCTATTAAGTAACTTTGTTCAGTTACCAAGATGCTGGGAGTAGCGCTCAGAAAATATGGAAGTAAATATTAAAAATCTGTTAAATGTTGTCAGCCCTTCTGCAGAGAACAAAGGCAAACAGAAGCTCATCATTACTTACAATATTTCTAATTTACCAAGTTTTCATCATGACAAAGATATTTAATTCCCTAATGTGCAAAATATCAGAAAATTGCACGATGAAATCTGATTTTTGTACTTTCCAAAAATACAATATCATATTAATATACTACATGGTTGGCTTTATAGAAACACTTATTAACTGTTCTTAATTCTCATGCTTAATTGTCCAGAATGACATTTTTTTTTCTAAATTGACTGCCTTACATTTGTAGATAACTTCAAAGATTTATTTAAGGGGCCACGTCTCTTAGTACATACAAAAATACAGAACGTGCATGTTCTACAGTTAGATTTGCAATGTCAACATGTTCTTTGAAACAAATCAGCATTTAAAATCTTTTTATTGGAATTTCGTCTTCCATGGACTTTATCAAAGTGGGTAGTAAGGACACGTGCACACGCCAGCACGTGTGTATCCTGCTTTTCCTGATAAGAGGCTGATAAAAACATCTTGTTTTCAGGGCTGCCTAGGCTTCAGCTGCAAGGATTTGGCGCCCCCTAGCCCTGTTTTATAAAACAACAGTAATTCTGGACGACAGGAGAGCAGGAATTGAACAATGTCTCTGTAAAACATTGGGGCATTTTAAAAGGATTATTCTTTGGAAAAGTATTGTGCTTTACATGGTCAGAGATGTTGTACTGTCCATAATTTAGAGTGTGTGAGCCGAAATTCTTCTGTTGTAGTGTAGTGAAGTGTTTAAAACAAGCTTGGCTCTATTTTTTATCCATTTTAAAAGATGTTTTTGAGCAAAAACACATTGAACAGATTTACATCTGTCCTCTAAATATTTTCACTTAAATCATCAAACAGACAGACATTCAGAGTACAAGCAGAAATGTAGGACATGGCTTTTGGTTATTGGCAAACTTTATGCAAATAGCCAGCCACTCTGGGGGAAAATGTACACTGTTGATGCTTCTATCTAAAAGTGACACCATCCAGATAGGCTCTTACACCGTTACTTTTTAATAGTATCATGCATTAAAGGAAGATGAAAGATGAAGCATTCTGAAGCACATGCAATAAATTTCAACTATTTTGCTTGTCCCATGTTTGAAACTGCAAGCTTCCCTGATTGGGCTCCAATTTTGAATTCAGCTTGCTATAACCTGGCTGCTTGCATAGCACCTGTCAGGAGAGCTTCAGCAATCCAAACCTTACAGATTTTGAGGGGAATGCAAATGGAATACCAGTCTGCCAAGGTATCAATCATATCTGTAGTATCTATGGGGTCCACAGACTCTGGTTAATCTGACAGATTTTGAATATTTCTGGAAAAGAACTTTTGTAATATTTGGAAGCAAACAAAAGAATTGATTCTCACATTGCTTGGCTCTGTGTGTGTGTGTGTGTGTGTGTGTGTGTGTGTGTGTGTGTATGTGTGACTTTTTCCTCTCTGTACTCCAGGAATGCCTGAAAATTCTGCACACTTTATTCTGAAATACTGTAAAGCTAGATACTGTAAATCACTTGGTCAATGTACATTAAATCTAATTTAGTCTGACCACCACTACTACTCAAAGACCAGCAAATTGATTGTGTTACTAAAAGGTGATGAAGTTGATACTGTTGTTTAATGAACTCCAGGCCGCACACTGCTGCTAATGCACCCTACTTTAGGTCACTCAGTCACCTCCCCTCTAATTGAATTTATCATTTGAAACCTTGGCTTGATACTAATGATCCAAAAATAGAAGAGGCTTGCTAGATTGTTCCTGTCTACCAAATGCCTTATATTGAAGTTTTCTGTAACAAACACTTGCTTTTCTTGTCGTTTTGTGAGGGCCACTTGTCAGTCACGGAGGGGCAATTATAAGAAAGTGTGCATTTAGAAAAAGATATTATTGACCTCTGCAAATTGACTGGCAACACTGAAATTTGAAAGTGGAGCTCAGGCAGCCCTAATGGGATATATGCAAATCGTCTCCACACAGGCCTGAAACTGTCATATGGCTGTTGTTATTTTAAGATACACAGAGCCTTCTCTTTCTGTTCTATCCCCTTTTATTTCCACTCACTGAAGGCAGCATGTTTGTGAGACTAGTCTATCTTGAGGGAAATGACAATAGCATTTGCGGGTTTCTACCTCAAGGAATCATTATGGGTGCAGTTGGTTTCTTAAGTCAGCCCTAGGGAGGGAAAAAAAGAAAGTGAAACCGATGTGAGGTGACATTAAAATGGGAAAAGGAGTAAAGAAAAGACATGATTTCTGTAGGTTTACAAAATCAAGGCAGCATTGTAGAATTAGAAACATGCAGAGAATAGTAACTGATTATGCCTAAATTTTTTTTAACGAAAGAAGAACCTAATTTAGTGCTGCATTGTAGTTCAAAAATAGCTTCGCATAATTCATAAGGTGCTGTACTTGAGGATTGCTGAAGTTCCTCGTTATGATAATGCCTTTTGATAACTTTTATTGAACATAAGCATTCCCCTGATTAAATCTCTTAACAGGCAGTGCTCTTCGGTGCTAGTTGCCGTCGTTTTAGAGCTGGGCTGCACACACTCTGCAGAGACAAGATGAGACATAGCAGTGCTTGCCAAAAATCCATCAGAGAATAAATACATGGAAAAAATCTAATTTACAATGAGGATTTCCAACTGAAAAATTACCATCTCTCTAAACTTTGGAGCACAAAATAAGCAATTTGTCATCATGTGTTATACTTAGATAAACCAAGTAAAATAGAAAATCAAGCACATTATCAAAATTAACTGTATTTTCCCTTATGTATGTGTGCCCAATTAAATACACCCTCCAAGAAAAACAAAATAGCTCATTAAACTTTGTACCAAGACCACTCCACATACCTGAATTTGGAGATTTAATAGGGACCCAACATCTAGGTAATTGAATGCTATCTATGACCAGGGATTTGTCAGAGCTACGAAAATCTTAACATAAATAGTCATCAAATCATTCTCATCTCCTCTGTCTCTCTTTATCTCTAGATAGATAGATAGATAGATAGATAGATAGATAGATAGATAGATAGAGACAGACAGACAGACAGACAGACAGACAGACAGACAGACAGACATAGACATAGATATAGATATAGTTACAGATATAGAAATGGTGGAGGGAGTTGTTTTGTTTGGTTTTTCTGTTTGTTTGTTTGTTTCGGTTTGGTTTGATTCAGTTTTTTTCCCCCATACTTTTCAGCCAACCATTTTGTGTTCTTCAGTTTCACAGATGGTGTAGGAAAGCACAAGACTCTCGACAAGAGGAATAGGATCTTGCTATCACAGGTGTAGAAAGGAATGAGCCCCAAGGCCATCACAGTTCTCTTCTAGAGGACAAAACCAACTGGTCCAGGCATATGCTCCCTGCCTAGTGCGTTTGTACCAGAATGCAGGAACCCTGAGTTGAAGAAACAACAAACTTCCTTTATCCAATGATCAGCTCATAAGCTTACCTTTGGTTCTCAAACACACACTCAGTCTTCTGACCTCTTTATTATACATCCATCCATAAAAATATACCTGCTAAATAAGGCTCTGATTGTGCAGAATTCTAATATCCTAAGAAACAGTCTCCCAGACTCTGATATCTCTGAGTTCTCACAGAATGTGCTTTCCTTTCTGCAGCCTATGCTTTCTTTAATCTGTATTTCTAGTAAAACACTCAGCGTCACAAAATAAAATGTTAATACTAGCACTGAAAAGATGGCTCAGTGGTTAAGAGCACCTAATTCTTTTGCAGAGAACCCACATTCAGTTTTCAGTAACCAATTTGAACAGATCACAACCACGTGGAACTTTAACTCAGTGTCCTCATCTGGCCTCCATGACACCTAAGTCCACATACACATATCCATATACAAACACATACATTATATCTAAGACAGATAGACAGACAGACAGACAGAGATGATCAATGATAGATAGATGGTTAGATACATAGATTTCCCCTAAATATAAAAAATAATTCTCATATCAATGTATATAACCTTACCCCCCAACATAATGATGTGATATATGTTTAATATTTGCTACATAGTAATTATTTGTTGAATGACTGTTACTAGGAATTATATTCAACCTGAATGCAACAGATTTTTCTGAGAATTTTTTTTCCCTGATGATGCCAGCATTCAGACTTTGACAAATTTAGAAATGTTACTAAGACCACACACCAGAATGGTCCCTGGTCTCATTCCCCAGTTTATACATCTATGCCAGAGAGAAACAGTTTATGTCCAGAACCTGTTGCGGTTAAACACATGGATGGTTAGCTAAAACTATTTTGTATGGTGTCATTGAGAAGAGAGGAAAATGTAGAACAGAGGGTTAAATAAAGCTAAAATGAACTCCAAGACAAAAATGAATTTCAAAATAAAATCCATGGTTACATTTTAACAGTCTAAAATGTAGGAAAATGTATGTGTCTGTCGAGAGCTGAGTACAAAATTCAGTTTGTTTTTTTTTATAAAGCTGCCAAAGAGGAATTTGGTTGATGTACATGTATTGACAAATAGTTTTGTTTTCTTTAAACATTGTTGTTAGGATTTCCTATAAGGCAAAATAAAAAGCAGTTGCAATAAAAATGAAAAAGGATCATCAAAATTTGGGCTCAGAAAATACAAGTGCCACAATTCCTTCATAATAAATTGCTTCACAAAATGAATAAGTGGTGTTTACCATGTGAACCATGACAGAAGACAATTGTTCACATGTTAAATACACTTTCAGATTGGAGATGAATATATCACAAACTCATAGCCTTTGAATATCATAGATTTAATTTTTTTGGAAAAATTGAATATGCCAAAATATATACCACAAAAAAAAGTGTTAAAAAGAAAATCATTAGACATATAAATATCTGAAAAATGAGATAAAGGGGCAGAAGAAATGAGGCAGGGATTTAGGGAAGAAATGTATAGTTTCTGGTAGGTAAAGTAATTAACATTATTGTAGAAATATTAAATTTTTTCCTTCAGATTGTACAAGTCATTGTTTGACAGAACAGGAGAAAGAAAGAAAAGGAAAGTCAAAATCCACCTATCTCCATTACAAGGACACAAAATACAATTGATTGATGATGATGACGATGAATTCTTTTTTTTTTAATTTCCATTTTGTTATGCATCTTCCTCCTAGTATTTCACCTCAGGCTCCTCATGTCAGTGAGAAACAACATCTGCCAAGATCCTAACTGCAGTAAAAATTTTGAACATAAAATTCCTGATATTGGGTTGGAAATAAGACTCATGATCCTCACGCTCATCATATAAAGAGTGTTTGTGCTCTTATCACATGTTGCAGTAAACGATGTGGCTCCATTGCGTTGTGCAGGGGTGTCGTCTCCCTAGTGCTGTACCCCTTCTAGTTGGTTGTTAAAGGAGAGATAGATAGGAAGGACAAAAGCTCCGTGCTGGGGGTACTTACGCAGATACAAATCCTGCAAGGCTAAGGTTTTGTCTGAGCGAACAGTCAGGCTGGCACTCTTAAGTTCGGTATAGCTTTAGACTTTCAGATAAAGAAATTTTAGGTTCATAGGCACTTAATGCTTTTAACTATCCCTGATTTTGCAAGATTCTTTTTCATGGTGTTGGAACTCAAGAGAGCACCATTTTCTAAATACAAAAACGATTGTGTGCAAATCAGCCCAAAGGCTTTGTGGCTTACTAGTCAAATAATCTCACCTAACCATATGCCTTTTTCATTTTATCTGAAAGGAAGACAAAGTAGATAATCTCTGTGCCATGTGGTAGCTTGTTCATGAGTTCAACGAATCAAACAACCAACACATGAGAAAGTTAAGAACGTCTTGAAAGAATTATTATAGAACCATTTTGCCTGCAAATAAACAGAAGACAATATAGAAGAAAGCTTAGATGATTTAATACAAATGCCCGAGTTTGTGATGGGCCATACCAAACCTTATTCAGTGACCTTATTTATGAAAATTATTTTCAAAGGACCACATACCCAGAGAAAACTGATCAAACAGCAGTACCTCCTTGTTCTGCGCAGAAGTCAGCATGACTTGGCTCTATCTAGTGAGAACAGACTGGGGACTTTGCTAATTAGTTCTGTTAGCACTCTGCTTTTCTGCTTCTTGCCTTTCCTATTGTCCCCTGTCATGTCTACCTCCTGACAAATGAGAAGCCAAGCTTTCATTTCCATTGCAGATTTTTAAGACAAAAATTGAATGTTCTAATTTACCTCTTTTTAAGGTAGTCTGCCTCTTCTGATCAGCCTGTTGCACAAATGTAGGAGTGTATAGTACAAGTTTAGCAGTATGAACCTGCTGCCTTACAAATGCTTGCTGGTAAGCAAGTACTCCATATCATTAACTTGAAATTGCATTACGGTGTGAGGAGGCAGGCCGCTTGGTCATTCTGGCTGTTCGGCAGCTCAGATCCGAAATAATCACACAGATGGTAACAGGCATCTAGTAACCTCTGATTCAGACCTGTACTACTTCCTGCCACAGAGGCATGGGAACAGAGGAAAACCAGACTACCTGTGATCAGAGAGAGAATCTTTTTACAAGTTATTAATTTTTAATACTATTTTGAGAAAAATCAATCATCCGTGATGACAGATTAAATAAATTTACAACTACAGTTATAAGTAAGTAAGGTCAGTTCTATTTGTCAACCATTTCTTAAGTGTAGTGCCATCTGATCTTTCTGCTGGCTTACTAAAAGAACAATATTTTGTTTGTTTGTTGTCCTGTAGCAAGATTGTAATAAAATTTTGACACACGAACACTAAATCCTTGGGGAAAAAAACAATGTTATTTCTCAAAATTACTTGATATTTGTATCTGTTCCCACACACCCACAAGGTAAGATTCATTCTGTCAGAAGATATAAAATTATTTATTTTAGACCTATTTTTTTAAAGTTGTAGACAGAGGACAGTTGCATCTCTGTAGTAAGAACTAAGTAACTCTACTGACTGAAAACAGATCCCCCCCCCAAAAAAAAAAACAGCAAAAGGCAGAGAAAAACAGCATAAAACAATAGTAGGGAAACAAAAGAAGGAAATGACAGTTGTAGGAAATTATTCTGAATCATTGAGATGCTGTTTCAAAAAAATGGGTCCAAAGTTTGATTCAAAATTGAGAAACAAGATAGGATGCTGCAAGGGATCTCAGGGGTCATGTAGTAAAGCTTCTTTTTTGATCACAAACTTGGGAACGTATTGAGGATGGTTAACAAACATTGAACACAACATTAATGATGCTTAATTTTGGTGATAATGGGAAGAATGTAATACACTTCAAGTACTTCTGAGAAACAGATAGAGCTAAATCTGATCTAGTGCTCACAGACACGGTATCAGTCTGGGTACTGGATCTTTCCATAAACGGAACCAACATCATTGCTTTGAGAATAAACTCATCACTCTCCATCCATATGTTCTAAGGAGTTCAAAGTCAGTCTAATCACCACAGTGAAAGGTACTACACAGAACTTTTAGGATGGAAGCATGTGAAATATACAGCATTATTATCCTAAAAGGAGGTTTGTTAGTAATCTCAGGTGGAGTGATCATACGGAGGAAGAGAAATACTTCAAAGTAATACTTGAAATGTTTTGAAGTCAATCAAGGGACATGCAAGAGGCAGTACTGTTTAGGAAGAAAATACACATATGCACACACATATGTATCTGCATTGGGTTGCTTGGTTTGTTAATTGGGTGATTGTGTTTGTGCACCTGAGTGCATGCGCGCGCGTGCGCACACACACACACACACACACTCACACAGACACACACACCCCTGTACATACATGTGTCTGTCTGTGTTTGTTATCCAGGAACTCATGGATCTAAGGCTGCCCTCATGCTCACTATGTAGTGAGGATAATCCTGAATTTGTGATCCTTGTATATCTACCTGCCTAGTGTCAGGATTTCTGGTCTACCTTTACATGCCCAGTTCTCCACTACTTACTTTTTTAAAAATGTTAGCTTTACTCCAAATGGATATAGGCTTCATTGGCATTGGTCATTTGAGTGAAAACTGGAGGAACCATCATGGTGTTCAAGTTTTGGTTTTGCTCACCACAGACCAACATACACCTATATGCTTTCTGGTATTTTACTGTTTCCAACAGCCGGGAGAAAAAAAAAAGGTGGGAGAACGTTTTAAATAATGCTGGTAACTACTCATATAGTACTTACATTGTGCCTCTACTGTTCTGTATAATTTATAATTTAATTTCCAAATCATTTAGCATTGAAATCAAGTCTTTGAGTTAATTTCCGTCACTGTTCCCACTTTATAGTTGAGGAAGTTGTGTTGGAGAAGTTGAAGACTTTCCCAAGAATCTGAGGAATTTCTCTGAAGTCACAGATCAAGGAAGATAAGGAAGCAGTCAAGTGGGTTGTGAACTGTGTGTCCTGTATGCAACAATCACTTCCACTTACTGAGAGTTCTTCTCCCATGGAATTTGCTTTCAATCACCTCTTATAACTGTGCAATATTTCTCAGAGTTGCATCACAGGAGATTTTCTCAGAAAAGAGTGGATGAGTTAAACTCCGTGGATCTTCTCTGCAGTTCAGGCTACACGGAATCCTGAAGTCTAGCTGCGGAGTAGTTTCTGTTCTGTTGCATTGTTCAAATGAAATCAAGTTGAAACATGTAAAATAATGTTCTTGGCACATAATCCATCTATGTATGTGTCTGATTTTGGATTTATACAAAGATTGTTGAAAATATAAATCAATACATGAATATATTCAGATACCCAGCATTGTGTGCAGCAGAATAAGTATTGTTTTATAAATGAGGATCAAACATCAAGTTAACTACATGACTTAAAACCCCTTTAATACCAAGTTATAGAAACCAGGTTTTAAAACGATGCTTACAAAAAAAAAAAATAAAACCTAATCAAGCAGAAAGTCCCAAAAGGCCAAATATCTGAATAAAAAAGTTTAATAACAGTGGATAAGTAAAACTATTATTGAATAAGTGAATAGACATCCTTTATCCATTCTTAAGGAAATTCCAGTGTCCCACTTGTATATGCTTGTTCTTTCCTTTTAAAGCTCTTCTAGTACATTTCAAACTTTTGCTTCTACAACCACCCAATCAAAAACTTACCCTTTTGTCTTTAATTCTGTGATTATGTTATTCTGTCTGTATCAGATGTATCAATAAGCCATTAGTTTATTAAAAAAAACCTCGCCATCATTTTATTATATTGAACAGAATTAACAGTGCTAAATCTGAGCTCCCTCAGAGGAACAGCTATTTTTTCAAACTCACTCACTTTCATCATCTTTGATGAATTTATTTTGTCTTTGGCTAATTGTTCCATTTATTTTCTGAAGTTTAGAATATTTGTAAAAATGTTTATCATCTGTGTTTACTAAACTTCTATTTTCAACAAGTTGAAATATTTATAATCAATAAACACTGTGACCTTTGAGAGATTCATACTTTTTGTGTTGTATTTTGAGGTTTGCTTGTTGGTGTTTGTCTTTCAAGAGGGTATCTTATGTAGCATAGTTTGTATTTAAGGGTAATGCATCTCCAGTGCTTGTCTTGAACTCTTTCACCCCACACCTTCACCTCTGCAGAGAGCTGAAATAACAAGACTTTCTACCATACCTACGTTACCCAATTAAAAAAAAAAAAACAGATTGCTTTTATTTAAGTGTATATGTGTGTGAAGTTCAAGGGACTATGAAGCCAGAATCTCGCAGAGTCTGAAATAGGTTGTCAGTTAGACCCCTTGTTTCAGTTATAGGTGGTTGTGTGCTGCCTAACATTGACACTGGGAACTGAACTTGGCATAACTTCTGCAGAGCAGCATGTGCTTTTAATTGCTGAGTCATCTTTCTACCCCCAAGACCTATTTACTCTTGTTACCTCTTCCTTTATTCGTGTTCAACCACTTACACAAACTGAATCTACTTTCCCAGTTAACCTATGGACTCAACTGCAGAGATTCTCTAAAACTTCAAGTTCACTATGTGCACAATTGGTAAAATTGCCTCAAACAAATACTACATTATCTCTTAAATATCATCTTGCATATTAGAAATAAATTTTAAGTGAAACCTTAGAGCAATGACAAAACTAGATCTTAGCTCCCAAGACAGTTTCTAATTCTAAAACAGCAAAGTTGAGGCACAAAATCCACAGAGTTATAAAAGTTTCTTTGTGGTTCATTTATGTTCATTGATTGAGCAAACTTGACTTTTCAAGGAGTGGGAAACCACCTCCTTCAGTCAGGAGTACTGACTTCTCCCAAGTTATTTGCAATAGTTTTGGAGAGAGTAAATATTTGAGATACCACCTAAGTTTGTACCAAGCAAATCTATTTCTGTTCATTTTTCTCTTATGTTATAGTATATTCTCCAATGTTCATAATTATTATACTTGCATTCATTTTTGTTATTACATAGACTACTTGACATAAAATAAAAGTTCCAATTATATCAGAGATTAATTGTAAGAAACCCTTTACTGAAATTTCTATATGAAAGGCTAGGTCTCCTGAGTCCTGGGAAGACCAGCTAGCCCTGTTGCCCTGCTGAGCAGTTCTTCCCAGAGAGGTGAGTGGGTGCTAGCCTGGGCAGCCTGCCTGCCTGTCTGGGAAGGGAGCACAGCCCTCCCCCCCTCAGCTTCTGCGGCAGGGTCTTCGGTGTTCCAAGGGACCCCTCCCCTCCCCCCACTGCTGCGGGCCCTTTGTCTCCTGAGTCCTGGGAAGACCAGCTAGCCCTGTTGCCCTGCTGAGCAGTTCTTCCCAGAGAGGGCTGAGGAGCTCTATCCAGAGAGTGCTGTGAAGTCCTATCCAGAGAGTGCTGAGGAGTTCTATCCAGAAAGTGCTGAGGAGTTTCATCCAGAGTGGAAGAGATGGGCAGGCGCCAATGCAAGAATTCCTCCAACAACCTGAAAGGCAACATGACACCGCCAGAATCCAGGGAGCTCGAAACTAGAAGAATTGAACACCCTACGCCAGAAGAAATAGAAGAAATTGACTCTAAGCGCTTCTTTATGAAAATAATAGAGGAAATTAAACAGGAGGTGAAAATCTGCCGTAAAGAAATGGAAGATAAGTATAACAAAAAAATTGAGGAAATGAGTAAAGAAATGGAAGAGAAATATACCAAAAAGTTTGAAGAAATGAGTAAATCCGTAAATGAAATTCTGGGAAACCAAGAAAAAACAATCAAACAGGTAATAGAAACAGTTCAAGATTTGAAAACTGAAATGGAGTCAATGAAGAAATCACAAACCGAGGACCGGCTGGCTATGGAAAATCTGGGTAAACGAACAGAGACTTCAGAAACAAGCTTAACCAATAGAATACAAGAGATAGAAGAAAGAATCTCAGACTCTGAGGACACCATAGAGAAATTAAACACTCTGTCCAAAGAAAACAGCAAATCCAACAAATTCTCATCACAAAACATTCAGGAACTGTGGGACACAATAAAAAAACCAAATCTAAGAATAATAGGAGTAGAAGAAGGAGAAGAATTGCATTTCAAAGGTCCAGAAAATATACTCAACAAAATTATAGAAGAAAACTTTCCCATCCTAAAGAACGATATTCCTATGAAGGTTCAAGAAGCATACAGAACACCGAATAGACTGGATCAGAAAAAAACATCCCCTCGTCATATAGTAATCAAAACACAAAGCATTCAGACTAAAGAAAGGATATTGAAAGCTGCAAAGGAAAAAGGGCAAGTAACTTATAAAGGTAAACCTATCAGACTTACACCAGACTTCTCTATGGAAACCATGAAAGCCAGAAGGTCCTGGATAGAGGTACTGCAAAAACTAAGAGACAATGGATGCAAACCCAGACTACTTTACCCAGCCAAGCTATTGTTCACTATCAACGGAGAAAACAAAATATTCCAGGATAAAAACAAATTTAAACAATATGTAGCTACTAATCCAGCCTTACAGAGAATACTAGAAGGAAAATCACAACCCAAGGAATCCAACATTCCCAACACTGCCTACATTAACTCAGACATTTAGCGACCCTCCACAAACACAACTCAAAGAAGGAAAACACATACACGCTACTACCCAAAAAAATGACCGGAGTCATCGATCACTGGTCATTAATATCACTTAATATCAATGGTCTCAACTCACCTATAAAGAGGCACAGACTTAGAGATTGGATACGAAAACAGAATCCAACATTCTGCTGTCTACAAGAAACACACCTCAACCACAAAGACAGACACCTACTCAGAGTAAAGGGTTGGGAAAAGGTTTTCCAAGCAAATGGTCCTAAGAAACAAGCGGGTGTGGCCATTCTAATATCTAACAAAATCGACTTCAAACTAAAATCAATCAGAAGAGATGGAGATGGACATTTCATACTCATAACAGGAACAATTCATTAGGAAGAAGTCTCAATCTTGAATATCTATGCCCCTAATATAAAGGCACCCACATATGTAAAAGAAACTCTTCTAGAACTCAAGGCAGTCATCAAACCACACACACTAATAGTAGGAGACTTCAACACTCCTCTCTCACCAATGGACAGGTCAATCAGACAGAAACCTAACAGAGAAATAAGAGATTTACTGGAGGTACTGAATCAAATGGACTTAACAGACATCTATAGAACACTCCACCCAAATAGGAAAGAATATACCTTCTTCTCTGCAGCTCATGGAACCTTCTCGAAAATTGACCACATACTTGGTAACAAAGCAAACTTCCACAGATACAAAAAAATATTAGTGACCACCTGTGTCTTGTCAGATCACCATGGATTAAAATTAGAATTCAACAACAATGGTACCCCCATGATGCCAACAAACTCATGGAAGTTGAACAGTCAACTACTAAATCACCCCTGGGTCAAGGAAGAAATAAAGAAAGAAATTAAAGTCTTCCTTGAATATAATGAAAACAAAGACACAACGTATTCAAACCTATGGGACACAATGAAAGCAGTGCTAAGAGGAAAGTTCATAGCACTAAGTGCCCACCTAAAGAAAACAGAGAAAGCACACATTGGAGACTTAACAACACACTTGAAAGCTCTAGAAAAAAAAGAAGCTGATTTACCCAGGAGGAGTAGAAGACTGGAAATAATCAAACTGAGGGCTGAAATCAACAAAATAGAAACACAGAAAACAATTCAAAGAATCAATGAAGCAAAAAGCTGGTTCTTGGAGAAAATTAACAAGATTGACAAACCCCTATCCAAACTAATCAAACGGCAGAGAGAGAACTTGCAAATTAATAGGATCAGAAATGAAAAGGGGGACATAACCACAGACACAGAGGAAATACAGAGAATCATTAGATCTTACTA
Source organism: Myodes glareolus (assembly GCF_982192425.1). Taxonomy (NCBI): domain Eukaryota; kingdom Metazoa; phylum Chordata; class Mammalia; order Rodentia; family Cricetidae; genus Myodes; species Myodes glareolus. The sequence goes on along the minus strand of NC_142042.1, from coordinate 7,772,056 downwards.
CGAAAGTTTATATGCCACAAAGTTGGAAAATGTAAAAGAAATGGACATTTTTTTAGATAAGTACCATATACCAAAGTTGAACCAAGACCAGGTGAACAATCTAAATAGACCTGTTAGTCGTGAAGAACTAGAAGCTGTTATCAAAAATCTCCCTACCAAAAAAAGCCCAGGACCAGATGGTTTCAATGCAGAATTCTACCAGAACTTCCAGGAAGAGCTAATACCTATACTCCTTAATGTATTCCACAATATAGAAAAAGAAAAGTCACTGCCAAACTCCTTTTATGAAGCTACAGTCACCCTAATACCAAAACCACACAAAGACACAACCAAGAAAGAGAATTACAGGCCAATCTCACTCATGAACATCGATGCGAAAATTCTCAATAAAATACTGGCAAACCGAATCCAAGAACACATTAGAAAAATCATCCATTATGATCAAGTAGGCTTCATCCCAGAGATGCAGGGATGGTTCAACATACGCAAATCTATCAATGTAATCCATCATATAAGTAAACGGAAAGAAAAAAATCATATGATCATTTCATTGGATGCTGAAAAAGCGTTTGACAAAATTCAACACCCTTTTATGATAAAGGTGTTGGAGAGACTGGGGATACAAGGATCATACCTAAATATAATAAAAGCAATATACAGCAAGCCGACAGCTAACATCAAATTGAATGGAGAGAAACTCAAAGCCTTTCCACTAAAATCAGGAACACGACAAGGCTGTCCACTCTCTCCATACCTCTTCAATATAGTGCTTGAAGTTCTAGCAATAGCAATAAGACAACATAAGGGGATCAAGGGGATTCGAATTGGAAAGGATGAAGTGAAACTTTCGTTATTTGCAGACGATATGATAGTGTACATAAGCGACCCCAAAAACTCTACCAAAGAACTCCTACAGCTGATAAACACCTTTAGTAACGTGGCAGGATACAAGATCAACTCCAAAAAATCAGTGGCACTCCTATACACAAAGGATAAAGAAACGGAGAGGGAAATCAGAGAAACATCACCTTTCACGATAGCCACAAACACCATAAAATATCTTGGGGTTACTCTAACCAAGGATGTGAAAGACCTATTTGACAAGAACTTTAAGCCTTTGAAAAGAGAAATTGAGGAGGATACCAGAAAATGGAAAGACCTCCCCTGCTCTTGGATTGGGAGAATCAACATAGTAAAAATGGCAATTCTACCAAAAGCAATCTACAGATTCAATGCAATCCCCATCAAAATCCCATCAAACTTCTTCACAGACCTTGAGAGAACAATAATTAAGTTTATATGGAAAAACAAAAAACCCAGGATAGCCAAAACAATCTTATACAATAAAGGAACTTCTGGAGGCATTACTATCCCTGACTTCAAACTCTATTACAGAGCTACAGTATTGAAAACAGCTTGGTATTGGCATAAGAACAGAGAAGTCGACCTATGGAATCGAATAGAAGACCCAGATACTAACCCTCAAACCTACGAACACCTAATTTTTGACAAGGGAGCTAAAGGTATACAATGGAAGAAGGAAAGCGTCTTTAACAAATGGTGCTGGCATAACTGGATGTCAACCTGTAGAAGAATGAAAATAGATCCATATCTATCACCTTGCACAAAACTCAAGTCCAAATGGATTAAAGACATCAACATCAATCTGTCCACTTTGAACCTGATAGAAGAGAAAGTGGGAAGTAGTCTACAAGATATAGGCACAGGAGGCCACTTCCTAAGTAGGACCCCAGCAGCACAGACAATAAGAGAAACAATGAATAAATGGGACCTGCTGAAACTGAGAAGCTTCTGTAAAGCAAAGGACACTGTCAGTAAGACAAAAAGGCTGCCTTCTGACTGGGAGAAGATCTTCACCAACCCCTCATCAGACAAAGGTCTGATCTCCAGAATATACAAAGAACTCAAGAAACTAGACACTAAAACTCTAATTAACCCAATTAAAAAATGGGGTACTGATCTGAACAGAGAATTCACAACAGATGAACTTCGAATGGCCAGAAGACACTTAAGGTCATGCTCAACCTCCTTAGCGATCAGGGAAATGCAAATCAAAACCACTTTGAGATACCATCTTACACCTGTCAGAATAGCTAAAGTTAAAAACACCAATGATAACCTATGCTGGAGGGGATGTGGAATGAGGGGAACACTCATCCATTGTTGGTGGGAATGCAAACTTGTGCAGCCACTGTGGAAATCAGTGTGGAGGTTTCTCAGGAAACTGGGAGTCAACCTCCCTCAGGACCCAGCAATTCCTCTCTTGGGAATATACCCTAGAGATGCCCAAACATACTAGAAAAGCATTTGTTCAACTATGTTCATAGCAGCACTATTTGTAATAGCCAGAACCTGGAAACAGCCTAGGTGCCCCTCAATAGAAGAATGGTTAAAAAAGGTGTGGAACATATACACATTAGAGTTTTACTCAGCGGTAAAAAATAATGACATCTTGAATTTTGCATGCAAATGGATGGACATAGAAAACGCTTTACTGAGTGAGGTAAGCCAGACCCAAAAAGAGGAACACGGTATGTATTCACTCATAAGTGGATTCTAACCATAATTAAAGGTCTTTGAGCCTATTATTCGTGATCCTAGAGAAGCTAAATAAGAAGACGAACCTGATGAAGATTATTTACCTATCCGCCAGGAGGTAGGAAATAGTCAAGAGTCCCAGGTAACCTTGGGTGCATGGGGGGGGGGGGGTGGGAGGGTTGATGGAAGGGGAGAGGGTTAGAGAGAAGGGAGTAGGGGAGGAATGGAGAAAGCTCGGTTGACCGGGATGGGGGGAAGGGAGGAAGGATGAATGTGGGATCAGGGAAGAATATATTTCAACTAAGGGAGTCATATTAGAGTTTACAGGAAACTTGATTATATATGGGATCCCAGGTCCAAGGAGAGATCCCCATGTTGTTCTCTGGACAGAGGAGGGGGTGCCTGAACCGGCCTTGGCCCGTGACCATACTGATGAATATTTTGCTTATCACCATAGATCCCTCATCTGGTGTTGGATGACGATACAGATGGAGGCCCGCGTTGGAGCACCGAACTGAGCCCCCCAAGATCCAAACGAGGAGCAAAAGGAGGAAGAAAATGACGAAGGACTGCGAGGGATACTATCACCCACTGATACAAGGGGTTGGATCTAATGAGAGTTTACCAAGGCCAGATGGACCGTGACTGAACGAGCAAGTGATCCAACCAGATTCTCTGAATGTGGCCGGATTTTCTGAATGTGGCTGGCCTGCAGTCTTTCCGAGAAGCCATTGACAATGACACTGGGACTGGTTTCCTCTGGATATACTGGATTTTTGGGATCCAGTCTGTTTGGATGCTCACCTTCCTGGACCTGGAGTGAGGGGGGAGGAACTTAGACTTCCCACAGGGCAGGAGACCCTGACTTCCCTAGGGGACAAAGAGGGAGGAGGAGAGGGAGGGGGGGAGTGGGAGGGCGTTGGGAGGAGGGGCGTAAATGGAAACTTTTTATAATTTAATAAAATTACAAAAAAAAATCTAATAAAATGTTTTCTTCTAAATATGGAAAAAAAAAGAAAGGCTAGCAAGCTTACTTGAGTCCATACAATGTCTACTAATCTTTCTATCTAGACGCTGTCACAAGCTACTGGGTTCAACATGTTCATGTGTCAGTGCAGAACAATGAACTTTTATCCGAATTCCACTAGAGGATTTGATCAAGGTGCTAAGGTTTTTTTCCCCCAGAAATTGAAACATGAAATGGTGCAATTTCCATCATTTAAACTGTATCAAACTCTGTTGTTTTCTCTTCCTGCCAGTTTATGTCTGACACTGGGGAATGAAATCTATACAAAACTACATAAACAGATTACGTTTGTGCAATTGCTTCTGAATTTTGAGAATGGTTTACTGCTATAAGCATTGTTGTTGACAGCTTGTTTACTCTGTTACCTAAGCCATATTCTCTATTCAGTAATTAATTCTTTATATCTTACCAATATATCTACCAAATTCATAAAGGAGTAAAAATACTGAAATTTAGCATGATTTTGTACCAGTTAAAAGTATTTCTGGCTGTTTTTCTCTCACAATAACATTTTTATCTAATGTTCATAACTCTATTTTCTTGAAGATATTGCTAGGTGGTGGAAACTTTGCATTCATGATATGATAGACATCCCTCTAACACTAGTCATTTTAAGAGTTCTTGTGGCCGGGAAGTTAGTGGTGCACACCTTTAATCCCAGCATTAGGGAGGCAGAGGCAGGCAGATCTATGTGAGTTCTAGGCCAGCCTTGTCTAGAAGAGCTAGTTCCAGGACAGGCTCCAAAGTTACAGAGAAACCCTGCCTCAAAAAATAAAACAACAAAACAAAACAAAAAGAGTTCATTAGCTTAAAATGGAAAATAAAATAACTTTAGGGATCAAGTCATCATTCAAGTGCAGAGAACTGAAGTTATCACTATACCTTGTGGGAATCAGCTAGAAATTTTGATTTACTGTTCTTACTTTGTGTGCGTGTTTGTGTGTGTGTGTGTGTTTTAAAAAAATAATTCATTTGACATTTGTATATTAAATGGTTTATGTCAAGTTCGGTTCTTTCATTTATATATGTTAAAAACTTTTAAGAGATAGTGTAAGTCCAAATGTGTGAAACCCTGAAAATTTTGATATTCTAAGTGTCAACTAGTTCATAACCACACTAACAGCCAAATCACTGGGCTATGGAAGTACTCGATTCCTCATTTAAGTAGTTTGACTTTATTCCACCCTGACCCAATTCACTCCACACTCTCTGAACTGCAGGTGGCTAGTTAGTTGTGTAATTACAGTCCCACGGTTGAGGTTTAATACTATGGACTCAATTTAGTTGTACAAAGAGAATGCAAGATCACCACACAGATTAGCTCTCTAAAGACTTCTGATCCTTTTGTGTTTTCATAAAATTTCCAAATGCTATTATTGCTTCTTTTAAAGACTTGGTTCCTGAAATCTTTTGTTCTTTACAAGCTTAATATCTGCCGCAGAAAGCTGCAGAAAAATGTTCAATAAAGGAAACGCTAAGCCCCATTCGCATAATCAACTGAAGCCTTTAGTCCTTATCAAGCATTTATCAACTGTTCATTACATTCTATCCTTTAAGCTCATGCTGACTTTACAGTTGAACTTTTCTTATTTCTTGTTTTGCTTTGACAATTTTTGTCTCTCTGTGTGTTGACTTTTGGAGGGAACACATTTTTTTTATGAATTGTCTCAATGTTCAGTGTTGATAATAACTCCTAATTCAACAACACTCACAAGTTAATTAGTAAATTTTCTTGCATATCGGGTACATAATTCATTTTTCATCTCTATTCTCAGTGTCCTAAAGTTGAATTCATCTCAGAAAGCATCTAGCAATGCGTAGTTTCTGGGATGCATTCACAGATGTATAGTTACTCTAGTTTATTAAAATGAAAGTCATATTCCCATCACTTGCCTTTTTATATACTTTAAAAGCTATGTTGGAAAGAAAAAAGAGTAAAAGGTCTTTGAGTTTTAAGTTCATTTAACTTTCTAAATGTATCCATTCACCTACAATTCCAACAATCATTCATTTGCTATTTATTCATATTAGGAAACACATCGGTTACTGTAAAAGTGAACACATATGTAATAAGAGACTCAGGGTTCGGTAACTAGGAGTTCCAAGTTTTTATATTATGAGAGGAAACTGTCCTCTATGAAGTTCATACGATAGAACCACACAATCTCATTATCAAAAAAATGCAAACATATTCCTGATGTTTTAAGTTTATAATCTTGTATTGGGTTGCTTTCAAACTATTCTTGAATACATGCAGCCCACAGGCCATGAGCTAGCCACATCTGAAAGATAAATTGTTAAGTATACCAGAATTAATGACTTAAAGAACATGACATATAGGAAGGACTTAATATTTCCAGAGCAGACTCTGCTTCAGAGATTTGGCAGAAATTTCAGAGGGGGGTGATATTTGTGTTAAATTACAAAAAACAAATAAGACCACCAGATGAAAATATTTTTTAAAACATAAAAAATGAAAAGTATATAAGGTATAAAGGTCATTTGCAGCAAATACATTGCTGCTCTTTGAATAGTCCTGACCCAGGCTTTGCCCAGATATAAATGAGCTGAGCATTACTCTGTTTTACATCTATAAGTCTCTGAAAATCTTATATGCAGATTTCCAAAGTTATAACCTAAAGGGTAACCCCACATCTTTGCATTCAGACTCTTCATACATACACAGTTAAAACACTAATATCTGCTTTATTTAAGGCTATTAAAACCTTTGGAAAAAAATGGTCATTGATTCTGTAATAATTTGAACTATGTTTGCTGTATCATTTTACTACATTTCCACCTTTTGTGTTTGTCAGTTGGATGCTATATACATACTTACATGATACATTACTATCAAAAAGAGCTTACCATTTTATTTTTCAATTTGGTGTGGAAAATCAAACATCAAGTTTTATACACTACTACTGACAGCTTTGGGCAAAGGATAGGCCCTTGGTGATGGAGGATCATCCTTTGAAGCTGTGGCTATTGGAGGGGTTCCATGCTACAATAGATGGACCCATACTCTGAATAAATGGGTTACAATGGCTGCACTGTACTTAGTGGTTCATAGACATAAAGTGAACACAGGTAGTGGGAAGGACACTGTACTTGAAGGCCATGAGGGAAACCTGAGAAATTGAGATGGGGGCAGAAATAATTATATTTCATTTTATATATCTATGGGATTATTTGTTTTTCCACATAGCCATTTATTTCCTAGGCAGGGTTTCTCTTTAGCTTTGGAACTTGCCCAGGAACTAGCTCTTGTAGACTATACTGGCCACAAATTCACAAAGATCTGCCTACCTCTGCCTCTGAGAGCAGGGATTAAAGGCATGTGCCACAACTGCCCAGCCATATAGCCATTTGCTATTGGAGAACAATTTTTAACTCTTAATGAGGTTCCTATTGAATGTTTCTATTTATATTTACTTTGTAACTCATGCACATGTGCACAGAAAACGACGTCTCATTCATTGGCTTTAATCAGATCAGTAGTACTTACTCAAAATTAGTTTCTGCTATTAATAAAATGATTAGGATCTTATACAAAATCAAATTCTGTAGGGAATATTAGCATACTGAAGAAAATGTTTTCAGAACTGATGGCTTAGGCATTAAAGGCTTACCATCAGAATTGTATGAAATTTTAAAAAATAAAAAATAGGTTTTTTTAGAATGAATAAAAAATTCAATTCAGTGCTCATATAATGGATGATAAAGATCTAAAGACGGTGTAAAATAATAAGTAACTTATAGCTCTATATATGTGCTTAGTGACAGTGGTCTAGGTTAGAATTCTGTGGTACACTGATGACTAACCTAAGCAAATTCCTGGGATGAGCATTACCCTGGGCGTTTACCCTAAATGTTGGCTAAAGTCACTTGTTCAGACTCAAAAACATCATATCCAAATTTTTACACTTTTCCTCTAACATATGAATTTGTAATTGTACTATTTCTAATATAATGACAAAGATCAATTGACAACTCTGGGTCAGTTCATATACAGAATGTCACAAGGCGGGATTTCACAGTTTTTCTCTCTGAGAATATCCTCTAGCAAATATGGAGTCTTCTCTTGGAGCTAGTCTGTGATTTGAGAACTACCTACCACTCAGAAAATTATGACATCGAATACAAGATATGACCTGTTTTCTGACATGGAGTTCTCACTTCTACAGTCTAAAATTAATAATACTTAATCATGACCATAACTTGGAGAATTAATAGGTAAATTATAAATGAAGAAATCAAATAATATAATTTACCACAGACGTGTTGAGTTCTCCAAGGCTTTATTTTACAAAAAAAATGTAAGGCTTATTTTCCCACTTGTTGACAAATTAAGTCAGGCTCAGTTAATTGTTCATATTATGCTTGTGGTATGACCAGCATTCTAAGTCTCTGTTTTTTTAAAGTCGTATTCTTCTCCACCAGGAAATTGTATTGACTGTAATAATAATGATAATGATAATAATAATATTGATACCTTTACTTCAAAATCAAGTAGAAAACTCTTTTTTCAAAGAATGTCAAACCAGAAACAACAAGACAAAATATCAAGGACATTTTTTTCTACTAAAATGTATTTTACTGATGCCACAATTCTTAGAAGTATATAACATTTGTTTCTTTTAGTCAAATTTTAATGACCACCTAGGATGTTCATCAAAAATTTTGATAGATAAGAAATCCCTCAAATGTAAAGTGGAATTTCAAGGACCTGTGAAGTCTTTCCCTTTATACCCTGGGTACAAAATTAAACCTAGGTCACTGTTGCCAAACACTGGATTCCACAAATAAATGCCATGAAACATTCACTTTTCTGATCCTTTTCCTTAAAAGACTCATACATGTGTTCCTTATGGCTTTATCACTATAATAAAATCTATTCGTTCAATTTCATTTCTATTAACATACTTTAGAGTTTAGTACTATTTGCACAATGGAAATTTTTTTGGATGATTTAATCTGTTTGTATATACTAGGGTTATCAATCATTTTGCTGAGCATGATATCTTGATAACAGATACTATTTTTTTTTTTTGGCTTATCGGTATAGGGTTTCCTTGTGTATCCTCAGCTATCCTAGAAATAGCTCTGTAGACCAAAGAGGCCTCAAAACCATAGATATCTTCCTGCCTCTGCCTGCTGAATGTGAATGCTGGAATTAAAGGCATATGCTAACAGTGCCCGGCCAGGTATTATTTTCTTTATACATACCTGCCCAGACTATTATATATATGAATTTATTCAAGTTCATTGCTTTCATCACACAAACATGCATATTTTACATACTTTTTTATTTCTCAGTTTCTTTTTTTCCTTATTTATTTATTTAAAGAATTTCCACATATTTCACTTATTTAGCACCCCAGTAGTGGGAGTGAATTGAGTAAATACATAACACAGGACTACATTGGAATCCTCTACTTTTATGGTATATATTTATTAATTTTTGTGTTTATAATATAATTGCATTATTTTTTTCCTTTCCCTTCATTCCTCATAATTCCCCCTGCCACTACTCTCTTTCTAATTCATGGCTGCTTTTTCATTAATTGTTGTTAAATGCATATATGCAGTTGTGTAGATCTATGTATTCTGAAATTCAGCATGCCCAGTCTCTGTAATGTTGTTTATAGATATGTTGTCAGGTCATCTTAAGTTGTTATTTTACATTTCTTATTGTCAAGAGAATGTTTTGGGTAACTTGGAATTTTATTCAGAAAAGAACCCCCCCCATTTTCCACTGTATAAACTTACCCATCATTTTCTGCTACATTGCCTGAACAATTTGTTTCATTTCCATACTTCTGTCTCTCACATGTTTATTTTCTCAACCAAATGGCTCACGGCCCTCAGATCTTTGCTCACTACCCTTAAATGAGTGCTGTGTAATTACCTCCTGAGTATGACCTGTTCCTTCTTGTCACCTTGATAAGGGAGGATTGTAAGACACAGAAGTTCAGGCTGATATTTTCTAGTTCTATTTAGGAGACTACAAATTTCATGATCTCCATTTTTTAAAATACAGCTCTGTAAAACTCCACTGTGAACATGTGACACATTGCTTTATCTGTTCTTTGATTGAGGGACATCTAGGTTGTTTCTAATCTGACTAATAGGAATAAAACTGCTATGTATATAGTTGAACATCCTATATTTGTGGGTTCTTGGGGTATATGCCCAAGAATGGTATAGCTAAGTCTTCAGGTAGATGAATTTCCAGTTCTCTGAGGAAATGCCATATTAATTTCTATAGTGGTTGTATAAGCTTGTCTTTCCATCAACAATGGAGGAATGTTTCTTTTGCTCCACGTCCTCACAAACATGAGCTGGCATTTGTGTCATTAATCTTAACCACTTTTATAGGTATAAGATGTAATCCTAAAGTAATTTTGATTTCCATTTCCCCAATGGCTATAGAAAATGAACATGTTTTAAGTGTTTTTTTAGCCATTTGAGTTTCCTCTATTGAAAACTCTATTTAGATCTGTGTCCCAATTATTTTTAAATTGGATTATTTGCTTTCTTGGTATTTGGTTTCTTGAGTTCGTTATATATTTTGAACATTAGCCCTCTGTGGTACTTCGAGCTGGTGAAAATCTTCTCCCATTCTGTAGGTTGTCGTTTTGTCCTGTTGAAAGTTTCCTTTGCTTTTCATAAGCTTTTCAGCTTCATGAGATCCCATTTATTAATTGTGGATCATAGTGTCTGTGTTATCAGTGTTCGGTTCAGCAAGTTGCCTCCTGGTCAGTGTGTTCAAGGCTATTCCCCACTTCCATCTTTTCTTGGGATCATTTTCCTCTTTTTGGTTTGCGTCACCCAGTCTTGATATGAAGGGTTGTGTCCAGTCTTATTGTATCTTGTTATACTATGCTCAGTTGATATTCCTGAGAAACCTGGCTTTTCAGAATGGAAAAAGAGGAGTGAATCTGAGTGGATGAGAGGGAAACTAGGAGGAGTCAGGGAGGGGTAGCTCTGGTCAGTATATATGAAAAAGGGAAAGAAAGAAGAGAGACAGGGAAGGGAACGGAAGAGGAGAGGAGAAAGAAAAAAGGAAGGATGGAAAGAAAGAAAGAGGAAAAAGAGAAATAGCAATAAATAATTTTGAGACCTAGTTCATGAAACTTGTATGATTTAGGAACCTGAAAAGTCACAGGACACATGAGGTTCCTCTTGAAGTTAGAGCTGGATACAGATTATAGGCAACAGAATTGTGCAGGAGCTCCAGAGACGATGTCATGAGAGGGCATTTCCAAGAAAGATTTACATTTAGTTATTCATGCTCCTCTAAGCAAAATAAATGCCCCTTCTTGTTTCACATTGGACTTAAGTAGGACTTTTCTAGGATCTATCCTTGCTAGCCCCAACATGAACAGATATGTATTCCTATCTCATCACTGAAAGCTATAACACACTGCTTCCCCTAGTCCTATCTTCTGTTCGCCAAAATCTGTATGTCCCACAGCATCCAGTCCCTGGTTTCCCTCATCAGGCTCCCCTATACTCTTCATGTTTTAATAAATGAATGTTTTTGGAGATTTTCTGTTTCTCTCACACAGCTTACATCTTCTCATCACAGGTACTTCTTCCCAACCCTGGGACGCCATGCTGTCAATCATTCAGAGACTTCATTCTTCTTATTCCTGCTTGCCCCCGTATCTGACAGCGCCTTTAAGTTCTACATAAAACATCCTCTACCCCTTCTTTAATTCCTGGAGCTCTTTTCTTGTAATAACAATTATTATCACCTGGAATATTACATAATTTTCACTTACTGGCCATGTTCCTCTACTTGAATAGAGACTTACTGGGAACACAAACATACCTATTTTCTTCAGTGCAATTTTTCTCACAATAACAGACCTTTAAGAAAAGCAAGAAAAATTACCATCGTATTTCACCATGAAAGAGAGATAAAGAGGATATTGTATAATTTTCATAAAGTAAGTATAACTCTATATCTCTAATTTAAGTCAGGACACTTATCTAAGTTTACCTTTGCCTAAAACAAGCTATTTCTAAGTAAAAGCTGAAAATTTGGAACAGACAAATAATCTTTTAAAGGAAGAAGTTCTCTCATGGGCTTTTGACCACATCACAAAAGATGGCACATCCCAACAAAACTACTATTCTCCAAGATTTTGTTGACCATGAGGAAGTTTCTCAGTGTGGTATTTCTTAAATGGTGGTGGCCACCAAGAGTTAATAGGTTGTTAAGTGCTCCGCTCTGGGAAAGGATTGAAGTAGTTTTCTTGGGACTCTACTCAGTTTCCTAGGAACTTGGATTATTATAAAGTATAACTCTGACCCTTGAGTCTCTCTGAGCTCCTCGTCTTCCAGCGGATCTCTTGTTCTTGAGCCTTCTTCTGTCATGGAGACCTTCATTCTATCCCAAATACATGGACATCTGAACTCTGTCTTGCAGTCTCAAAAACTGTGATTTAAATAAGTATATTTTCTTTACACATTGTGTATCCTTAGCTTAAAATGTGCATTTTGAACATCAACCTGTTTATAAAGAAAATCAATTGTTAGAATATTCTCTGTATACAGTGAAAAGTAATACATGTTACAGTGGATGTAACACAAAAATAATAGACTACTTTAAAATTATCTAAATAATCTTCACAAAATTTCTTCCTTTAGAGACACATTTAAAGGAGGAATTCATGTTTTCTTTTTTGGTTAGATTCTGTAAAGCTTTGTAAATTTGAAAAAAAAATGTTCATAGATTATTATTCTATCATTTCACATGAGTAAATTCTAATAACTAGAAATCAACATATATGTTATTATCTTGCAAACTACATTTTGAAAAAATTAAATTTTGAAACTACTTTTGTGTTTTAGACATTCACCACATATTTTTCACTAGCAGGCTGCGCTACTCTCCAAAATTTTGGAATAGAAACAAAACTACCCTGTTGTCCACAAAGCTGTAGGTGTATTTTAAACTGATTTTATATCAATCTTTATTTTGAAATCTCACAGCTTTGACTCTGGTACAAGTTTCAAGAAATACACTTTATAAGTCTCCTGTTTCCAAGTCTCTAAATTGCACATTCTGAAAAACTGGCTATTGCCGTACAGACCATAGAGATTGACTGCAAAGCTATAATTCACTTTCAGGTTTGGGGCTGTTGACATAAACCAGCAGGGCTTGTTGGTTTAGGGACAGAAACACAACCCTGCAATTGAGTCATGGCCTGTTGTCAGCAATGAGTGGGAAAGGATTGGCACTCACAATTACAGATAAAAGTTCCATCCATCTGCACTTGAGAAATGGAAGAACAAATGTTTTTAAAACATTCAAGAGACAGATCTCTGCAAATTTTGCAGTTTGGAAAGATAACTATCCAGAACATTTTGAGAACTATCAAATGGTATATTCAAGAAAACATAAAAGAGTGACATGAAAATAAACATGAAATGTATGTCATCCCTCATACCTGAAATTTTCTGAATTTGTCGACACAATTATTTCTCTTCTTAGAGGTAGCACTAACTTTACAAAGAGTTAGCTCATCCATGTTTCTCACTACTATACTTAATGAACAGATTCATATTGTAGGAAGGTTGCCTTCTCATTTTTTGAAGTATTTATAAAGGAATATGGAAAGAGGGGGGATGTTTAGAATTATTAAAAGCTATGTAAGGGCTGACAGATATCTAAGGGTAAAATATTTAATATGCAAGCCTGCTGATCTGAGTGTGATCTCTACAACTATCATAAATATAAAAGGAAAAAGCCAACTCCCCAAAATGTATCCTCCCTATGTGTGCATTCTAGCACATATGCCCAACATACTACATAAATAAGTAAACACAAATTTTTCAACCGTGTATTGTATTTTACAAAGGTTGACATTAAACAAAGTCTTATAACATTATTTTTTTCAAGTCCCTTCAGTTTCATGGTCACTAAGTTAAAAAAATGTAATCAGAGTCATATGAAAGACATCCAAATATATGTAAAAACAAGGTCCCACTTTGGTTTCTTTAGGGACAATTCCCACAATAAAGATTCTTAGTCATAATATAACAAACACTTTACTGTCTATTATGTATATAATATAAGTAAATAATATAATAAACATTATAATGCTTTAGTTGGTTTGTTGCTTTATTTATTTTTTTGTCTTGTTTTGTTTTTAATTTGGGAAGCTCTAAGGTCATGAAAGAAAAGGGTTATAAAAAAGGAAATCAACTTCTAATCTGTGGGCTACGAAGCCTCTGTGTAATCAGATCTTAATCTCACATGGAAACTGGGCATCAATGTAAAAGGAAGCTTCTATATTATGACAGGCGAAGGGAAAAAAGAGTAATTGAGCGCACATACTTATCACTGGTTGGTTGATCAAAGCCTAGAGTGGAAAGAAGCTGCATTAGATTAGAAAACACTTAAAGGGATCGAAGACTTTTAAGCAAGACGGTTGTAGAGAAGACATACACATGTCTCTGACAGGGTGGCCTGCTGGGACATTTCCAGTGTGACCAGGAGCCAGTTAGCTTAATTTCTAACCTCAGCTCTTTGACTTGCTGGTAATGTGATGGTGAACAAACCCTGGTCTCCTGAGATTTGGAAGAAGAAATAGCTGACAGTTGTCAGAAACAAAGTGAAATTACTTGTGTCAAATCTACCCTATTATTATTTTTTTAAATCTTGTGTGATACATCAGAAGGATGAAAGGGCTCTCCTGCGCAATTGACTGATTTGAGGATCTATAGGGAAAGACCTAAGTCACAGATCTTCACAAAGTCGACCTCAGTCTCACTCAGAAAACACTTCTGTGAGGACATGTGCTCATCTATCTAATGCCAGTCTCTCATACCCTGTGGCAATGAACCATAAAATATAATTTATTTAAAACAGGGCTCAAAAAGAGATACCTTGGAATGTAAGAAAATACTCATCGAAAAGCTGTGACATATAAAACAGTAGCCCCAGTGCTAGAAGTAGAATATTTTCTATTGAGTTGTTTTTTAAGGACCTCTCACAGGCTCCAAAATACTATCCATTCTTTTCATTTCACTTGGTTGCTGTCTTAGTTATGGATTCCTATGCTGCAACAAAATATCATGACCAAAAAGTAAATTTGGAAGGAAAGGGTTTCTCTGGCTAATACTTCCACACATTTGTTCATCACTAAAGGAATTCAGGATAGGAACTCAAACAAGGCAGAAACCTGGAGGGAGGCAGAGGTTGACGCTGAGGCCATGGATGACTTCCTCTTACTGACTTGCTTCACTTGGCTTGCTCAGACTACTTTCTTTTAGAAGCCAGGACCACCAACTGAGGGATGGGTCCTCCCCTATCGATCACTAATTGAGGTAATATCTTACAACTGGATCTCATGAAGGCATTTCCTCAGCTGAGGCTCTTACCTCTCTGATGACTCTAGCATTTGTCAAGTTGACACACAAAACCAGCCAGTAAAGTTGTCCATTAGAACTAGACAATAAGGTCCTATTGTTGAATATATCACGCACTTTGGTTATATGATATAGAAGAAGCAACCTGGACCTACTGCATAGCTTTAATAGGTCTTAGTGGCGGTATGCAGAACAGTAGAGGAGAGAAAGACATTGTTGTTCTTAGCCTGCTAAAAATTGAACACAGCAAGAAAGACCAAAGTGTCAGGCCGTTCACTCTCACTTGTGAACAGTACACTACAGTTCTAGGGGTCACTACTTCTTCTCTGATTGCCTTAAACACCATTCCACAGGAGATAATCCATGTCTGGTACAATATATTTGGCCAAAAAATATGTGAAAGAGATGCCTTAAGCCCTGGTCCTGGAGAAGGAATACTACTGTTTAGCTAAGTTGCCATGGCCTCGAACTGCATTTTAGACACGTATGTTTGAACTCAAATTCTCAGCTCATTCTTAATTCAGAATCCCCTCTTTCCAGTGAATATCAGTAAAAACAGAGTCTCATAGCCACCCAAGCTACTGAGAATAAGTGATAGATGAGAGTTCAGCCTTAAAGAAGACAATTATGTCGTTTACTCTTAGTCTTTGGGAACTTTGTGGAAGAAGGGTCAGAAAGAATGTAAGAATCAGAAAATAAGAGAAGAACTGTAAAATGCCATCGTTGGAGAAGAGAAACAGACCTATGGGAAGGTGAAAAACTCATACACAGACACTAAAAAAGGAATAAATATTTAAAGAAATAAGCCAGGGAGTCTTAGTCAATAATCTTTTTTCTAATTTTAGTTAAAATATAATAAAAGAGTAGGCAATCAACTTAAACTTTTAAATAAATTGGATTTTGCTAGTATCTTTAGTAGATTTAGGGGAGATTTAATGTGTTTATGACTTTTATATTGGTTTAAATGAGTTTGGAGCTGACTTTTTTGCTTTTTTCTGACTAGACGTCAAGTGATAATGCACAGCAAATTGACGCTAAATGAAAGCTTTCAAAACATTTACATATACTCAGATTGTAAGAATTTTAATTCAGAAACACATAGTTGCAATTCTCAAACATATTTATTCCTTACTTCCAGACATGTAGTTAAAAATTTCATCAAAATGAAATTAGCCAAATTTTGTTACTGTGTTTTTAACATTCTTCTGCCTCGTTATTATTACCTTTAAAATGTACTGTACGTATATCAATAAACTTATTTATATACCATCACTGGTGTTTGATGTAACCCCAGAATTACCTTTTAAATTTCTATGCTAAGAGTTACAACACAGCATTAAAAATGACATTTTTGGTGCTTTCTTAAAAGCTATTTTTTCTATACCTTTTCCTGCAGACTCTCTCATAAGAGTAAGGGTAGACACATTACAAATTAATATTGTACTTATAATTATTTTATATTCAAATTTGTTTTGTAGCCTCTGATTGCCAAAGAAGTCATGCCTAGGATAGGGACAGAATGGAACATAAACTTGAAGATTGGGCTGTACTGGCAACACTGGACTTCACAATGGCCCCCTCTCAGGAACGACTCAGGTCTCTTCTCCAATACCAGGAAATACAAATTCTACAATTTCAGATGTCTTCCAGAAGGTAGGATGATATAACTCCGAAGGAATAAGGTCAAGGTTGAGCTTACACAAGGGATGGGGTGTTTTGATGGAGAGGGAATTTTTAGTTGTAATGTTAATCAACACAGTAGAGATGGATTGCAAGAAAAAAAAAACATAACCATTCAGCTAAAGTAAAATTTCAGATGAACAGTGAAGAATATTTGGGAACAAGTATGTAACAAGTATCACACAGCAGTAACCATTTCTATGGGAAATCTTTGACATTTTTGACCAAATGTTTATTTCTTGTCTATGTACAATTTAAGTGGACACCTTACTTTTTTCTTGTCTTAACATCCTTGGAGAAGGAGGAGGTTACAAAGCACATCTATTTGGAAATGTATAGTTAAGTGCTATAATCGATAAATGTGAAGGGAGAGTCCTAGCATAAATCCAAGTTTCACTCAAATTTGAACTTCTGGAGGCATCTAACAGCAGTTACCATCAAGAGTTGTACTTCAGAGAATTTTCAAGCTTTGTAGCCTGTTAGACTTAGAAGTGAATCCTGGCTTTCCCTCAGATTCCACTTACCTTGACTGAATCTCATTTTCTTTGTATTTAAAGAATAAAACAATAATCCTTTGGTAGTCTGTAAGAATTAAGTACATTAATGTACACAAAATCAATTTTAAGATACCATTGTGCAGAAAATCTGAGAGAATCCCCTTGATGTTATTACTCATGAACTCTGGTTTAAGATTTTAGTATATCTCAGGACGCAGAAGCTTAAATTTACTGGCAGAGCCCACTGCTGAGAACTGTAGAGTGCACAGAACATATTAAATCCTTGATATAATAGAAAATAGACTAAGAAGGAAGCAGCTGAAGTTTTGTAGGTAAAAACATTACGTTTCTTCTGTAAACAACACCTTTCTTCCGTAACTAATATGTAATAATGAAAAATAAACCATTTATCTTGTACATATGTTGCTTATTGAAATATTGAATGGAATATCACCTTACAGGCCCCACTGCCTCAGGGCCTAGTTTCTTTGTACCCAGTGCTTGTTTTAGAGTGTTCTGGAAGGGAAGGAGGGAGAGAGAAAGATAGAGGGAGATTTAACAGGCTATGAGAGGGTAAATGAAGGGAGGTGAGGTGAGAGGAAAAACTGCAAGAGATATTTAGGGGCAAGGATGGGTAATAGCTACTCACACATGTAAGTGCCTAAAATAGAAGGAAAGAAACCAGAACAACTCTAGGTGGAACTCCACTGCTGTGTTTGCCACTTTGGGATTCAGTGTATGAATTAGTGATTCTTGATGATTTTCATAAGATTCCTGTGCTTAAATGACATATTGGAGTTATATTAACAGTGAAATATCTAAAATTGACCATGTGTCCTTCAACCCTGAAAAAGCATTCCTTGTAATTGACAGCATCTACAGGTTAATTGAGAATTCTGTTCATGATAATTTTAAGAAAACTGGCATATTTTTCAATATCAGCTATCATTTTTCAAGCCCAAAGCATAACAGATATTTGTTCAATAATACTAAGCTAGGTCATAGATTATTTCAGAACACTTAAAATATACTCTGAACATTAAATTAGTATTGGAAAAATATGCTTTCAGCCCAGTGTCATTCTTTAGATGTATAAGATAGTCAATACGGATGGATGATGTATGGTCAAGATAATCACCACTCTCACCTGATTATCATTTTACATAACAATAAGCCGTATAAAATCTAGCATACCATGACAATAGAAGAAACTTAAAAACATGTTGGGGTCTGCTTTCTTCTATGCAACAATACAGTATCAAAGTACCTGGTGAGTATGTGTCATTCTCAGAACTTAAGAAATCTCCAGAAGTTTTTAGTGTTTGTGCCACCAAATGAGCTTTAAGTTTTTATTGAAATTGATCTAACTCCTTTTTATGTACATTATTTAATTGTGTGCTTGTGTATGCACACACATGCACAGACATACTTGTATGTGGAAGTCAGCAAGCAACATTTAGGAGACAGTTCTCTCTTAATGTGCTTCCCCAAGAATTGAACTCAAGTTGCCAGGTTTGGAGCAGGCATAGTTGTCCACAAAATGATCTAACTTTCTATTTAATGAGTGTTATTTCCAGATGTGGTGACCACTTAGTCATGTAGCATCTTGGCTTCTTCCTTTGACAAATGGGCATTATAAGACAAGCTTTCACAAAAGTAAATTAATAAATAAATAAAATTAAGAGCTTCTGATGAAACATTGGCTATAAGGGAATATAGACTGAGAATTTGGGAGAAAAGATACAGTTTCTCCTTCCTTCCCATTAATTTCATCTTTCCCACAGCTTCTAGGACCAAGGAGTGTGTTTTCTTTAAATTCATATAGGATATTACAGTTTTCATTTATCTTTAGGACTAGAGAGGTGATTAAATATAAGTACATTTTCATATAATAATATTTTTCAATTGTAATTGTCTAATGAGTATTGATGAGAAAAACAAGAAGTACATTGTGAAGAACAGAAATAATATTGTTTTGTAGTCAGCCTGGACAAGATGGAAAACCAGTGATGATGTGGTGAAATTGCACTGTCAAATGGAAACAACGACTTGTCCAGTTAGCATAGTTAGGAGAAAAGAGCTGCTTCTGCCCAGTCAGTGTAGAAACAGTATCTCTTGAAACTGGTGCCTGAAGTTCACAAGACACATAGATTGAGTAGTTGACAGAGAGAACGTCATTCTCAAGTTAAATGTATAACTGACCTGTTTTTAAACACAAAGAGAATTACACAGGGATATGTGGATGCTCCTTTTGGGCTGCAGGATGGAGAATAAGAAAACGAAAGATGGGTGGGAAACCTGAAAGCCTGCGGCGAGCACTTGGTGGTTAGGATGTAGGGAGCAGGGTGTATTTACATTTAGCAGCAGTGCACCATGAGGGCTTTCAGCTGGAGTGGGAAAGCACATTATCAGAATTTTGCTTTCAGGTTATTCATCTGCCATTGTGGAGTTGTACAGACTTGGGCAGAAAGAGACCAGAGGCTGAAAATTGTTTTAAAGATGCTTCTCAGTTACAGTTGACAAACTCAAGCTCATACACTTAAGAAATGTAATCAACAGTGGTCATTACTTGGAACAGGTTGCTATAAAGTGTGCCGCAGTACCAGGGACTTCTAAACAATAACTGGAGATTTAAATTCAGAGTTCTGGCTGGCCAAATTCTGAGGATAGGTATTCTCCCATATGGGAAAGAGAAGAGTTTCTCCATGGTCTCATTTGAAAGTACAGTGATGCCATCCATGAAGTCCCCACATTTGTGATCTAATTACTCCCAAGGACCCACCTGCAGTTACCATAATACTGACAGTTATGATTTCACTGTAGGAATAGTGGAGGAATAAACATTAAGAGAGAGACATAATTCATAGAAATGTGAACTTCTTTTAGTAACTCCACAGTTATCCAAATGCCTTCCTTTGCTCTCCGGAGCCATGGTATTTCATATTCCCCAGGCTTCTATACTTTGATATTTCTAACTATTTTACTAACATCTTTTCACAATTCCTTTCTGACTTTGGTAAAATCTCACTAGTCCCTTGGAAAACAACATAAATATCCCACCTTTGCGAGCTTCCTTAAATTTTCTGTATTATTATTATTTTTTTTATTTTTTTTTCAAAGTTTATTAAATTATGAAAGTTTCCATTTCCGCCCCTCCTCCCAACACCCTCCCACTTCCTCCCTCTTCCTCCTCCTCCCTCTCCATCCCTAAGAGCAGTCAGGGCTTCCAGCCCTGTGGGAAGTTCAAGTTTCTCCCCCCTCCCTCCAGGTTCAGGAAGGTGAGTATCCAAACACACTGGATACCAAAAATCCAGTATATGCAGAGGAAACAAGTCCCAGTGTCATTGTCAATGGCTTTTCAGAAAGACTCCGGGCCAGTCACATTCAGAGAATCCGGCCACATTCAGAAAATCTGATTGGATCACATGCTCGTTCAGTCCCAGTCCAACTGGCCTTGGTGAACTCTCATTAGATCAGTCCCCTTGTTGCAGTGGGTGATCGCACCCCTCGAGGTCCTGAGTTTTTTTTTTTTTTTTCATGTTCTTACTCCTTCTGCTCCTCATTTGGACCATGCGGGGCTCAGTCCGGCGCTCCAATGTGGGTTTCCGTCTGTATCGCCATCCATCGTTGGATGAAGGATCTATGGTGATAAGCAAAATCTTCATCAGTATGGTTATAGGCCAAGGCCGGTTCAGGCACCCTCTCCTCTGTCCAGAGAACAATTTTGTTTTCTGTATTATTATTATCCATTATTTTCAAACTTCAATGAGGATAAGCCACATGCCAGATATCACTATAAATGTTACATCTGCTCCTACTCTCTATTAAACTTCTATATGCTGGCGAAGATTGCTAAACATTAAAATGTGTTCATGAACTACTAAGAGTCCCTAACGTGACGATAGCCATTAATTTGTGTTGAGGAGAAAAGGCAGTAAGTGAGAGAGATGCCAATAAACCCCATCATTAAACGGTTGGTTGATATTATAGGATGGAAAGATATATCAAAGTCAAGATTAAAGATGAGTGTAAACATATTTGACTAGCATATACATGACCCTACATCCAATCTACCTAGAAACGAAAAAAAAATAACAGATTAAGGAATAAAAACGTAACAGTTTTGGCCAAAGGTGCTTATGGAATACTAGAGAGCAGTGCTTGAGAAAGGCTCCTGATTAATTGTGGTGATCAGGAGAGAAGTATAGGTGGAGAATATTAGACACAAATGACAGTAATGTCAAAATTTGAATCAGTGGGGAAAGACTGCAGGAAGAAGAAACCTCAAGTGTGAATGGTTGTCGTGATCTAGCATGTTTGCAGGAAAACTGTAGCTATAACATTACCCTTAAGAATGTTAAGGTGAGGCAAATAAAGTTTTGAAATCATGTAAGAGAATTAGAAATCATTTGGCCCGTGACCTTTTTGCCAGAAAATTTAAACTGATCTGGTTGTAAAGGAAAACTTTTAGGACATTTGAATGATCAAAAAGTATGATTATTTTTCAGGTGGTTGTTTAGGAAACAGCTTTGAAAACCAAACTTGGAAAGAAAGACTAAGAAGGGGGATTATGTACTATACATTTATACAATAGTCCATATAAAATATTAACATGTACTTGGTGCTTTGTTACAAGAAAAAGAAATAAGAGTTGAAGAAGCATGATTAAAGAAAAACAATCAATTTTTGCCCAGCTGAGGTGGGGTGGGGTGGTGGGGTACCTATACTCCCAGGAGGCTGGAAGGTCAGCTGAAAGCCTTCTCAGCTACATAGCAAATGTAAGAACCTGAACTACATGATTCTCTATCTCTAGAAACAAAACAAGCAAATAATCAAACTAACAAATCAGAAGCTGGGCTAAAGCAAAGTGAGAGACAGCAGTTATTAAGAAAATGACCCAGAAGGTAGTGGGATTGATTTATAAGAAACATGATTATTATTTTGTATTTTGTATCATTTTTACGTTTCTGATAAATACATCGAGACTGTTACATAGGTAGTTTGAAACATAAAGCTGGTAATCTTTAAAGTAATCAGGACACAAGTTGTAAAATTTATGTTTAAAGACATATTAGTTGTGTCAGGCTTTATAGACAGGACAAGAAGAGAAATAGAGAGTATATATATATAAAATCACTATATATATATATAGTGATCAAAGGCTGCATAAAACCAAATCAAGGTTTTAAACTAGAGGAGAGAGGACCATTTAGGTAGAGTCTAAGTGGGACTAAACTGATATGAGAGAAGCAATTGTATTTGTTAATTCAGAGGTCCTTAATTGATTTTGAAGGTTTGAAGGAAATTATGTTGTTGTTAGAAAAAACAACAGTTGATGGTGAGTTGAATAATTAAATGTGTAAACAGTGAAATTACTCACAAAAACCAAAAGACAAGTCAAGACTGCATAGCCCTTCTGATGTAAAATGTCTATAGTCTGCCTAGGGATACTTAACTATATTAAATGAAGAAAATTTTGAGGGAAAATCAAGACCGTATAATATTACTAATAGATGGAGGACAAAATATGTGAATGATAAACACTAGTTTTTAAGACAGTTTTGGAATAAAATGGGAGAGAATATTTCACCGTGAAAGAACAGGATGACAGTTGCACTGGAATTGTGAGGCTTAAGCGGCCTGTGTTCTAGTCAACCCAACACTCCCATTGTCCAATATCATGACTGTTTTTTTCTTTATCAGTTCTTAGAATTTTTAGACTTCCTTTTCAGATTCCATTATTGCTACTCCTCAGTCAGTTCCCTGAAGTGCAGCTATAATTATCTTCAAAGAGGCCAAATTCAATACGACATTCATCTTCTCACCCTTGCATAAAGGGTGATGTGAAGGCATTAACACTTACGACTTTTAGCTCCTTTAGATCTCAATATCTTGATCTTGTCCTCAGAGCAGCTTTCATGAACCATGGAATAAGTTTTGATTCCCTCTTGAATATGTGTCAAAACTCAATGTATTTCCTCCTTTCTCTTATTACAACCATCATTGTATATTGATTTCTCTTTAATTTCCCATCTTTATTAACAGAAAGTGGTTGTGTTGAGACCATGTCTACAATATATAAGGAAACTACGCACTATCTGGCACCCAGATACCAAAATGCTCAACAATATTTTCTCAGTGAATAAAACTACATCCCTTCAGGGTGGAATTATGATATAAGACAGTGGGATTTAAACATCAAGATGTAAGTTCCAGGGTATCTGAGAGAAAAAATGGGAAAGAAGGATGTATACCAGGTTTAGAAACAAAAGTAGAAGTTTCTTGCCTGTATAACATTTTCATAGACTTCTACTTAGTTTGTAAACCTCAAAATGTGGTATGTTCTTAACATTTCTTCTGACTTCCACACAAATATAGTTAATAACTTTAGCTATAGAGTTGTTTTCAAAGAGATTAAAAATTATGTTGATAAATTTAGTGCATTTTATTGTATTCTACCCATAGAATCCTTGATATGAACATAGTTATAGCAAACAATTCTATTCACTTATCTAAATGGCTCAAATATCTGACACAGACTTTTTATGTACTGAGAATTTGATCAGATACTTTGTCAGTTTTCCTTAAAAAATAATAAACAAGAATGAAAATTAAAAATAAAGATGGACTAGAAAGATGTTCCAACAATTTGGAGCACTTGTTCCTTGTGCAGGGGACCAGAATTTGATTTCTAGTATTCAATTCCTAGCAATGCAGAAACCTCACAGCTGCTAATAATCCTGGCTCCATGTGATCTGATTTTCTCTTCTGGACTCTGCAGGTACCTGTACATGCATGAACACACACACACACACACACACACACACACGCAGGTACACATGTACAAAAACTTAAAAATCAATAAAATAAAATTAAGAGAGCAAAGTGAAAGAAAATTAAGGAAGAAGGGTACTTGAGAGAAAAGGCAACTTTTAATAAATTAAGTATGTTTAGTAAATAATAAGAGATTAGTAGGAATATTAAAAAACATCAAAAGTGAATGTGGGATTGAATATCATGAATATGCAATTTATTTTATTGTTACATATATTTCTAACACTCTATTGAACATACTGATCAGACATTTTCATATACTGACATGTCATAAATATTGCAGTCTTCACCAGTATTTTCAAAATGTTCATTTGTATAGCCCACATCATTGGAGAAGCAATATTAAGTCGGATAAGAATTTTTCAGATGATAACTCTTTTGGTAAGTAATTGTGACTGGGAAGACTGTCCATGGAATCTGTTCTTGGAAGTGGAGAAGCATTTTTTTGCCCAAAAATGGGCAAAGGTAGAGGACCAGAGTAGAAAATCAGCAGAGGATCTTCTCCATGGAAAGAAGCAGCAGAGATGATCATAAGTCAGTGGAGGTATCCAACTCACCTTTAAAGTCTTAGGATTCTTGTTTTCACTAAGTTATCAAAAAGACAGAAGGCTCTTCAACATGGCACCTTGAGAAAACCAAGAATGATCTTTCAAAATGTCATTGAGTCAAGCTTCGAGATTATAACTAATTATGTGTAATAATAACAACTATAAAGTAAAACATATTCACAAATTTAGTTTTGGTGAATGCAGATAGAGAGAAAAATAATTGCTAAGTAGCTGTGAAGCAAAGCTTAAAACTTAAACTCAAGTGTTTTTCAAAAGTTTAGATGGATTTTACCATTTTCAAGATATACTGAATTATGACAGAAATGCATTATAAGGCAGAAACAGAGATATGAGGGCTAATATCAAAACACAGCTAGAGATGCTTTGGGAAAGGCAGGTTTTATTTTTCCTGTCTGAATACAATATTAAATGGATGAATGATGAAAATATATGGTCAGTTCAAGGTTTCAAACTTCTATGGAAACTCAGTAAAAAGATGGAAAAAGACTAGTAACAGTTTAACTTGTTGTCATCAATGCTTGTTGACCTAATGAGTCATCTTAATAATAAGGAAAATAATGTGTCAGGTCACATACATTTCCCAAGTCCTCTCTGCTTTTATGACCAACTTTCTACACAGAGAGCATAATGTGACTAAAAGCATTTTGATCAAAAATAGAAATCTGAAAGTAGTAGCTTAATCATGATTTGAAATTACACCATCAATGATTTTACTAAGTAAGAAAAAGAAGATTCCAGAGAGTAGAAAGATCTCCCATGCTCTTGGGTAGGTAAAATTAACATAGTAAAAATGGCAATTTTACCAAGAGCAATCCACAGATTCAGTGCAATGTCCATAAAAATCCTAACAAATTTTTTCACAGACCTAGAAAGAACAGTACTCAACTTCATATGAAAAAACAAAACCCCAGAATAGCCAAAACAATCCTGTACAAAAAAAATTCTGGAGGCATCATAATCCCTGACTTCAAATTCTACTGCAGAGCTTTAGTACTGAATACAACCTGGTATTGACATAAAAACAGACAGGAGGACCAATGGAACCATGTCAAAAACATGGTTAACAAGACAAAATGGCACCTACACAATGGGTAAAGACCTTCACTAACCCCACATCAGATAGAGGTCTGATCTCCAAAATGTACAAAGAACTCAGAAGAAGAAATAATCCAATAAAAAAATGGAGTACAGACTTAAAGAACTCTCAACAAAAGAATCTAAAATGGCTAAAAGACACTTACGGAAATGGTCAACATCCTTAGGCATCAGAAAAATGAAAATCAAAACAACTCTGATATTCCATTTTACACCTGTAAGAATGGTCAAGATCAAAAACCCTGATGACAACTTATGCTGGAGAGGTTGTGGGGTAAAGGGAACACTTCTGCATTGCTGGTGGGAATGCAAGCTGTTATAGCTCCTTTGGATGTCAGTGTGGTGATTTCTCAGAAAATTAGGAAACAACCTTCCTCAAAACCTAGCAATACCACTTTTGGGTATATATCCAAAGGATGCTCAATCATGCCAAAAGGACTTGTGCTCAACCATGTTCCGAGCAGCATTGTTTGTCATAGTCAGAACCTAGAAACAACCTAAATGCCCCTCGACAAAAGAATGGATAAGGAAAATGTGGTACATTTACACAATGGAGTACTAGACAGAAAAAAAATATATAATGACATCTTGAATTTTGCAGGCAAATGGATGAAGCTAGAAAACATCAAAAACCTTTTGAGTGAGGTAACCCACACAGAATGACAATTATCACGTGTACTCCTCATATGTGGTTTTAAAACATAAAGCAAAGAGAACCAGCCCACAAATCACCATCCCAGGAAAACCTAGACAGCAATGAGAACCCTAAGAGAGATGTACATAGATTTAATAATGGGAAATAGAAAAAGACAAGATCTCCTGAGTAAATTGGGAGCATGAAGACCTTGGGAGAGGGTTGAAGGGGAGAGTAGAGGCAGGGAGTAGAGTAGAGAAAAATGTAGAGATCAATAAAAATCAATTAAAAAAATTTAAGTCAAAAGACATGTTACTTTGGAGAAGAGATTTTGCTTTTGTTTCCACAGGAAAGGAGGAACTATGGATTCATTCTGCATTAAGAAAAGTAGAGTTTGTTCAAGGAAGGCCACCTAACTGAGAAATCGCCAGTATGAACAGATGGCCCAGATGTTTGAGTTCTATATCCAGAACAGTTTCAAAACTGCTGGCTGAGATAATCAAGCCTCACAGAATATTCCATTCAGGACTTAACTATAATTTAAAACTTTCTTTAGTTCCCCATAAGATTATCAGCACCCCTAATCAGCAGGAAGTAGCCTAGAAACCTATACCCGCATACCCAAAAATGGATTATGGATGTTATCTTTTGTTTAGAATGCTGGTTACAATTTGTATGGATAATGGTCAGGAAGACAGCTAAACAAGGGAGATTTGATTCAGTCTTCTTTTGAAGAAAATGGGAAAGTGCTGCAAGACAATGATTTTACCCTATGAAGATTTGTTTCTTGTACTTGTTTAATAAAATGATGATTGACCAGTAGCCAGTCAGGAAGTATAGGTGGGGTGACCAGGCAGGAAGTAGAGGCAGGGCAATGAGAACAGGAAAATTCTGAAAAGAGCAAAGCTCAATCTGTAGTATCAACCAGACACAGAGGAAGATGTGACTGCCTTGCCCAAGAAGGTACCAATCCATGTGGCTAACACAGGCATATTATGGGCTAATATATATAAGAGTTAATAAGAAGCCTGATCTAACAGGCCAATAAGTTTATAATTGGTCAACAGTTGTGTCAGATGCTTTGGAACATTCTGATGCCTCATTGCAATGAACATTTGAGGGTGAGGTGATTAGACAAAATGGTGCAATGCGACACACCACAACTCCCAATGAATGAAGACATTTTGGACAAGAATAATGGAGGAGTGGGGTGTTTCTTGTTTATTTTGTTTTGTTTTTAATTAATTTTGCAGTGGATTTTCTTTGGGAGAAGGATATTGTAATAGTGAGAGGTTGATATGGAGGAATGGACACATGAGCTGGATTTGCTTATGTAATGTGAAATTCCCAATAAATCAACATTATCTATCTCAAATAAATTCATGATTTATTTTGATATGACCAGAAGATAGGAGAAATAAACCAGCATATGTTAGCACAAATACTCTTCTATTTGGGCAATGCAATTACTCTAACATCACTACAGGGCAACTAAGCATCTACCATTCTCTAAAATGGTAGAAAAGTTCTGAGCACTCAATCAGAATCCATCTTCTCAGGAGAGTTATAATTAACCAGCTAAGAAGAAGGTTCAGAGAATCAAGAGAAACTTATAGCAGATACTAGAAAATGTGCAAGATGATATTTATACACTCATTCACTGAAAACGACACAAAATACTGATGACAAAACATATTACCATAGGTTCAAATCTGTAATAGAGACAATATGAGTGAGTGACATAATTAAATTGGTGGAGATCACAGACTAACAATGTGATATTCAGCATAGTACACTCTCATGACAGTGTTTTTAGTATTGTTAAGTCTAAGAGGAAAATAGCTGAAGATAAAACCATTTTTACTATTATGAGGATAGTAACTACTCATATGGAGACTATGAGAATTCCTGCATTGTTCAAGTTATTAATCATGCCTACTTTATTGAGATTTAGGCTGAGCATTTTATTAAGCTGTGTAACCACTGTAAACTGGCCCATTATCTAATAAATAACTTCCCACCCCTGTTAAAGAAACCTCGAGGAAAAATCAAATGAGTCACACACATATATTAGAGTTCAGTTTAGGAGAAAGGCTTCTTACAAAGAAGAATGGCTTCATTGGTAGAGGGAAGGAACATGAGACATGGTACTAGGAATGAAAAATGACTGAAATTCACTCTGTGAATGTCTAAAACTGTCAAAGAATAAAGGAAAATAGAAATACAGCAACTAAGGCTGATTGAAGTAAACATTAAAAATATCAGTTTAACCTTAAAGTATTTACTGATGTTTATCATCAATAATTTCTGTAAGTCTTGTGGTTATACCCATGTTTGTTCATAGTTATTCTTACATAAAAGCTATGATAGTTAATTTTTCATTTTGTAGTAGGAGAGATGGCTCAGTGATTAAGAACAATTGCTCATTTTCAAATGACCTGGATTCAGTTCTTATTCAAATGGAGGCTTAAAATCATATGTAACTGTAGTTCAGAGTAATCTGAAACCCTTTCTGGCCTATGCATGCATGTAATGCAGAGACGTACACGCAGGCACAATATTCATACATGTAACATTTGAAAATAAAATAAAAAGTGAATACATTTTGATGTGTGTAATGAACCACATTTACTGAGCAATGTCTATTTTTTTATTTTTTTATTTTTATTGTTTAGTCATCCAAAACAAATGGGTTTACTGTTGACATTTTCAACATGTATAATTACATAACATACTTTCACAATTCTTTGATCATATTCTTATTAATCACTATCTTTTGTTCCTCTTCTCATATGTTTATCTTCTATTTTTATGCCTTCATTTTTAAGTCTAGATTCTACATATGTGAGAAAACCTTCAATGATTGTCTTTCTGAGCCTGGTGTGCTTCACTTCACATAACGATTTTGTTGGAAATGATGTAATCTGCCCCTCACTATGACTAAAGATCCTAGAGTGTAAAAATATCCTACATTTTCTTACACATATGTTCCTTGGTGAGTAAGGAGATAAATTCTACACTGCAGCTTCTTAGTGAAGTGCACGATAGATAAGGTGTGCAATCATCTCTAGTGTATGATGACTTTGATGCTACCACCATGCAACAAAAAGTGGTGAAGCTGGTTGTTTGGTGGTGCAGAACTATTGTCTATATTCTGTAAATTATGTTTTAAATAAATGCTGATTGGCCAATAACCAGGCAGGAAGTATAGGTGGGACAACCAGACAGGAAGTAGAGGTGGGTTAATGAAAACAGGAGAATTCTGGAGAGGAGGAAGCCCATTCCTCCTCAGTCCTGTCCCAATCACAGAAGAAGGAAGATGTGATTGCCCCACTGAAAAAGGTGGGCCACCAAGCCATGTGGCTGACATAGATAAGAATAATGGGTTAATATAAATTATGAGAGTTAATAAAAGCCTGAGTTAATGGTTCAATCAGGTTATCATTAATATAGAATTCTGTGTGATTTCTTTGTGCCTAAACAGCTGTGGGGCCTGGTGGGAAAACAGAAACCAGGCAGACAGAAACTCAATCAACAGTTTGATAGTTCCATGCTTGATTTGAAGAGAAACATAAAGATTAGCCCTTTGCTTTAAAAAAAAATGGAAATAAGGGTGTGGTGTAGAGTGGCTGGAGAGTTGGGAAGAATCTGGGAGGAGTTGGAGGAAAAGAAATCATGATCAGTATATATTTCATGAAAAAAGAATCCAATAAAAAAAGAGACATACGTAGATGTCCCTATTGCAGTTGGGCTCATGAGCAGTCTCAATAACAGTAAATGTTTGCCAGCATTTTCCCCCTTAGTAACAGCCATATTGACTGGGGTGAGATTTTATTTCCATTCCAAAAATGATGAAAATTGGTGAATGTTTTCTGTATTTGGCAGCTCTATGTTCTTAGAATTACTTCATTTTATGTTTCCATTTATTTAGTCAACCGTTTGTTCTTTACTGTTTGATTCTTGTACATGTAGATATAGACATATGCATCATTCCTATGTGTAGATTAATACCTACAAGAACATGAACTGTTCAAAGATATATACTTTGGCAGCACAGAATTTATAAACTGCTTTGTATAATTTGAAATACATGTAAATGTGTAAAGAATTACTGGATAGAATAGAAATCCCCAAATTTCTTACATGTACTGTAATATTCAAGGTCTAAAATGAGAGAATTAGCAAAGACTATTCAAAATATTATTCTATATACTTTAGAATATTTATTTATTGATTTGTTTGTCTGTTTGTTTATTCTGGTATTTGGTTTTTCAAGACAGGGTTTATCTGTGAAACCCTGGCTGTTCTGGAATTCACTTTGTAAATCAGGCTGGCCTCGAATGCATAGAGATCTATTTGCCTTGCCTCCTGAGTGCTGGGATTAAAAGTTTGTGCCATGAAGCCCATCAAGAATTTATAACTGTGCACATTACATCTTTATATACATATAGAAATAGAGGCATGCATGAGAAAATTTAAAGCCCTAAGACTCAATAAGTAGAATCCAGAGAGTACTCCTTTCAGAGTGGGAGCAAATGGTTGAGCTCATCCTATTCTGTAAAGCTGAAAGCATTCTGCAGTGGTTCTCAATTGTTCATCAGTAGATATCTGGCAGTGTTTAATGACTGCTTGCCACACTAGTAGGTGATACTTGACAAAAGACAGGGACCAAGCATAATCCTGCACAATATATAAGATGCATCACACAAGTAAATCCAATCTGACAAAAAAAAGTGAAATTAAGAGATCCTTTTTATTGCACTTTAATTTCAGAGTTAAAAATGAATGTATAATGCCCATGGATACAACATTAAAAGTCACACTTCCATAGGTCTCCAAGTGAGTAGAGATAAAATGAGAGAACATGTCTGCAGGGTAAAGGCTCTAAAGCATGTTTCACATCTGCACCTCTCTACATAGAAGCATAAATCAGCATAATTTAATGAAGGAATGGACTACATTGTGAACTATATGGGTTTTTTTTTCTTAAGATCATTACCTAGTGATTATCTGTATTTAAAGGTATGCATTTGAAAAGCAGTCAAGAATGTCGAGGTAAATTTTGAGAAACAGAACTCTTGAGTTTTGCACTTCAGTCTGCAAGAATTGCTGGCTGTAGAAATGTATTTTTGTTAAGATACAGTTGTCTCTTAAATTGCGAAAATCACTGGAGAGGTTACTGCATAATCTGCTCTTCCATCAACCGCCAGTAGCAGAACCTTTTTAGGCATGAACAAAAATAAAATAAAAATAATAATACATCTAAAGGGGTATTATAAGACCATAATTCCTCTGAGGGTGCATGTAATGTCATAAATTGTAAGAGCAAACTCAAGCAGTTTAGTCATAGAAACCCTGAGATGAAATTACAGCTTTTATAATCCCCTGGGAGGGTATTCTTTGGGCATAATGGAAACTATAGTTATTCAGAAACACCCTGTTCCTATGGCCCCAGAAATTACCTTGGTCATTTGAAAAATGAAAAACACTAAGCTGGTATCTCAAAAGTGAGTTGCACTTATCATAAGAATAATGGGAAAATGGTAGAGAAGTCATTATGGGATATACTAAATATGGGATTCTTTCTAAAATAAGACTTGAGAGAGACACCTAAATAATTACATCTATAAGAAAGGATGTTAAAAGCACAAATACAAAGATCCCAATGGCATATTGTTACATGGACCAGCTTTTTCCTTAAATATATAAGAGACCTCTAAAATCACATTTAATGACAGTAACTAAATAAGCAAAGGCTCCTTGATAAGACAAATAAATTTAATTTTCATGAGTGTTGAAACCAGCACATTTTACCTGACACTTTGAGTGTAGACACATTTGAATTGTGGAACTATTTTTGAAAACCTTCATTGTTGATACTTTTAATTATAAATATAATTTCATGTCTTGGTGTGGGTACCTGAGAGTTCACACGTTCTCACAGGCCAGATACATTGAATCCCTTGGAACTTGTGAGCCACTCGATGTAGGTGATGGGAAATAGATTCTGTTCCTCAAAAAGAATATCAAATACTCGTTTTTGTTTGTTTTGTTTGTTTGTTTTGAGACAAGGCTTCTCTGTAGATTTGGTGTCTTGTTGCCTTTTCTGGATCTAGCTCTTGTAGACCAGGCTGACCTCAAGCTCACAGAGATCCACCTGCCTCTGCCTCCCAAGTACTGGGATTAAAGGTGTGCACCACTACTGTCCAGCTAAGTACTCTTAATATTAATCTTTGAGCCATATCTCTAGATCTGTGTCACGTATTTTATAGAATAAGAGTTTGTTTTTGTTTTTTTTAAAATTTGGGTAGAATGTTTTGCATAATACGGTATTTACATGATATTTTTTCCTTCATTTTCCCCAACTCCTCCCTTGCCCTCTCACATTCAAGAATGTTTCTGGTCTAACTAGTACCTTTATCCTTTATACACACAGAGAGACACACACACACAGGCACACACACACCCACACACATATCAAGTGTGTGTATTTAGAACTGGTCAATTTCATCATGAATTAAGGGACTTGTCACTAGAGAAAACTAATAATCCCTCTCTCAGTAGCCAATATCTCTCTGTATCTTTTCATCGAGAGTTGGAAACTCTACGAAACATCTCCCTTTATACTCCATGTTAACATTCAGACTACATATCATTATGGAAGCCTTATTCAGGCAAGCATATGGTTGATATTTCATAGGCTAGATTGGAGAGATGGTTCAGTCATTAAAGGCTAGGATCATAATAAAAAGATACAAGAGATTTCATGAGTACAGCATCTCTCTTGTGCGTAGAAGGCACTAGCTAGCACCAGACAGCCTACTCCTCCTGCCCTTACAATCTTACTTCCCCCTCTTCCACAATCTTCCCCAAGAAGCTGGTGTAGAAACTGTCTTGTAGATGATCCAGTTAAGGATCTTCACCCCTCTCTCACTTATTCTATGTCTGTTGCTACTTATGGATCTCTGTAATAATAATTCATTGCTAAAAGGAGTTTCTTAGGAAAGGGTGATGTCTGTTCTTAGCTGTGGGCTTAAGAATAAGTGATTAGAACATAGCTAGAAATTACATTCGTTTAGTAAAATGGCAGTAGTCATTTCCCTTTAGGGTTTTATTTTTACAGTACCAGGCATGTGTTTCCTCAAAATAAACAATAGTACATTGTCTAAGTAAAGGTATGCATGGATCCATTCTGGATCATACTGTTTGTTCCAAGTCTACAATTTTCCAGTTCTCTAAAATGCTTAATAAATGATGTTAAATCAATTGAGATGTTTAAATTGTTTTAAATTTTAATTTTCAATAAATATTTTTTCCCTCTCTACAAATAAATTTAATGCACGTGAAGATCCTGTATGGCCTCTTATTTTGTTATTTGTTTGCTTGGTTCTATTTTTTTCAAGAGGGTCTATATTTCTGGAATTATCCTCATGGGAAAAAACCCTCAAAACTTTAGGATCCAAATTTTATCAACAGCTATATTTTTGCATAGAAAACTAAATTTTATCTAAAAGTCAATTATATTGTTGTGTCTAATAATATATGGAGTGGTTTATTGCCTAATTACAGATATCTAATCTATTATAATCTTATTTTTATTTTCTATTATGTTCTGAATTGTCACAAATTAATAAGTCATTGACCTAGGATTCATGGTATTGCCTGTAAATACAATCAGTATAACCAATATCACTCTATGTTAATCACATATATCATATAATATAAAATTTGCTTTTTATGTTGCTGAGAGGACCATACTAAATGCATTACTATAGAAAATAAATTTTTATAATCTGTTGTTCAATTAAAAAGTTCAATGATGTCTCATTTTCTATCACATTTTCCAAATTTTTTCTCAGATGAATTTGATCAAATGAAAACAAGTTGTTTCTCTTTTGGTTTTTTTGCCTTTAAACAATAAATATCAATTGGCTGAAATCCATTTTTGCTAACATTTTCTTTTATAAATTATGGAAACAACATGGAAAATATCTTTTTCATGAAACCCAAAAATTGTCTCCTGAAAGTTTATTGAGCCTTTTGGATGGCTGTGAGGAGTTTAAGGAGAAAGTCATATTGCTGCATGAGGAGTTGTTAGTCGGCTATATATGTGATGTACCACTGAAAAAGGCAGCAATTTAACATGATTGGATAGACTGTATTGCACATAGATAAATAAGGTGTTGTCAATCTAGGTTTTGTGACGAAGTCATAGGAGTTCTCCAGAAGTCTTCATCGTTGCTGTGTCATTGCAGCGTTGCCTGCATTAACCTCTGAGGCAAATAGACACGAGCAGTCAGCATTGTGTTTGCATGTCACATGATCCAACAATCAGAAGAGGCTGAGATGGGTGGCTCAGCCTATGTTCCCAGCACCTGAGAACAAGAAGCAGTAGAATACAGTGTCAAACTCATCCCAGTCACCAACTGATTTTAAGGCTAGCCTGGGCTACATCTCAACAAATAAATAAGTAAGCAATCGAGAAGACAAATGAATAAACACTACAAATAAATAAATTACAACTAGTGAAAAAATAATGTACCTGTCTCTCCCTAGAAACATGGTCGTATCCACTCTAAGAGACTGAAACACCATGTCATGTCCAATTCTGAGAGACTGAGACTTTCACTTACTGGTTAGAAACATGGTCACGTTGTCATGTCCAACACTGAGAGACTGAGACACCATGGTCATGTCCTACTCAGAGAGACTGAGACTGTCGCTTACTGGTTAGAAACATGGTCATGTCCAACTCTGAGAGACTGAGAAATGAATTATTTATAGTAGAAATATTGCCCAAATCAAAAGGCAACTTCACTATTAAGGACTAGAAAGAGATTTATGTTGGCAACTAGGCACATTTTTGGTGCTGATATAAAATTATTTAACAGCATTGGTTCTATATATTTTTGAAGATCTGCTGTAGGAACCCTTTAACTAGTTTCCACGATAAACAGTAATGCAGGGACCTGCAAGATCCTGAACACCCTTTCCAACAGTATCAGAGTCTCAGATCCCTTGCCTATGATGCGAAAACAATATTTAAGTTAAAATATTGTTTCTTTGACAAGTGTTGATTAATTACTAAAAAGATGTTCATTCAATCAATTTATATTTAATTTAAATGCTGTTTCCTAAAATACATACATTAGAAATATCTCTCAATCTATGCTCCAGAGACCAGAAGTTTAAATAATGCAGAAGAGAAGAAGAAAATTTGCTGATCAATAATCATTTCTTCATTAGTCTGGCATTAACGAAATGTCCAGGGGAAAGGTGTTAGGAGCCAGCATGGACTCTATATTCCTGAAAGGAAGAAACTATAAAACATGGAAAGGAAAGGCATAATTTCTCCCAATTAGCTTTGACAGAGCTCAAATTGTTTTTGCAAACTTAAAAACCGAGCAAGGCTCAATTCTGGAAGGGGCCCAGGTCTACTTTGCATTTATTTTAATTTAAATAGTTATATGATGCAAATGCCATCAGCTTTGTAGTCTTATTGCTTTGAAATATAAAAGTGCTGCAGACACGCTTGCTGTGAGGAACATCCCTTCTTTAAAAGTAGGCTCTAATCCATCTTAGCTAAATGAATATACAAATAAAAAGTTATTCATTTTACTTTTTATTCATAACTCCAGAAGCACAGACACTGAGAAAAACAATTAATAAATGGGATTGTCCTAACACCGAAAAGCTTCTGTAAAGCAAAGGATACAATCAACAAGACAAAACGTCAGCCTATAGAATGGAAAAAGATCTTCATTAACCCCATAGCAGACAGAGGTTTGATCTCCAAAATATACAAAGAACTCAAGAAATTGGGCATCAAAATAACACATAATCCAATAAAAAAAATAAATGGAGTACAGACCAAAACACAGAACTCACAACAGAGGAATCTAAAATGGCTAAAGACGCCTAAGGAAGTGGTCAATATCCTTAGACATCAGAAAAATGAAAATCAAAACAACTCTTAGATTCTATCTTATACCTGTTAGAATGGCCAAGATCAAAAACCCTGATAACAACTTATGCTGGAGAGGTTGTGGGGTAAAGGGAACACTTCTGCATTGTTGGTGGGAATGCAAGCTGTTATAGCTCCTTTGGATGTCAGTGTGGTGATTTCTCAGAAAATTAGGAAATAACTGTCTTCAAGACCCAGCAATACCATTTTTGGGTGTATATCCAAAGGATACTCAATCATGCCACAAGAGCATGTGCTCAACTATGTTCATGCAGCATTGTTTGTCATCGCCAGAACCTAGAAGCAACCTAAATGCCCCTCGACTGAAGAATGGATAAGGAAAATGTGGTACATTTACACAATGGAGTACTACACAGCAGAAAAAAATAAGAACATCTTGAATTTTGCAGGCAAATGGATGGAGCTAGAAAACATTATTTTGAGTGAGATAACCCAGACACAGAAAGACAATTATCAAATATACTCACTCATATATGGTTTTTAAACATAAAGCAAAGAAAACCATCCTATAAACCACAATCCCAGAGAAGTTAAACAATAATGAGGACACTAAGAGAGACATACATAGATCTAATCTACATGGGAAGTAGAAAAAGACAAGATCTCCTGAGTAAATTGGGATCATAGGGACCTTGGGGGGGGGTTGGAGGGGAGGGGAGAGTCAGGGAGGGGAGCAGAGAAAACTGGAGAGCTCAATAAAAATCAGTAAAAAAATAAAAATAAGTAAAATTAATTACATAATGATGAAAGGACACAAACAAAGGAGGGAAATGGTTTGAAGGACGCAATGAGTAGTGAGGGGTAAGGTAGTCATAGATGTATGATCATTACGCATTATGGAGGCATGTGACTTTCAATGACTATCAGATACATTCAAATACTCTAACTTTTCTTTACATAGCTCTTTTATAGAAAATTCAGAAATCATGACTCCAATATCAATACTATCCGTGCATCACCCCATGCCCTTATGTTTAAAACTCCAATAAATAACCACTGCTTACAATGGAGTTTTAGATATCGAAGATAGTGATATATT
This sequence comes from Myodes glareolus, assembly GCF_982192425.1. Classification (NCBI taxonomy): domain Eukaryota; kingdom Metazoa; phylum Chordata; class Mammalia; order Rodentia; family Cricetidae; genus Myodes; species Myodes glareolus. The sequence continues at coordinate 7,734,749 of NC_142042.1, read as the reverse complement.
TGGCAGATTCTTTGTTATAGCTTCTAGAATATTCTATACAATATCATATTTAGCAACTCTCTGAACTCTATAATCCAGGTGTCAGGAGTGCCTTGAATTGTGACAACCAAAACCAGTCTCCAGGTATTTTCAGCATCTCTGCTTCTCAGAAGGAGAATAAAGCCCTTACTGTGAACTCTGGACTCCAGGACAAGTCTAATGTCAGGTAACACTGACCACTGAAGACTTTGCTCACATTTTTACATTTAAAATAATTAAAGGACTCATTCAAAGTCACAGAGCTCACCTATTCTACCAGTTGTCCATCACATAACCATTCAGTTACGCAGCCTTACTCCTCATCAGACATCCTAATTCCCCATGTGACCCCAGACACCCCCATGAAAAGTCATGTTTCTCATCCATTGTTTTATTATTCAATGCAATGTGATCTTTCCTGATTCATAATCAAGCTGTACGAATTCCAGCTCTCCATAGAGCCCCCTTGGCATTCTATACATTGACCTTAGAGGAATGAACATCAAAACTACACTCCCGTGCTCTACTATAAACGTACAGGAGCTCCACAAGGCAACATTGCATAAATCTATGCATGGAAATATTCATATTGTTCTAACCATACCAGCATATTTACAAGTAGCTCTGAACATGGGCTACAAATACCTTAGATTAATCTTTTTATATGAAACAATCCCCCAGAATACTCTTGCTCATATGATGGATGATATTTGGCTTTCTGGGAAATAAAAGAGTGAAAATGGGGTCAATTAGGATGTGGAGTCATATTGGTCTTTCTGGGTTTCACATGGGAAAGGTGTCATGACAACTTGAGTCAGTTCGTTAGTTGAGAGAAGACAATAGCGCAAGCACAAGCAAGTACATGCAAACTCACAATGAATAAGCAAAATTAGACAAGACAAACTGTCAGGGGACCAAAAGCATGGTAATTAATGACTAATGATGTTAGCCAATTACAACACACCAGCAGTAACCACCAGTTTTAAAAGGACCAACCAGAAATGTTCCTGTGGCAGCTTACTTTCTCTAAACCCATAAGAACCCCGACCTTTTTACAGTAAAGAACTGCATTGGATTCTCTTAACATCTGTGTTGTTGCCTCTCACCTCTGTCCCCGAGGAAACAAGGATCACACAACACGCAGCAGTAGAAAGCTCACAAAATCTTCAATTAGTGTCAAGATTAAATTGACCTTGTTTTGTTATGAATCTCAATGCCTATTTTCATCTTACAGAACTGGAAATCTCATATGGGGTAAGTGTGTCTGGGGTGTAGAGGCTTATGCTGTATACAGACATGTGTGTTCATAAGTGTCTGTCCAGGAGGATTCCAAAGAAATCCATCAAGTGTTAGTCACCATCTTATTCCTTTGAGAGGAGATCTCTAACTGAACCTGGAATGCAGCTGACAACCAGCATCCTTCTTTACCCTTCTTTCCCTTTTCACCCTCCACATTTGAAGTTATGGGCATGCCCAGTGAAACCCAGATTTTTAACCTGTGTCTTGAGAGTCAAACACAGGTCTTCATGCTGGCACAGCTGGTGCTCTGATTCAATGATCCTTCTTTTCAGGCCCCAAACTGATGTTTTTTAAAAAAATTTATTTATGAGTACTGTATTTACATCATCGAAATCCCATCCTGTCTTCCTCAAACTACTTACATACCCTCACTCTGCATTTCCTCTGAGATTGTTTAACCTATCAAAGGGCTTGTTTTTAGAGAAGATTAATTTTCATTTTCTTATCATCCATTGTTTGCTTGTAGTTCTTCATCTAGGAGTGAGCTTTCGTGAAAATTTCCACAAGCATGTTGGCATGTCAACCTTTTGTTGACGTTGTGTAAGTCTGGCTTTGGTGACCATAATGCTGGTATTTCATGGTGAATCTTCCCTGTAGTGATTTGAAAACACTGTCTAGCAGGAAGGAAACATTCTGATCTTCTAGCTCATGCAATTTTTCTGTCCTGTTTTCCATGATTTTTTTCTATGTCTTTTTTGTATATATATGCAGATGTATTTTGCATGTAATGTAAATAGTTTTGTATATATGTGAGCTGTTCACCCCTCAGTCAGTTAATTTTGTTCTGCAATTTGACCTGCTGCAGCTTTCTTTAATATTGTCTATCAACCACAGAAAAGAAGCTTCCTTGGTGATGTATGAAATCTATACTTGCCTGTAGGCATAAGAATATGCATTTAGGAAAGAGGTAGAAAACATATTAGCTCAGGAAAATGACCTTGGGAGGTTTTTCTTACTGTACCTCTGTGACTTCTCCACCCACAGGAAATTGGCCAGGTTAAATCGCAACTCTTTACTCAATGAATAACACCTACCCTTCTTCCTTCCCCCAATCCTTGAAAGTTGATTAAGTAGAATACCAATTTCTTGTTCTGGTTTCATTGTTCAAAGGTGTACATTCACACACACACACATGCATGCACTAAAACTAACACTCAAACACACTAGAAAAAATACCTGAAATATACATTTAATACATATATAAATTACGTATATATATACATATATATACTTTAGAGTCTGAATAATAAATAGTTTTGTCACTATTCTAGTCATTTCTCTCTGAATTTCCGTTGACTTGAGAATATTTCTTATCAAATGTTTCCAGTGCTGTATCCTGAACCATTCAAGTCACAGCTTATATGGAAAACCACGTGAGAGTCCTTTCCTGTTTGATATAATACAGAATAATTACCCAATTTGTCTATAAAGCATCATCTTATTTTCATTATCTCTATCATGACCATTTTCTTAATCAATTTTGTTTGTTTGCATATGTATGATTCTGAATAAATTTTGTTTCAGGAAAATTTATTTTAACTTCAAATTATTATATTGTATTAAAATTCCAGTCCTCTATTACAATGTAAATTCATGACTTTAATAACTGTGTCTCTTGTTTTTGAATATATTCTCAGTGTTGTAACCTTAGAAAACTAAGTTAAAGATTGTAAGAAGAATAAAAATTAGGATATCAAATTCCAGATAATCATGTCAGCTCTTGTCTTCACTTTGCTTGTATAGACTCAGGTTGGGCACTCCTGGCTTTATAAAGTGCTGTAACGCAATTGTCATTTTACAATGTCTATAAAATTAAATCTGAAGATGAAGGAAACTAAAGGCTACAGTTAAAGCAATGGGTCATGTCCACTGTAATAGAAATTATTGAATGTGTCCAACCCGAGATGGTTTTTATCCCTCCTTATAGTGAGAAAATACATAGAGTGTTACAAACACGGAGGAAACGGCTTAAATTGTTGAGCTAAAGGCTGGCTTCTTACGCTGCAATTTCTTATTTTATCACAATGACACAACATAAAGTTCAGAGCATATAATGGGGTGAGAAGAAAGTCTTCCAAATACCTGGCAGGCGTATCTTTCAATTTAATTCACCTGTCAGCCCAGGCAATGGTGAGTGAACCTATTATTGGCAGTCCCATTCCATGGTTCCTTTCAAATGTACTACTCTTCTGTCGCCACGGAACAAGTCACCACTTCCTTCCTACACTGTCTCCCTGGATTTATTTCTTGAGATTTTTAAAGGGAAAATTCCCATCATAACCATGTAATATATCACATCCCTCTCCTTTAGATAATGGAAAGAGATTTAATTTTGGAGCACTATAAAGTAATGATTTTAATTATTTAATTTTCTTATAAATGAGAGACAATCTACCTATGTTCATATCATTCATCACAATGAAATAATTATCTCATTTGTTTTATTTTATCAGACAGAAAGAAAGACAAATGAAGATAAGATTATGAAAAAGAAAGGAAATTACATTTCTGAGATGCCCAGTCTTCTTCCTCAGAATAGATACTAAGTTCACTGCTCGAATGACTTCACTTCCCACTGCTATCACAAAATACTCAAGGATGAATCATTTTCAAAGAAAGTATATTAGGTTAGCTTATGGTTTTGGAGACTCAAGAGCATGGTGTAAAGCTTGCTTGGCCCTGGTAAAGAGGTCTCATGGTACAAAAGATCATAAAGGCAGAACAAATTTTAAACAAATAATTTAGTAATTATATCAAAACAGCAAGCCAAAGGGAAGATTGAGGACCAGATTCACCCCTTTGTAATAACTTACACTTGGGTCAACTATTCAGGGCTTTATAAAACTACATGAATATCCTCCAAGGACAGCACCCTGAATAACCTACCTAAACCCATGTCCCTCAAAGCCCCATGCCCTACAGTTCCCAGGCATCTGTTCATTGTCACACTGTGAAGACCCCTTCAGAGCCACACTCAATAACTTTCTAAACTTTAAAAATTTCCTTACTTATTAAGGGCAGACTTTAGTGCCTTGTGATACCTCAAAGTTAACTCATTAGGAATGTGTGCAGTGAACACATTGGAGCTTAGATTAAAGCAAAAGTCAAGTTAGAGTGTTAAATGTACATGCATGTATATATAATATATGTATACATAGAAAGCTATGCATGTACTAAAGGGTAAAGTCATGACTGTCATACTCATACAAATATAAATATGACCACATGTTAAAGATTTTATAGAACATTAAAAATTAAGCTGGTGAGGTGTTACAGTCAATTCAAGGGAGAAATGAATGACAGGCACTCTTATCACAGGAGTATTAAAATGAGAACACAGGCAGAAGCAGGATGGAATTTTCCAGAGTGTGGAGATTTCCTATCTACCAGCAATTATTTATTTTCATGTGTACACACAAAGCTACTTTACATTTTATCAATTGTCTCCAAATCTCAGTTATCAGAGTTCCGCAGAACGTTTATGATCAGATAACACAGAAGGGTTTCCTATGGACATTTCACACACTTTCCTTCACACGCAGATAAAATGCATCAACCTATAGGCCCTCCCTCTTTGGTACCACTATTTCTTAAGTCTCTAATCTGCTCTTATAATGCCACCACCATAGGAAATAGCCTGTGTTCACAGACGGCAGTCAGTGTTTTCTCATTTGGTAGGGACAAAAAAATACTCATATATTTTAAAATAAAACTTGAAATAAATATCTACAATATAAACAAAACATTGCTGTTTGGGAACATAGTTTGGAGAGTAGAAAAGATGTCTTTAATGTGTGTTCTTTGTGGTCAACATAAAATTAAGGTACACTGTAGGATGCAGCTACTGTCTATTTTCTGTCATGGTGAGGAAATAAGAGGTTGGAGAAGTCAGAAAAGAGACTGCATGTCATGCTGCTTAGTATCAAATCCAATTCCTGTGACATGAAATGACTTTTGCATACCTGAATGGCATGTGTTTATGAATCCCATTGTATACCAGTCCTTAAGGGGAGTGGTCACAGGTCTGAATATAATCCAACAGAAGTGACCCTTGGAATATCAAAAATTCTTGAGCAACCTTCAGTTCAACCCCTTGCCCACAAGCTTCTCTCCAGGGCAGTGATGTGGGAAACAGACTAGAGAAATGATGCCTTCATGCTTAATGAAGGGCAGTAACAGGATTCTTACTAACATCCCTTAAAATAATTCTGAAAACAACAGTGTTCACAGAAAAAAATCTATAAATGCTAATTAAAATAGCAAGTAGCTATTAAAGAACCAGTAAAAGTTTTACGAAAGAAATTTGCTAGCAATTTTTAGTATGGTTTGCATTTTGTAATGTAACAGAAACTGACTAGCTTTAAATTCACAATCTTTCGCTCTCTGGCATCTAAGTGATATGATTACAAGCATTTTCCCACTACACCCAGGCCTGTTCCCCAATTTTTGAATGATCTAGATATTACAACTTCAGGATCTAAGTCTGGGTGAGATATACACATGCCTCAGCCTTCTAATGTATTAAAACTTTTATCTTAGACTTTATATTTTGATTACATGAATTCTGAAGATGGTGATTTATAGTTTGGGTATTTTAAACAACACACAAATGGTCTCTGTGTATACCAGAAATATATCAGTAATTCACAAAGAGGTTAAGGCAGTCTGTCAAAAGTCAAATATGCACCATAATAGGAGACATGACAATTTCCTTCATAGTGGATGGATACTCTTTTGCTAACCTCAGCAATACAGGCACCAAGAGCAATAACTGGGTCCCTTATAACAGTGGACAATGAGTCCTTTAGACTGAATTTTATATATGCATTTTGTCAAAGAATTTCTGCTTTGATTACTATAAATAATTTTACCCAAACATTATTTTTAAATGAGAAACACTAATTGCCAGATGCAAAGTTTATTTGTATAACATTCAGAAGAAAACATATAAATATATGCGTGCGTGTTTTTAACTTGGTTTAATTAGTACATCAATGACCAGAGCTGCTAAGTTCAGTTTGTTCAGATTTTCTGCTAAGTCTGTTTACGGTCTTTTATTCAGAAAGATTTCTATATTCCTATGAACAAAAAGATGCAGAAGAAAAGTCACATTTGAAACTACATTTTGTAGTTAAATATAAAGGAATCATGTGGTCTTCCAGCTGCTAGGTTCTCCTACTTCTCCTTTTAAAAATGTTTTATTGAAGTAGTTTCCTTACTCTTAAGTAATTCTGAAATTGGGTTTAATGAACTAAAAATTTCAAGAGATTTTTTTTTTGCATTAGCTCTGTTGTAAAAAAGCAGGTGTTTTTGCCGTTTCTTCAAACTAATAAACTTAAATTCTATTTAAATACCAAATTGTCTCGGTATAAAAGGCAAAAAAAAAATCAACAACAACAAAACCCAAACTATACATTTTTGCTAGCGTGGGGTCATCCTACCTCAAATCTTGCTAATTTTCTTGAATTTATCATCTATTCTCATCTCCATGCTATTCTTTCAAAGTATCCTTTAAAACAATGCCACACCATGTCCATGCATTGAAACTCACCCCTCTGCAGACGAGGGGAAACATCTCTGTCTTAGTCATTGTTCTTTTGTGGGAAGAGACAGCATGATCAAGGCCACTCTTGTAAGATAAAATGCTTGCTCACAATTTCAGAGGGCGAATCCATTACTGTCATGACAGTCAGACAACATGCTGGCAGGCAGATGAGGTGCAGAGCAATAGCTGACTTTACCTTTACACTTTGATCCTTAGACAGGGAGAGGCCCTGGGCATGGTGTTATTCTTTGAAACCACACCTCCTAGTCCTTATAATCTTCTTAAAATGGCACCGCTCCTTAAGCATTCAAATATTTGAGTCTATTGGTGGGCCATGCTCATCTAAACCACCAGTTTCCTCCAAGTAAGTTTCCATTTTCCTCTTATTTCTATTAATATCTGCTGTTCAATTATATGACATTGAATGTCATGTAATATGAAGATCATACTCTCACTAATCCCAACAGCAAAGAAAAACCTTGTCTGGTTTAGCACACTAAAGAAAAAAATCATAAGCTAAATTTAGAAATTAGAAGAATGAGTTCAAAAGAAGAGTTCAGAACCAGTCATAGCAAGCATCTGGGGCTTTCTACACCATCCCATCTACCTAAGATTATGAAAATAAATAAAATCAAAGAAATGGACCTGTGATACTCTGATAGATACAGGACATTATATATACCAAGTGTACCTGGAAACCCACAGTGTCAGTAGAGATGAGAAATTTCTGTCAGCAAGTGGGAAAGGAAAGTCCCTATAACACTGGTTCTCCATCTTCCTAACGTTGCGACCCTTCAATACAGTTCCTCATGCTGTGGTGACCACCAGTCACAAAATTCTTTCATTACTATTTTGTAACTAATTTTGCTTCTGTCATGGATCGTAGCGTAAATATTTCATATGTAAGGTATCTGATATGGGACCGCAAATTAATCAGGACCAACAGTTTGAGAACCGCTGATCTAGACAAAAACAGGTTAACAGATTAGCAGACATGTCTTTGAAAGTGTAGCAGTTTGAAAAACAAATTAAGAATGATTTGTAATTTTTAAAAATTATCAAAGCCTTCCTAATTTAAATGTATTATGTACCAAGAAATGTAAAATTGAGCATTGTGCTTTATCCATCAATCTTAGTTCCTCATTCCTCTATGCATTAAAACAAACAAAAAGGAACGTGGTACTGAGATGAATAATAGACTACTATATTTTGTGTCATAATGATAAACTTTACAATTAAGCTAAATTAAAACTCCCTAGCCTTCAATACAATAGAGAATAAGAAATAAATTACTAAAAGCAGAAATTTTCCTTTAGACACATTTTTAGAAACAAATGAGTGTTTTTATCAAAAGCTAATCTATTTCATAAAGCTAGTAGAATTGTTAATGACTTTTCCGTGAAAATGCCAAAAATGTTAAACAAATGTGCTATTTCAAACTTCTCACATGGAATTATAAAAACACAAAGCAAAATAGTATTTTTTTTAGTTTGGTTTTAGTTTTTCTTTCTTTTTATACTTTTCCTTTTTAAATTATTTTTATGTGCCTTGGTATTTAGCCTGTATGTACATCTGTGAGGGGTAGTTGATCTCCTGGAGCTGGAATTCAAACTGTTATCAGCTGCCATGTCGGTACTGAGAACTGAACCTGGGTCCTCTGGAAGAGCGCTTGGTGCTCTTAGCTGCTTAGTTATCTCTTCAACTCCTTCTTTTGCATTTTTAATACAAAACATAAATTTACCTATAATTATGCTATAAAATAGCACAGGAAGCAGTTCATTTTAATATTTTTTAATGAAGTATAATGGACCAAAGTGTAACAAGTTGTGCACTGCTTCTGCTAGCAATGATTGCCCCAAACAACGTATGGGCATTTCTGTCTTTTAGTAAACTTTTAGATATAGTGACTCCCAATTCCCTCTCTTAGCCACCACTTGCTTGATGTCTATCAGCATAAATTAATCTTACTGCTGTTAGAGCTCTTGTTCCTATGACTCTTCCATTTTATACAGGCAGCAGTAATTGATCCATTTTCAGAGAAGTTGTTCTGCCTGTGTTAATATTCTGTAGCCCTGTGTATGTTACCTTTACATAATTAAGGAAATACAGCATGAACAAACGCAACACACCTTTACACAGTTAAACTAATATTCCACAACATTTTGATTCTAAAATCATGATTCGTGATTTTTTTCATGTCTACTCTATTTTTTAACTATATCTACTGCATCTTTTTTATACCTGGTCCCTATGTGATAGTCTTATAGGTTTAAATTCAGACTCTTATGGTCTTATAGGTTTAAATTCAGCAATATGTTGATAGTTTGTAAATTTTTATTCACATACTGAAACTATGAAGTGATTTACCCCTTGAATGAGTGACAGAAATTTCAAATAGCATCCTCAGTTTAAATGCTCACATAGTATCTGTCCAACAGCTACAATGTTTTAATTCACTTTATGGGCAGCTTTATTTATTTAGTTGCCCAGACACACAACTATGGTGTTACCCTTAAAGTTTCTTATGTGTAACTAATTATATCATTTTTATACTTTCAAATTCCATCCAGAGCATAGTCCTGCCTTCCCTCACATCTGCCAGAATCTGTGTTTATAATACTATAATTTTATAACTGTCTTTGAATAATCTCCTGGTTGCTCTCCTGATTCTTATGTTGGATTCTTTCGGGTGTTTCTCAACCCATTACCCAGAATCAACATTAGGCAAATGCCACCTTTTCTCTCAAAGTCAGTTCCCTGTCTTGTTCTTAGGACAGGTAGCATGAAAAATCACATTTCTAACTATGTGAGTTATAGTATATCCTAGGTACTTTGAGTCTCTCCAAGCCCCTCCTTCTAAAAAAGACACCTTCCAACTTTACTTCTCTCTTCACTGGTTGAATTTCTATTATTTAAGCAATCAATCCAGAATACTCTGGACCTTAATTTTTTTTCATACCTCCCTTTTCCACCAAAAGTTCTCCTAGATGCATAGCCCTGCTAAATATTTTATTCTTGCAGTCAGTTTTTTTTTCTGGATTAGGTAAGTACTCTACCAATAATGGCATCATAATGGCCATGAGATGATTATGAATAATACAACTTCTTTGTCCATCACACTATTGCGAATATAAAAAATATAATAATCTGGGGGTGTATAGGTTACCTTGATTATGTAAGGGTAGCTGATATAGTCGTTAGTATTTTTGTGGGAAAGAATTGTCAGCATTGGTCAGTAGGAAGAGGGAGTTGGAATTGGAGAAAGAAGAGAGCACAAACCAAGGACTGAAGACTGGTCCGGAAGCTGAAGAAGAACAAGCAATTCTTCCATGCAGTTTAGAGAAGTAAAATACTGTTGCCAGTTTGCTTTGACTTTTATAGCTACATGAGCAAATCTGTGTTATTTTAAGTTACTGAGTTGTCTGCTCATTTGTGACAGGACTCAAGTCTGCATGAACATGAGCATACACATAACAAGTTGTTAATGATCTATATTGAATATTTATTGAATGATCTATATTGAATGTAAGTACAAGAATGGCACACTTCTTTTGCATACTATTCTATCTGCCGTCTAGAATGTAGAACCCAACAGACATATAATAGATGTTGATTAAGTTTATGATAAAATTATGTTAATAAATAATTCAGGCTTGCACATTGCACTCTAATATGTTGCTTTAATTTTGTGATTGCATGTATGAATTTTTGCCTTTGTACTGCAAAACACAGCTTAGTGTTTTTTCTCTGTGTGTGTGTGATTGTGTGTGGGTGTGTGTGTGTGATTGTATGTGTGTGTGTGTGATTGTGTGTGTGTGTGTGTATGAGAGATAAAAAACAATAATTTTGTAAATCATCTATTTTTAACTAATAATGGTATGAAGAGTGGGTTGTAGCATATGGTGATCATAATATTTAATCAATAGTATCAACATGAGGAGTCTAAACATTTCATATTTGTGATCTGATTATTTCTGCCACAGATATGATGAATGAAGTCAGATGTGTGATTTAATCAGGATAAAATAAACAATAGGAAAGACACAAAGAAAACAATGATTGGAAGATGGATACTTTTTATTTTATTTCAGCGTACTGCTTATTAGATGTAATGAATAATGCAGTGAAGACAGCTCAAAACCAAACTTCTTTGTACGTGAATAAAGTGTTCTTAGCATACCACCACAGACTTTTCCCATGGACGCTCAGTCTTCAATGTGTCACAACATATACACACACAACATACAACACACACTCACACACAGTACACAGACAGTCGCACTCACAACACACTCACACAACACACACATATATACTCACACAGCACATAACACACACATACACAAACACAGTATGCACACAGTCACATTCACAACACACACTCACACAACACACACATATATACTCACACAGCACACAACACACACATACTTACACACTCACACACAACACACACACACAGTATGCACACAGTCACACTCACAACACACATTCACACAACACACACACATACATACTCACACAGCACATACATACACTCACACAGCACACACACACAAACTTACACCCTCACTACACATACTATCACACATACAACACTGATACACACTGACACACACACATCACACACATCTCACCTCCTAGGCATGCCGGTATAATGTTTATTCCTTAGATTTTGATGTTACTCTTTTTCCTGTGATATACATGAAAAAGCAGGTTAGGAGAGCAAGGCGCTCCTTGAAAATAAGTCAGAATTGATATCGGAACACTGATACATTCCAATTGTTATTTAAAAATTACCAAGGAAATAATCTACAGTTGCATTATTTTCATACTAGGGACTTCTTCATGATGCTTTGACCGTGTGTGATAGAGCTGCATTCATAACTGACTCGGTTACTCAACACCTGTTCCGTATCCAGACTCCTTAAGCCATGCGGAAGACATATACTGTCCCTGAAAGAGACTTGTGTACTGGGAGTGTTCACAGACCAGAACATAGGAGTTGTTTGTCTAATATTTTCATTCGTATGGTAAAATTTAGACAATTACTGCTACTTTCCATTTTCTTGTTTAGAATTAACTCGGTAATACATATTTTTATTTACAGAATATTAATATTTTCTGAAATGATTTTCAATGCTTCTGACTTTGGCTTTCAAGATAACTCAGTAAGGTTAAACTAGAAACTACCATGAGTTCTTTTTGGTTTTATTGTTTCTCCTGGAGTTGACAGAAGTTATAAAAACCGATCCCTAGTCACTGTGATTTTTCTTCCAGTGTGACACTGTCATTGGGATGGTTAACAACAAATGTGATTCATTGGCATACTTTCTGCCTTGGCTATGTCCCATTTTGACAAAAAATACTCTTTGCTGATAAGCATTCAGTTGTCACTATCAGAGCCATATTTGGATAGGTGGGAAGAAGAATGAAAGTATTGATATTTCAATATTTCTATGAGAAAGGTATATATACACATGTTCACTAAAAGATGCTTATGTACATATTCATGTGGTAATGTACACATACACAACCATAGTATATCCCCTTATCAAACATGTGATATAACAACCTATTCATTTGAATTATGCAAGTCCATATTAGTAAGTAAGCATAAAGCATTATAAGTATCATTAAGAATAACATAAACATATGTGCTATCATGAAGTAACTCAGGTCTTGCTATGCTTCTTCAAGTGGCTGCTTTGATAAGACAGGCAAGAAAACTGAGAGGCAAAGGAAATGGATTTCTTATCCAAGGTCAATTCCATAGGTCAGGCACAGAGCCAGAGTTAGACCTTATCCATCAGAGCAGATCAACACTTTCCTGAAGTTGGCATATTACACTGAAGGTAACATCATACGTATCTAATAAAGACTTTAAGCTACTATAGTAGAGTGGCTTCAGACAAAATTCGAATTGATTGAAACTTTCCTCTGAAACCTGAATCAAAGCAAACTCCATCTTTTCTTTCTGTGCCTCATCTCTTGTACTGAAGGGTCCAAAGATAGCACACAAATGGATGTTTCTCTGATACCTGTGGCTTATCAGTAAGAATAGAAGTAATGGAAGTCTCATGAGGAAGCCTGCTCTTCAAAGATTTCCAATCCCATTTTTGAACTCAAAAAGCTTGAATTAGTTTCAGATTAACATCCAAGGCTTTGAAAGAACTCCTTCCAGAGTTCGGCTATCAGAGGACAGTGGACACTAGAATTTAGGTTCATTTTGTGTGTGTGTGTGTGTGTGTGTGTGTGTGTGTGTGGCAAGAAGAAAGAAATAGACAGATAGCAAGATTTTCTCTATTTTTATTTCCCTATTTATATTTTTCATCTCTTTTCTGCATGTATGCTTTTCTCCTATTTAGACTTCCATTACACTTTTGATTATTTTAGAAAATAATTGTGCATTCATGTATCTCTTTTCAAAGGATAACCAAATGTGGTATACTGCTTTTTCAACTTCCTGCTCAAGTAAAGGTAACTCAGTAAGTCGTTGTCTTAGTTTCTTCTCAGTCAGTGTGCTAAAGCAAAAGAGATACTTTACATTGAAGTCAGAGGAAGGGAGTGTATGTATGAATGAGTGTATATATGGTCGTGCTCAGCTCATTTCTTCATTCTTGTACAGTCCCTGATCCCCTTGTATGCAGAATGGTGACACCTACAATAATCAGGTCTTTTCTTCTAAGTGAACACAATCAAGATAGCCCCTAAAGGCATGGCAGAGATGCATCATTCAGGATTGTCGATTCTGTCAAGTTTCCAACGTTCGTTCACCATCACAGGCATATCTCTTCCCTTTGCATGTGATAGTTCATGTTTGAATCTGGAAGCTCAGAGTATAGATCCTGGCACTTTCACCGTGTTTTGAACACATTCCATAGAAAGAAACTGTTCCTCAGAGGTCTACAGGATGGCATGAAGGTCACCACTTCTCCTGTCCCTTCCTTGGGATTATTCTGTTTTCAGATAACTATCAGAATTTTATTAAAATATTCCCCAAACTGCTACATTCTTGCAAAAATTACAAGGAAGGTAAGTAAAATATTACAAGGTTGAAACTACCTAAATCTTTCCCAAACAATTAGAAACAAAGTACTGAATATATGCCTTACCATTAAGGACTAGTCTCACAACCAAAAATATGAGACTCTGAAACAAAAAAAAAAAAAAACAGATTAAAGGTTATAACAATATTCAGAATGAAAGTGCCATGTGGGCACACTAGCGATGAGGCAAAATATACAGATTATTTATTAATTAGAGATAGAGAAGCCAATCTTATATAAGAGACTGAGGCAACACTCTGTTAAGGAGAATTCCTTCATGGCAACTTTAAGCGTCCTATTCAACTGCATCCTCCACCAAGAATTCCTTTTGAGGTGCAATCTCACACTGAGTGTTGGTGTCTGCAGGAGGTTAGAATGGCCTTGAAATTTTACATTTGTAGCCCTAGGTGTTTTCTCAGACTTTAAAGAAGAAAGCACTTCACATCCCTCTGTACAAATGGAAGCGAACATTATTATGGTCTATGTGCTCATGTTTATTTTGAGGAAACTAATGTTTAGTTTAATTCAATTAAAATCAGACTCAGAACACTTGCTTGCAGACTGTACACGTGTGATAAACATTATTGAAAGGAGGCTGAGAATACCAGGCTTCTTGTAATGGGGAATCAAGGAGAACATCAGTGGAGAAAGGTCTCTGATGTGTAGCTAGTTGTTGATATTTCTGGTCTGGGTAACAATGCCAATGTAATGCAAGAAGAAAAGAGAAAAGAAAGAGTACAGAGACCTTCCTTTAAGTTAGGACTTTGTTTGCATGAAGTCTTCATACAGCATACCTCAAAAACCATAGAGTCAAAGGGTTTGTTGTTATTGTTTGTTTTGTTGCTTAGTTGATTTCCCCATGTGATTTGCTACTCTCTAAATATGCCATTTGATTTTGAAGATGTTACACAAGCTAAATTTCAACGTTACTTTTTCAAGGAGTTATAAATTTCTATGTGGCATATGAAATATAAATTCTGATTAACTTCTGCTGTGTTTTCTTCTGATTAATGCCCTTTGTCTTGTGAGTCCATTGAAAAGATAACCTGAGAACTCAGGGTAAATCCGTTTCTGCATTACTAGAGATCTATTTGTTTTTCCCCAGTTTTAACTCTTTTGACAGTTTGATACATCTATATAATGATTTCTAGTCATTTTCATGCCCCATTTCTTTCTCTCATCCCATCCTGCTCCCTTGATGAAGTCCTTTTCATCCCAGCAAGTCACCTACTACGTTCTCATCATCTTTTCACGTGAGACACACTTGATTTATTAGGGTTCTTGCTTGAGCTCAGGTGGGATGTTATTAAGCTAAGCATGGGCAACTAACTCATCAGTGGCTACATTGCTGAAGAAAATGGGACCAGAAACCATTTCTATAGTTCAGTATCTACTTATACCTGTTACTATCTGGAACTTGTAGCAATAAAAGAAACTGTTCTAATGTTAGAATGTCATGTAGAGGTTTTCTTTTTACCCACTCATCACCTTTGTGATCTAACACTGTAAAGTTTGACTCCTCTCCTTCTTCTAGCTCAGGCCACATGTATCAATGTCCTCCATGAAAGTCATTAATGCAACACTCAGGTTTCTTCCTTGGGCCTTGGCTTTCTAGCTGCCTTTCCTGAATCCTGTTTTCTGACGAAAGACAACAAGCAAGACGCTCACCTCTCCTGGTGCTCTGCTATCCAATCCTTACCTCTCTACACTGTTTCTATTTTGATAATTCTTCCCTTTCTTATTCTGGTTTGGAGAACACAGCATTCATGTTTCCTCTGCTCACCCCTCTTTAACTTCCTCTTCACTTTACTTCTTTGATTCAGAAACTTTTTGGCTAAAATCACAGCAAATTTCCTCCTGCCTCCAGCTCTGTGTATTCACACTCCATGAGGGCTGGGCATTGAAATAGCATCTATGAACAATCTCTAGTTAACACAGACTAGCTAGGATCTTGGGAACACCTAGAAGGTAGTAAATTCCCTAGGTTAGACACCATTGTGGTTCTGAATAAACCTTAAATACTTGTTAAATTTTATTTTTATCTAAAAAATGAATGATTATAAGTAGAAGAGAAAATTGGAGAAAGACTTGAAAATGAGGCCATATAATGAAAGGATGGGAGACAAGCAATATATAACATTTTAAATAAATCTAAGGACTTTTAAAGATTAAGCACAGCATGTAAAAATGATATATTTAAAGATCTTTGCAGAGAATTATTAGAACTAAGAAGACTTTTTCTAGTTTTATTTGCATTTATAAAAATTACATTTTCATACTATATATTTCATATCATAAATGCATATGTTATATGTATGTATTGCATGTTTGTGTGCATCTGTCTCTGTATGTGTTTGTATCTGTCTGTGTGTATGCATTTCTACTATTATACCCCATTCTACAAGGAAAAAGACGATGCTTTACCTTATACTCTTCTTTGTAATTAGACATAAAATCAGTACAGAATCTAGTATGAGTATTGCAATAGCACTTCATTTACTCCTCTATACGTCATTACAGCTCACCTTTGAGGCTCCCTGCCCAGGTATAATGCATGAGCAAGACAGACAGCTGGAGAGGTAAAGCAGACAAAGAAACAAGGTGATCAATGACAGGGAGAGCCATTTTCAGTAAAAAACCTGCGTAGTTGGACTCTAATGCGAGCTACAGAGCCCGCCAGCTTCTCATAGGCTGCGGCAGCAGCATGTGGAAAGGAGAAGGGAATTAAAAGCGACCTTCTTTGTCCTTCAATAGCCATTGCTAGCGTTAGGTAGGGAAATGAGGTGTGTGGTGCATTAAAGAATTTCAGGAGACCAAGAAATAAGTCACATGACTAGCAGTGGATAAGAAGGGAAAGGCAGGAATCTGGCAAACAAGCTACTTTATATTATATATTAATATATTAATATTATAATAATTAGGAATTATTGTTTAACAAAAATGAAAGACACTTACAAAATACTATGGTTACGACTACCAGACTTTTCAAAAGTATCAACGATATAAATTCATAGTAATTTTGCAAAAATATTTCTAAAGATATTATTTCATCATTTCTTTTGTGATTTCTTAGTCAAGAGCAAACAACAAAGCACTCACCATCATGTTGATACATTTTCTGATAACAGATCCCCACGCATGTGAATCCTATGAGCAAGGGAATAGCTTGAATATTGTTAATCTTATTCATTAATATTAAACTTCAATACTATTTAATTTGCAATATGTAAAAATTGTAAATATTTAACTGCTAGCCATTTCACCTGTACAAAATGCTTTTTTATTTATTCACATTTTAATAAAAATCTTTTGCATAATAAAATACAACAACTAAAAGAAGAGAGGGCCATACAGTAGGATATAATTTTCTTGTGCTGGCAGGGTTGTTGCTTCGCTGCTATTGAACTCACAATCAAGAGCACTGTAACTCACATCTAAATAGAGACCATCTAAAAGTTATGCTTCCTTTCTAGTGTACATTATGGCCTTTATTGTAGTGAAGAAAAATGTATGAGGGTAAATCATATTGTATTGACTTTTTCTCACATACTAGAGGACCTTTGCAATGAGCACAATACACAACAACAACAATAATAGTAAAAGTAGAAGTAAATAAACATAAAACGAGCATTTGTTTAGAAAAACAAAGGCAAAGAATAGTGTAGAAGAACCTTCATTTGGAATGCACTTGTAACTGGCTTTCAGTGTTTTGGTAACTCTCAACATGTTGATAACGGACCCTGAATTAGAGAATCAGTAATTTGGAGGTTGCAAATACAATTTTAATCTGTAAAGATTAATCTCTAAAAAAAATAAATGTTTAAGCAGGAGAGAGCAAATTTAGATTTTAACTTCTGTAAATACTATGGGAAAAGAGTACACAAAACTTAAAGTTCTAGTCACCAATAGATCTGTTGTCCAAATTGGAGGTCAGAGAATGACGATCCCAGGTTAAGTTCCTTAGTTACCCAATAATTTCAAATCTGTAGATCATATTTTATTGTTTAAAAATGCACCAACTCTAATATACTTCCCAATTAGAAGCAGTAGGTATCCAGTCTGCTGACAAGGATTTACTGACATTGTCAGTACACTGGGTGACATATGGACTAAACACACGTATGGGCAGTGTGGGCAATGAAACGTAGGACCATGCATTCTGATCCCAGTCTGTGACTGGGAAACAGAAAAGGCTTATGGAGGAAGGTTATCTTATTGTGTTGTGTGTAAAAAAAAAGGATTGTGGGAAATAATTCCTGGCCAGATTTTATTTCCTACAAGCTATAACATTAATGCTAAGGAATCAGACCTTCCTAAAATAAGTTGAATGGGCTTAGACCGTACAGATTGACTAACTGACCTATTTGTCTATTAAATTTAGGTCATGACAAACAATAAACATCGTCCCATGCAGTGTAAGTACTCCTGTGAAATGTTAAATTTCTTGAGAAGAAAAAAGAAAACCCCTGCTAATCCACTTAGAATGCATCACCATAGTTTTGTGGACGTTTAATAAACAAGATGCAATTTTCTTTAGATGCTGTGGTCTCCAGCTTTTCTAATCACATAAATAGATGAGCTATTAATTTTGCCTTTCCAAATGCCTAAAGATAAAATTGCAGGATGTGTGTGGGTTTTTTGCATAAAGTCTACAAACACCACCAACATAACATTGACACAGACAGCGAGATGAAGGACTTCCTGTAGATAACCATGCGCGAACTCCTTTGTCCAACATAAACTCTGCAGAATGAAGAATTTTGACAGGTCTGGAGGGAGAGCAAAAGTATTTTTCTTTTCAATAGAAAATACAAGTACAGGTATTGATGCCATTACGGTATGAGAGCATGTTCTTAAGCATCGGAAATGACTCCGTGGAGAATGGTGTGGTTTAGGTTCTGTTAATGTCACAGCCAAAAACCAATCCAGAAACTTAAATTCTTTGCTCTTCAGTATAAAAAGAAGTAACACTATGCCTTGACTTTGCAGCTTTGACAGGCAGAGTCATTGTGCCCCTCGGTTGACATACACATCTTCTACAAACCTGGCTAGATTATAGTTTACCTGTTGGAAATTGTGCGAGAAATACATAAGAACCACGTGAGAGGCAGCATGACACAAAGATAAGACATCTTCCCCTCTTCAAGTCATTTCTCAAAAAATTACCACACTGCTTTTATACTCCTTATTTCTTCATCTTTTGCTGCATGCTCTGAGTTCAGTGCCTGCCCTGCATGATTCTCCTTCTACATTACTTGTCAAAGCCAAAGATTCATAGGAACAATAAAGCAGCAATGAAAGGAAACAAGTTCTGTTCCACAAAGTTTTTACAGTTGGCAGAAAGAAAAGTGTGAAGTTGTGGTTTATCCCAGAGGCTTTGGAAAAGGTTCTGCCTTCCTAACTCGGAATTTGGAAAGTATAAATAAACTACATTGGCTGTCATTTGTTATTTACATGAGATTAGCTGTATCTTTTAAGAAGTACAGTTATATGTGTGTATCTGTATGTGAGTGTGTGTGTGCCTATCTGTGTTTCTCTGTGTGTGTATGTGTGTCTGTCTGTGTGTATGCGTGCACACATGTGTGCGCGCACGTGTGTGTGTGTGTGTGTGTGTGTGTGTGCACGGAGGAGGCAGCAAGGGGTGGAGGCTGGAAGTGTGCTCAACGTGGTGAGTATATGGAGATTGGGGGACAACTTATTGGAGTCAATTGTCTTCTCCCACCATGCGGGTCCCTGGGATTAAACTCATGTCCACAGGCTTGGTAGAAAGCCATCTTCCTGGCCCCCATATAAATTTTTATTTGATTCAAACCTGTTTGTCTTAACAATTTGGGCATCTGAAATTGTAACAAATTGAGAGAATGGTCTCTTTATTTCACGCCATCTGTCTTTCTAATCATAGGCCTGAGGAGAAGCATGCTGATGAGATTCAAGAGCATAGCATCAGCCATACATTCACCAGTGTAACATGAGGGGGCTGGCTTGTTGGGGTTTCTGTCCTGCCCAGTACCCCAACAGCCGGCAAATCCCAAAGAGAAATTACACACAGGACTCCATAAGGTTATAAACTGATTGGTCCATTAGGTCAGGCTTCTTGTTAACTCTTATAACATATATTACCCCATTATCCTTATCTATGTTAGCCACATGGGCTCGGTACCTTTCTCGGTGTGACAGCTTACATGTTGCCTCTTCGGTGGTCTGTACAGGAATGGCTGAGAGAGAGCTTCTGCTTCCAGAATACTCCCAGTCTCTTTGCTCCACCCCTACTTCCTGTCTGGCTTTCCCGCCTATACTGCCTGCCTGGCCAATCAGCGTTTTATTAAAATATGATTGACAGAATACAGATAATTCTCCCGCACCACACCAGGGTATTGCCGGAGAAACCAGAGTATGTCCTTACTCTTACTTCTGTCTGAGATAGTCGTGGGAACCTGTGGAGAGGGCTTGACATTCTCTGGATCACATAATACATGAAAGCTCTGTAAATTTCTTGACAACAGAAAGTAATGATGTCCATAAGAACAGGTCTGCCTGATCGAAGCCACTCCCCACTTCCTGCTGCTTTACTTCAAGGTAGCCTATGCTGTCTCAGAGTTGAATAAACATTGAAACTGAAACACAGAAAACTAATCGACGTGCCATGTCTTTTCCATTCCTCAGCAGAACAATTTCTTTGCTTTTGAATCCCCTGAGTGGCAGAGGCAGAACTATGCTTTCCTTCTGAAGTTTACATGACACATGTAAGATGTGTATGGGGACAGCCTGGACAGGTAGAGAAGGGATCACAGTGCAGATTCACGACTTACTAAAAGGGTAAGCCAAAAAAACAATTAGTGTTGTTTAGGTTGAACACATGAATTGGAACTTATGGGAAGTTATAAAATAATTTAAAATGGATCAACAACAATGACACACAAATGAGTTTGGAACATATCTGATAATTGAACATCAAATAGTTGAATGATAACAGTTATCACTGCCATCGTATTGGTTCTTCTTGAAGATCAAATGGAAACCAAAACATCCTAAGACCCAGCAGAAGCAAAAGGAATGGAAGCGAAGTATACTAGACTAAGACAGTACACCCTTGGGAAAGAATGCAAGGAAGAGTCATCTGTGCTGTGCTGGGATATTTCAAGTTCTCAGAACATGAGATGGAAAGGTCCTGGGTCGGTTGGCAAGAACACAATTTCTAAAATTTTCACATCATCCCGCTTCTGAACCTGGAGACACCTTGAAATGTCTGGCTGCCTGTTAGCACACATTTTTTTTTTTTTAATCAAATCAACTTGTGTACTCAATACGTTTCTACTTTACCTAAATTGAAACCACCACTCCAAAGGGATGTGGGGAAGGAATTGGTTCTCTGTTTTACTATTAAATCTCCCTGATATCATACTCAGAAGAAGAGGTATGTTAAAGTTACTGTAACTCTGGAGGTATTAGGAGTCAGTGTGACAATAGGAGACAGTAACCCCCTAGAATCTCATACGTGACCTTGATAAGAAAAATCCTCTACATTAAATCTAATTTCTATCACCAGGGATTAATTTCACTGCTTTAGGCAAAATATTCTGCTCAATTCCCAAAGATCACTGCAATCATTTCATAGCCTGTTCTTTGAAACATAAAACACAAGCATCCACGTACAGTTAATGTACTGAATAAGCCATTCAGGAGACCATCCGTAGTCAGGACAAATTTAACAATTTCTAAAAGCTTTGATGGATTTCTTTCTTTTCTCAGTATATAGACATATAGTTTATTTTCTTATGACCATTCTGGCCTTTGTAATGTATATTAAGAGAAAGACTATGGCTTTTCAAGACTAGCTGTCATAGGAGCAATAGAACAAGATAACAATAAAATGGTCTTATGATCATAAAGATTCATGCCTTGCAATCAAGCCAAGTCTGAACATATTATAAACTCAGAGTGGTTCAACTTCTGTGTCTATGTTAGTCCCTTGGTACCTCTGATAGGTGGGTTGTGACTTCCCTCATGCTCACATAGTTAAGCCTTTTAGCCACATGAATTTTATAAACTCCCAAACAATATAGCTCCCCTTGCTGTCATTAAACCACAAGACCACAATGTAAATAGAAGGGGTAAAAACACTTCAGATATTCTTAAATAAGGTCTTTAAAACACCAGCTCCAGAAATACAAACTAGAAAAATGCATTGCCCCACAACAACAAACCAGACATAAACCCACGGTTGCATGAAAGTGCAGTAGTAAAGAATGACAAAAGCTATAAAGGTTTGGACCATAAAATCCCCCTATTTCATGTTTCATATTTCTTTGAGATAACCTGCAACCTTCAGTGGTAATGTGCCTATAAAAACCGGAAGTGGGTTATTTGAATTTATTATAGTAGATACATCTTAAAAATTACTATGGAAGTTATTCTGGTGTTTCCCATAATGAAATTTGGAGAGGAAAAATCACAGGAGATCGCAGTTATACAAAGGAGCAAAACTTAAGCCATGAACACAAATCTCCACACTGAGATCACACCCTTCCACCTTTTTACCTTCGCTTAATGTAAGGAGGTGAACCGTGCCTCAGTCAGAAATGCCTAATTTGTTAGTGTTCTCAATTCTTCCTGAGGGATAGAAAGATGTCTGTCTGCACATACAATTTCTCAAGCTTTGTTCTTAAATAAGAGGATCAACTGCTTGAGAATTTCTCAGGTTCTGTACCCCATAAAGGACTTCCAAACAAGCCACAGGAACCTCTCTAGCTTGTGGTTAATACTCTAGACTATCTCCAGGATCAGGCCAACAACAGAATTTCCTGAGATGACATGCTTGTCTACCCTTACTCTGCATGTTCACTGTGCATGTGTTGTTGGGGGCTTAGAGAAATGGCTCCGTGGTGAAGATTGCCCACAGCTCTCCAGAGTACTCAAATTCAGCTCCCACCCAGAACCCACATGGTGATCCACAGCTGTCTGAAACACCAGTCCCGGTAAATCCGGGTTCCTTTTCTGGCCTCGGTGGGGCACAAGGCACATGTAAATACATACACACAGGCACAATGACCATACATAAAACAAGTAAATAAGATTTTCTAAAAAGAGAAATTAGAATCCCATCTTCACCTAATTCAACTTCTAGAAAATATAATAGTTTTACAATTTTAATTTTAAATCTAAGCATGGTTCTTTCCAGGTTCTGGCTATTACAAATAGCGCAGCTATGAACATAGTTGAACAAATGCTTTTGTGGTATGATAGGGTATCTCTTGGGTATATTCCCAAGAGTGGAATTGCTGGGTCCTGAGGGAGGTTGACTCCCAGTTTCCTGAGAAACCGCCACACTGATTTCCACAGTGGCTGCACAAGTTTGCATTCCCGCCAACAATGGATGAGTGTTCCCCTCACCCCACATCCTCTCCAGCACAGGCTATCATTGGTGTTTTTGACTTTAGCTATTCTGACAGGTGTAAGATGGTATCTCAAAGTGGTTTTGATTTGCATTTCCCTGATCGCTAAGGAAGTTGAGCATGACCTTAAGTGTCTTCTGGCCATTCGAAGTTCATCTGTTGTGAATTCTCTGTTCAGTTCAGTACCCCATTTTTTAATTGGGTTAATTAGAGTTTTAGTGTCTAGTTTCTTGAGTTCTTTGTATATTTTGGAGATCAGACCTTTGTCTGATGAGGGGTTGGTGAAGATCTTTGCTCAGTCAGAAGGTAGCCTTTTTGTCTTACTGACAGTGTCCTTTGCTTTACAGTAGCTTCTCAGTTTCAGTAGGTCCCATTTATTCATTGTTTCTCTTATTGTCTGTGCTACTGGGGTCCTACTTAGGAAGTGGCCTCCTGTGCCTATATCTTGTAGACTACTTCCCACTTTCTCTTCTATCAGGTTCAAAGTGGACAGATTAATGTTGATGTCTTTAATCCATTTGGACCTGAGTTTTGTGCATGGTGATAGGTATGGATCTACTTTCATCCTTCTACAGGTTGACATCCAGTTATGCCAGCACCATTTGTTAAAGATGCTTTCCTTCTTCCATTGTATACCTTTAGCTCCCTTGTCGAAAATTAGGTGTTCATAGGTTTGTAAATATATTCAGTTACATTTATATAACACCAAACTGCTCAAGTCTGTTTTTCACTGCTTCTCTCTCTATGATGTGTTTGCTAGGGTGCAAATTTTATCTGCCTTCATCAATGTCTTAGTAAAATGGATAAAATAATTTGTAGTTCCAAACTGCTCAAAGATAATATATTTATAATATATAGTAATATATTACCTTTTATATAGTAATATATACTACCTTTAAGGATGTATATTTTGTATGCATATTATATATATGTATATCTGTTTAAATAAGTGCATCCCCTCCCTTTGTGAATCTTGTCTGTATGAAAGCTGAGATTACTGAATGCATATATTGAAAAATAAAAATTAAAGAACTGCACTTTCTTTCCAGTGTCTAGCCTAATGTATATTGCATCATGTATGGATTAAATACATAATGTATAATATATAATCCACATTTGGAATCAATAAGCTTCAGTCTTGTTGGGCTATGCATGACGAACAACATTTGTCAAAAGGAACAACCAGTTATCACCATTTATTACACTGTGGCAAGAATGTTACTTTACTAAACTAACTGGTTTCTTGGATTATTGCAGTCATTTTAATTCTTTATTATGTGCTGTTTCAAGTTGCATTATAGTTATTCTGCATGGACCAGCTCTCCCTTTTATTGATCATATTTCCTAGTATTACTTTTATTTCTGGTACATAGGCAATTATTAGCATTCAGCAAATGTTCACTTAAAATGTATATTGATTGTATTAAAGCTAAGTGAGTCTAATTCTACACAGGACTCCATGATTATCCTCACAAAGAAAATTGTGTCCTCATATCCTGTTCACTGAACTAACAACCGAAAGGCAGATAAAAAGCAATTTTTTTTTCTTTCCAGGAAATCTATAGGGAAGTCACACGTCTAATCCCCTTTAGAATTAACAAAAAGGAATAGAGAATAATTGAAAATAAAATTAGCAACAGTAACATACCATGTTAAATGATTAAAATAAAATTTTGGAGCCGGATAGTAGTGAGCATACCTTTTATCCTAGCACTTGGGAGGCAGAGGTGGGTGGTTTTTCTGAGAGTTCGAGACCAACCTTATCTACAGGAGCTAGTTCCAGAATAGATTCTAAAACTACAAAGAAACCCTGCCTCAAAGAACCAAAAATAAAAATAAAAATTTAAGATTTATTTGTTTTTATTTTATGTGTATGAGCGCTTTACCTGCATGTATGCATGTGAACCATATGTGTCTGCAGCTCTTGAAGTCAAATGTATTTGTCAGATTTGCTGAAACTGGAGCTGGGGATTAATGTAAGCTGCCTATTAGGTGGTAAGAACCTTCCTAACTCAGGTCCTCTGCAAGAAAAGCAAATATTCTTTACTATGAAATCATCTTTTGAGACCCTTCAAAATTAGTTTGAAAATCAATTAAATCCTGGTGGTGCATTAAAGGCACCTACATAATGGTACTAGCTAAATATTTTATGATTGAGTTTTAATCATACTGAATCTAATAAAGTCCATGTCTGGCATAACTGTAAAACCAGGGACCTGTAGCTATAAAACCTAGAGGAGAACCTAACACTATTTTCCGACTAAATAGCTATAGTATTAATCCATTCCCAATGATTTACACATGTAGATCAATGATTCTCTTAAGCTTTATATGAGAAGCTACTATTAGCAGTAAATGGTGATTCACACATGGTGCAGAGAATGAGATTACAGACTACTCAGCCATAAATGAAACATAGGTATTTGTACCCCTTTTCAAAGCCCAGTGATCGTTAATAAAGAAGGAAGCAGAAGGGGATAAGAGCACCACCAGACGTAGTAGATGGGTAGTGCTAGGTGACTACAAAGAAATAGTGTCCTCTGGACAATTTGGGAGGCTACACATACAAAACCACAGTGGTTATGACTGCGTGCACTAGACCTGGGCTAGCCCAAGACAGACCAAATAGCAGCATGGAGATGCGAATTAAATATGCATTTCCACCCTAACCATGCAAGTATGGTCAAATATTCACTGTTGAGAGATGGAAAAACACAATCCTTTAATGGTGTCACCCTTGGTAAATTGACCACACTGCAGGAGAAAATCCCACACCCAAGAATACTTGTACATCTCAGGGTGATCTTGATGTCTTCTCAAACAAACAATCAGAAAAAAACACAAAGTTTGGTGAGTAGAGAATTGGATGAATCTTGGAAGAGTTACAGAGGATACAAACAGTTTGTTATGAATCCATCCAGGAACTAACAATTATTTAAAAAATAAAAATCAAGTAAAACTTGGTATTTAAATGAACTAAGTAGTACAGGGAAACTATATGGTGAAGCATATAAAAAATGTCCTAAGTTGTAATGCTGTGAAATATCACTGAACAGTTGAGTATATTTTTCCCTTGTTTTTAAATTTTCATCCCAATGTTTCACAATTATGTAAAACTCTATATTGACTCAAGTCTATCTGATTTGACTTCTTACTTCATTTTTAAAGATCTTCAATTGCTCTCGTAAGTATACGATCAGACAAGAAGAAAAAGAAAAACACTAACATTATCCTCTCATAGGCATCACCTTTTATATGAAACAATGAAATATAAAAAACAAGTATATATTCAAATTGCATTTACAGTCCCTCAAAAACTAATATAAAAATTCATATTATCTACAAAAGAAAAAGTCCTTTAATGGGTTGTTTCTCTGAAGTACCTCCTGAATGAATTTTATTTGCATTTTAATATTTTGAGATGTGCATAACATTGCTTCATGATGCACCTTACTAGCTATCGCAACTGCTTGCCTAGCTAAATAAAAATTAAATAATAAAATTCATTAACCAAAGAAGATAGTAATTTAAAATAACTGGTATGTAATATGACATTAACTAGTACATTACTTATCTATGATTGTGTAATGATTGTTTGACAATCAGCATATTATAATATATATTTTGATATATTTTCTAACAGTTACTAAGATATTTATTTCAAGTCAAATTAGTTTTCTTTTAAACTATTCTTTCAGTTTGTTTTCTAAGCAAGCTGCTGAGTAATTAGCTTTTATATTAAGATTTACATGTATGTTCAATGTACAATGTTACAATAAGGATACTTATATTTCAAATAAATTTTATATACTTAAATCAACTAAAAGTCTGAAAGGTTTTATGGATTAGGGTTGCTAATATAGTTACTAATAGTAGACAATTTTAGGTTGTTCTTTTCAAATGTAAAATACTTCATTTTTTAGAACAATTTTATGTTCATAGCAAAATTAAGATAAAAGCCAAGGTCTGCAGAAATAGCTGAAATTGATCTTGAGAGCCAATAGAAAAAACGTCACATTTATTGGCGTGCTTTTGGTAATCTCAATGCTATGAAAAGGGATACATGAATTCCTTTTGTTTTGCTGGCCAGTCAGCCTAGTCTAGGGTCAAGTATAAGATCATTTCTCAAAAGAAAACTCCTATGATTGATTATTTGCATCCAAACATGTGCATCCATGCACAAATAGACACCCACACGAAGGTGTGTGCCTGTATACACACATAAAACACTCACAAGAGAGCCACATGTCTATATTACTTATTTAACTATTTTAAAATTCATTCCTTATTTTTTCATTGTTACTCTAATTATTCTTGTATATTCAACAAGCCACTCTTTTGTTAAAACTGGGTGAGCAATTTTCTTCCCGCCAGGTTAGACTTTTAGATTTTTGACAATGTCTTTCATACAGCATGTTTGTTTTTAAATTATAGTGAATCTGTGGTCTTTGTTGCTCTTTTATAGATTGCATCTTTGGTCTTAGATCTACAAAGTCATCACAATCATAATATCATCTAAAAATTATTTTATAATATTATTTATATTATATTATATATAATTATAATATGTTTCTAGATATTCTGAAGAAGTGAGTCATCATGGTTTGTCATCAATTTTCAGTTAATATTAATAATGTGTAAAATTTCTCTGATATACTTTTATGTTTATACAAACCCAGAGTACATAGTACATTTATTGAAGACTTCTTTCTTCATTTTAATTTTTTTTCCTTTGACCACATCAGGCGATGGCATTTATAGGGCTCCATTTCTAGGTTCTCTGCACTGCCTCAATTACCTATATGTTTATTTTTTGACTAGCAGCACATTGTGTAGCTGGTCAGTTGTTCAATTTAGCTTTTCACATTCATTTGGACTTATTGAAGTCATGTTATCAGCATTCCAAATTCTAGAACTTTTTTTAAAAAATGTGTATAAAACCTTATTAATGGATTTCTAGATAGTGACATATGACATCAACATGAATGGCATCATCTACCCATTAATAACAGCACAGACTATTAGCCTTTCACAAGACCATTAAAGCTGTAATAGGCCATGCCATCAAATTTAGAATCCCCAAATTTATAACAGCTATTTAAAGACATAAAATAAGGGAATAATTTTCAAAGAGGAGTATGCATATACTACTAAGGAATTTGCTAATGAAATCAGCTGATGTGCCATTTGAAGTATGGTCATGGAGATGTTTAAAGGCTAAAAGATGGATTTCTTCAACGCAATTCATTTACTCAGATATTGTGTCAAACATCTGTGAGATATGAGGAAAACCTGAAAGTGTTGTATGGTTGTTTCCAGTGATATTCAACTGATTTAGGATAGCATTTTAAATTACAGTTGAAGGTAATGTGAGATCAATGACATTTAATTAATACTCGATTTTACCCAACTGAGAGCACTCACCAAGCTACCTCTTTGATAAATAAGATTGTTTTGATGTCAAAGAGTGATAATTCAAGGCATTTACCACCAGGGCCATGCTCCATTTGAAGAAGGAAGTTGGTGTCACCACCGCATTTCTGTTACAACATAATACTGATCATGGGAATTTGTTGCTTCTTTAAAATCAAAACTCAATATTACAACAGAGAAAGTCAGTGGTACAGACTGACTTTCTCTGAAACACAGAAAGTGTTTCTGAAACACAGAAAGTTTGAAATTGAATTTGGTCCTGACTTTGGAAAAGCAATCTGACACATTTTCAAGCATTATTTCTAACTATTATTTGTTTTGAAGATGCTCAAATTAGTATGCATTTCCCAGAAACAATCACTAGTAAGGTTTTTGGAAAATAGACCCTGCACTGAACTATGCTTCTCTGACTAGGGAAATACTTTCCTTCAGTCTGTGTCAGAACAAGAATTTACTGACCACTCTTTTCTTCAGAACATTAGTTATGGTGGAGGCATAATAAAAACAAGTGCTATTATCAATATTATAACACTTTCCTCAGCCAAGATAAAGGTTGACAATGCATATCATAGAAGTAATAGCTTTGTAATTAATTTTTGGTACAGTAGAGCTGGAGAGACAAAAATACGTGGAATTATTATTTTGTTTCTCTTTTTGATTTCATGTGTGAGTTTCTGATTTTAAAATTCATGTAAATTGAATACCAATGAGTCAGACTTAATGTATGTTAATGTGCTATTGAGTTCCTATTGCTATTTCCATCTTAAATAAATTGTCTTATCTCTATACATTTGAATTTTCATATTTGAGAAAAAATGGGATGTGTTTACCTTATGTGATTATTTTAATAATGAAATAATAAATTCTAAGTAAATGATAACGATTCTTAAAGAGGAAATGAATAAATCCCTTAAAGAAATACAGGAAACACAAACAATGTAAAGATGTACATAAAAGAGTTCAAGTTCTGGAATTGGAAATAGAATCAGTAAAGAAAACTCAAACTAAGGGAATTCTGGAAATAAAAGGTTTAGGAATCCAAATAGGGACAAAAGGAGCAAGATTCACCCCCAGAAAACAAGTGATGGAAGAGATAATCTCAGACATATAAGATGCTTGAACATATTGGTAAAAGAAAATGACAAATCTGTAAAACTCCTGACATAAAACATCCAGGTGAGCAGCTTTGTCCACACAGGTCTGGAGTTAAGGATAAGAATTTGCCTCTGTAAGGAAAGCTGTTGAAACCAGACATGTGTCAGGGGTGGCCCTGAATGGAGGCCCAGAGAGGCCATTGCTTGAAGCTGTGAAGGTGAAGCCTGTAGATGGGTTAATCACAATAGCCCGAAGATGAAAAAAGCTTCAGTGGGACATGAATAGTTCAACCGATAAACAAAATGTGCTTACACACACACTCACGCATACACATGTACACACATACACAAAATTGAATGTGTTCCTGCCGTAAAAAGAATAAGGTTCACATGAAGCTTTAGTGTAAATAATCTAATCAACAAAAAACCAGGAGTCAAATATAGGGATAGTAACCTGGAAAGTCTTAGAAGCAGAGGAGCTGCCAAGAGTTGTTTCCTACCTGTCTACTTCCTCTATCTGAAAGGCCCTGAGATCCTGTCTCCACCCCACCTCATCTCTTCCTGTCTCCACCTCTGGAGTGCTGGGATTAAAGGCCAGTGGTACCACTGCCAACCTTCTATGGTTAACTAGTGACCTCTCAGGCCTCTGATCTCCAGGCAAGCTTTATTTGTCAGAACACTAACAAAATATCACACAAGAGATAAACTTTGAAAACAGCAGGTCTAGTGAAGAGCTACAGAGGGACAAATATTATTTGATCCATTTACATGTATTATCTAGAATAGGCAAATTTTTCAAGACACAAGATAGTTTGGAAACTGGAGAGAAAGAGATATACTTCTGTGAGTAGTGAAGAGTTTAGTATTAATGATTGCATAACATTTTGAACAAAATTACTCCCACTTCATCACAGTTAAAATGCAAATTGTATTGAACAGATTTTACTCTTTCTTCAGTGTTGTGGAATGTGTAACAAGCTTGACATGAGGGCTGAGTTGTTCTGGAACAAAATACAGTTCCGAAATCATCATTATAAGCAAATATACAGCTACCTGGGAGAGAAAGGAGGTTAAACATAATAAAAGACCTCATTCAGTACAGCTGGTGCATGCCAAGCAAATTAACAGCTTCTATCATTTGTCAGCAAGAGAGAAACTAAGAACAATAGACGCAAATTGCAATAGTATGCATTAAAAATCAAATCTCCCCTCTCCACAACAGCTATCCTCAAATGCTGCTCTTAAATATAGACTTTTAAATATTATTCAGATTTATATAAAGCTCTACTAGTCAGCCTATTACTCTCTACTAAATAATGTCTATTTGTGTGTTTGTTTTTTCAAGTCTAAAACTAGAGACTCAATCCCTGTCACTCCGTCTGAAAAGGGAGAGACTGTCTTAATTTACATAATCTAATTTGTTAACTATTGACTCAATTTTAATTTCTTTAAAATTTAATAATTTTTTTATAGTTGAAAAGAATTCCAATGATCTCTATGCCACATTTTCTTCTGGTCACCTGCTGACTGACAGATACTCAGAGTGTTTCCGTCCATCATGTCTTTGGACGGTGCAGTGGTGAATGGGGGTGTGTAAGAATCTTCACGGTGTGCTCACATAGAGTCTTCTGGGTGTCTATCACAGGCTGCTGCTGCTAAATATCGTGTTGATTCTAGTTTTGCCCTTTTCCCTGAGGAACACTCCTAATGGTTTTCATAGTCAGCGGACAACTTTACCCTGCCACTACAGCGAAATACTCTTCCTTGCTCTCCACATGCTCCCCAGCATCTGGTGCCACTTGTTATTTCAAGTTGACAGATGAATTTCCGAAGCTCCTGTACCGCAAAAGGAAAACGTTACCAGAGAGAAGAGAGAACCTACTGAACAGGAAAAGATGTTTACCACCAAACTTTCAGATGGAGGATAAATATTTAGTATATATAAAGAACCAATAATTAAACATATTAATCTAATCAGCAAATGTCATAATTAGGTGAATATATGGTTCACAAAACAAGAAGTACAAATATTCAATAAATACTTGAAAAAGTGTGCAGTATCTGTAGCCACAGGGAAATGCAAATTAAAATTAATCTGAGATTCCATTCTCACCTCAGGGAGAATAGCTATCATCTTGGAATACAAATATTAACACAGCTTTATGAAGCTAAGATAATAAACATGATAGGATATTTGCTCAACTCATTATGAAGACAAAACAGTTTTAAAATATGTTTGAACATATTAAGTCAAAATACATACTAACAAATAGCTGGATGTGTTTGTGTGTAATATCAGTTGAAAGAGGAGGAAGATTACCATGGATTTGAAGCCAGTCTTGAAACAAACTCTCTCAGGAAATCTGCAGGGACAGACTAACAGCCAGAGTTATTGCCATAGAAACAAAACAAACAAACAAAAACACAATGAGATCAAGGAAGAAAAGTTGGGAAATTCAAGTCAATGTTAGTTAATGAAAACAAAAGATAAATAGAAGAAAAATGTCAACTAAACAAAAATAAAACATCAAATTATTTAAAGGACTAATATGCTTTGTATAATCAAATATACACACAAAATAATAGATGTCAAAAATCGAAGAAGGAAAAGTCTTGTACCAAATGATAATGAGATAATAAGTTGCTGAAAACATATTAGTAATATTCATATAAATTAGTAACTAAATACTAACAGCAAATCACCACAGATTTGTAGAAATGGTGGCTTGCAGAGCAAACATGAATGTCCTTACTCTTTCTTTGCATCAGGACCTATGCTTGGCTTCACCAGAGTCTCAAGTGAGAACTGGAATCAAGTTGTTGTTGCTTGGAGTGGGATCTCCTTGGGAAGCTTGAGGGAAAGACCCACCGCTAGGTTCATACCACAGTGGGAGAAGTTCAGCCCCTCCCTTCTTCAAGACCAGAGGCATCCCTTATCATGGCCTGCCCAACACTGTGACTCACTGAATGAGTTCCAGAAGAGAGGGAGAGTCAAGGAGATGAAGATCAAAATGTTATTATTTATTTATTTAAATTTTTATTAATAGAAATCCCTCTACTATTTCAAAATATTCATATGAATATAGCAAGCTTTAGTTATGAGCTATGGATCTATAAACATAATTTTAGTTACAACACTATTTAGGATGAACTCATGTTTTTAAAAGAAGGAGCTTTATATTAGGTGACGAAATTATTTCCATAATGTAGAATTAAATGAAAATAAACAACCTATAAAGATATTTAAAGGCAGATATACATGATGTAAGGTCCCAGTATGATAAAGAGGAAGGAAAGGGGACATTTATTCACCCTTGCACAGGGACACGTTCACATATGTTGCCAATTTTTATATATGTACACCTATGTAAATGCATGAATGTATTCTGTGTATATGTATGTATGCATATAGCATAATAATACATTGTCAGTTAAAATTAATAAGTACAGATAGTCAGGGAGGTAGCTTCTGAAGTGTATGCTGAAAATTCAAGACTTATTTACTTAAGAGGCAGCCAGGAAATCAGACAAGGAGAGCAACAACATTGCTGATGTGAGTTTTACCCTTGTTCCTTTTTCATAAGTGAGCAAACAATTCCCAAATCAATGTAAAAGTGAATGAGTGTCCTTTCAGGATCTTGCCACAGCTCAGCTGGAATTCTAGTAGAGAGTGAAACAACTCTGCTTGTGGGTTACACAGTGTATAGTTTATAGTATTTTTCCTGAATTAAGGTCATGCCATCCACTTCTTTTAATTTCTGTTTTGTTTTTTAAGACAAGGTTTTTTGGTTTATTGTTTGGTTGTTTGTTTGTATAGCTTTGGCTGTCCTAAAACTAGCACTGTAGACCCGACTGGCATTGAACTCACAGAGATCCATCTGCCTCTCTCTGAAGTGCTTGGATTGACCACACCAGGCTATCTGCTTCTATATATTTGTGTGTTTGTAATAAACGCTACCACATGTCCAGTCTTCAGAGTCTCACACTGAGTCAGTAGTTGCCAGAACTGAACAGCTGTGCAACAGATCCTAATGTCGTTCATCTTATTGAGCATTTATATTAACAATATGTTCAGACCAGTGAATAGGTCTATCCAGATAAAACACATCAATCTGTTTTGGCTTGTCTTTAGCTCAAAAGAAGAAGCACATTTCATGTTCCTTTGTGAGATCTCCTAAGTCTCAGAAGAGGAGGAAGTAACCTTGACTTTGCCCTCCTTGATAGCCACTAACACATACACAGTTGCCTTTGGTAGATTTTTAAGAAAGGTATTGAGTAAATAAATTTAACTGAACCTATATTTTCCTAATATTATACTTGAAAATTAATTTCTCTGTTAAATACAAGTTCTAAATACTTAGAAAATACTTTAAATCTCAAAGTTGTAATAGAAACTAAACATTCATACCAAGGTACTCTAAATAATTTCTATGCTTACAAATTACTTTTTCTTTTAATGTCCTCTTGCTCCCACACATCCGGACTTTGACATCTTTTAAAATTTAATTCTATCACTGAAAAGGAAACACCTAAATGTTTTTGTTATGTAAATTTTATCCAGTTTATATCTCTAAGCATGTGCACTTTGGAATTGGAGGGCTTACTTATGTATAAGTCATTAAATACAGAGAAGGTTAGCAGTTCATTCATGAATCTATGATTTCATAGTTTGAGGCAAAAGTTGATGTTCTTAGCCATAATAACCTTACTTTTTCAAATATATTTCAGGCTATTCCTTTTCAAAATCTTCTTTAAGTGCTTTTAAGGTTATGGAATGTAAATCATGAAAGGCTTACCATGTATTTTTGATTACTTAGGAAGGACACTCCATCTGATTCATATAGTACATATAATTTTCCAGAATCCAAGGTGAAAGTGTTGAGATATTCTATTTACTTCTTAAAAAGAAAGTGTTTCTCCTGCTCCATATCTGTACCATTATCTGCATCCCCAATTATCTGTGCCATTATCCATCTACATCACATCATAGGATTGGGTCTGTTTGAAATGTACAGATATCCTTATGTTCTGTAAGTGCTGTCTACAGATTTACCCTGCTTTGTGCTCTCTCTCTCTCTCTCTCTCTCTCTCTCTCTCTCTCTCTCTCTCTTTCACACACACACACTGCTTCAAAACTATTCATATTTCTTTTAGCCTTAAAACCCTAAAATTTTCTTTCATATTTGTTTCTCTGTTGATGTTGCTGGCTACTGCATGGTCAATCTACAGTACACAGGCTCCCAAGATTCCTCAGAGCCTCGACTAGGTCCAATCTGCCTCAGCATCTTTACTGTCTGACTCTTTTCTTAAGGCTATGAATGCGTTTTTCTCACTACAAATCCCCCAGTTTCTACAAATCAACCATTTTCTACGAAACTACCAATTTGATGATCTCACCTGCTTAAGACCAGAGGAGTAGTAATTCTTAGGTAATTGCGGTTTCCATCCACTACCTCTTCACCAGTCTGTTCCTCTTTACATAAATAAACACTCTCATCAATCAAAACACTCTGATCTTCATACCCAAGTTATTACACCTTTTTTACAGTCTGTGGTATAAACATTTTAAATTGAGTTATTAACTCTTCTTATACTGTCCCTCACAGTAGCTCGTAAAGCTATCTCCCTCTGATATTCACTTTCTACACCAAAATCTGTAAAAACCTTCCTGCATGACTTGCCAATTAAACCACAGCGTTTTAAATTAACAGCGACATTTGCATAATCTGTAATTCCTTCTTGTCTTTTTTAAATACAGATCTTTGCACTCCCCTGACTTTTCTCCTAATGGATTGGCTTTTCCCCCCTACTGTCTTGTGCAGGAGAATTGTTTGCATTCTGTCAATCATGTTTTAAATAAATGCTGATTGGCCAGGCAGGAGGTGTAGGTGGGAAAACCAGACAGGAAGTGGAAATGATGCAAAGAGAGCAGAAGAATTCTGGGGAGGAGGAAGTTGATTCCTCCCAGTCCTGCCCAGATCACCGAAGAAGTAACATGTGAGCTGCCCCACTGAAAAAGGTACTGAACCACATGGCTAAAATAGATCAGAAAAATGGGTTAATCAAGATGTGAGAGTTAGCTAATAAGTAGCCTGACCTAATGGGCCAATCAGCTTTATAACTTACGGAGTCCTGTGGGTGATTTTCTCTGGGGCTTGCCGGCTGCGGGGTACCATGTGGGACAGAAAAACACAAACAAACAGGCCCCACTCATGTTACAGTCTTGTTTTCTCTATCCAATATCTAAATCTTGGTTTTCCAATGCTTACTCTGTCAGTAAGTCTACAGACTTTAATAGCATCACCATAGTATATGACATCCAGTATACTCTACTCAACTAGTCAGCTACATTCATGATCCATCTTTTCCCTAAAATCGGAGCTGACCGGAACTCACTCTTGAGTAAAGGACAGTCACACAAGAAATCATGTTGCCTTTGGAACGATGTTCCTGGGATAGCTTTATTAAAATTCAACTAATATGTTAGCCAGAACCAAAGGAAAGACCATAAATAGATACTCAATACATGATCCGGGCTGTGCTCTTAGACAACAGCTAGCATTGCTTCTGAACCATATTAGTGGATTTTAACTTACTAACTCCAGTCTTTGACCAAAACCAGCCCCATCCCCTCCTTTTGGCTGTAGTGCTGTAAGAGGCCTTCAGAGAAAACCAGGTCAGCCAAGCACAGACAATATCTGCAGTTCTGTAAATTAGTAACAAATTATACTCTTAAGCCACTAAATTTGGAGTAGTTATGCCAAGACCTCTAACTTAAGACCCCACACTTCACAGCTGAGTATCTGACCACTAATGTGATGCTTTCTCTGTGATAGGCATATGAATCTCAGCCTGAATAGCTAAATCAAACCCATCATCTTCAACAAGGACAGCTGTCTCCCAACATTTTACATCCTACTGGAGAGTCACTCCATAATTGTCAATCCTGGCCAAGAACTGGAAAGGCTAATTGATTCTCCCCTCATTAAAAATTAATGTTAATTTTTAAAAAGAATCTGCCTTTTTCCTGAATATGGCCTCAAATTTGTAATTCTCCTGTTTAAACCTCCCAACTGTTGGTATTAACATATATATTCAGCTATGCCTAGCTTCCATAATTCCTTGTAGCTGAATACATCAAAGAAAAGAAGAAAAATATACTTGTCTATGTTATATACATTTACTGTGTACTCACTATGATTCTGATATTTTTCTGGTTGAAGTTCTGCATTCAGTCACCTGATCTCATAGGATTTATTTTTATTTCAATAAGACCAAAATCTGGTCACATGCCATTGCGATTTCATATAAAAATCTCCTCCTTGTCTAGACTACCCAGGCACACTGATACACTCTGTATACTTCCACATCAAAAGACTTCAAACTGTGTGTATGTGTGGGGGGGGGGTGTACGCGTGCCCGCATGCTCATGCATGCACAAGCACATGGTCACGCATGTGCATGCAAGAGAGAGAAAGAGAGAGAGAGATAGAGAGAGAGAGGTTGGTACAATATATACATATTATCTCATGGTTCTTTACTAGAAAGTAATTCTCTTTCAGTGAAGTGCATGAGCAGTCAATTTAAAATTGCACATAGACCCCCTTCTCCAATGGGGCCTAAGTAATTCCTCTCTCATATGATTCCTCTTTATTTGATATGTGTTTGTAAGGCTGCATTTAAAGCATATAAGGCAATAGCAGAATATAGCAAACGCTCGATATATAGCAGTGTAATTGGAGAAGACTTAGTATTACTTTTGTTTCAGTTGATAAAAATATTTTCTGTATATAGTCACTGAAATAAATTCCTCTGTGTGGCATAAGGGCATGCAATTGAAGCAGGAGACTCACCTTTGGCTAAAAATGGCTTCTGAAAACTGCAGGAAGGGAACTATGTTTCAGCTCATTCTTCCACGAACTAAAGTTAATGGACAAATAAATTAGAGTAATGAAATTTAGAAAAACAATTTTACAGTTTGTTTAAAAGGAAAATTTTATACGTCCCCTCCTCAATGCTGTACCATATTCTTTCAAACATTTTCAACGTTGCATAGAAGTAATTAAATGCATTTCCATCAGGCATCAGAGCACATGTTTCTCTGTGATATAGAATTCAAATACAATTTGTATTTTCAATTAGACTTCTCTATCTACATTTACATGATATCCTATTTCTTGTATATTTATGGTATGCGTATATCATCTCTTTGTTTAAATGTTGCTTTTTCTTTGTTCTATAATTAGAAGAAAAAACTACCTATGCACAGATGTTAGAAATACCTTTGGTGGTAGAAAACTGAGTCTGGGAACTAAAAAATTAAGAGTCACATGCATAAAATTTAATCAAGAAAACATGGCAGAATTTTAGCTTTCTATAAATTCTTTAGAT
This sequence comes from Myodes glareolus, assembly GCF_982192425.1. Lineage (NCBI taxonomy): Eukaryota > Metazoa > Chordata > Mammalia > Rodentia > Cricetidae > Myodes > Myodes glareolus. The sequence continues at coordinate 7,696,528 of NC_142042.1, read as the reverse complement.
TGGGAAAGATCACAAATAATTTAGTCCTAAGACTTCTGTGATATCAAAGTAGGCAGGTGTATGCTACAGTCAGTATGATGAGAATCAGTAGGAAGAAAATCAAGGTATGACAATCAAGTTACTAAAACCAACTTTACAAATTTGATATGGGTGACATGAGTTTCTTCTCTCTCTCTCTCTCTCTCTCTCTCTCTCTCACACACACACACACACACACACACACACACACACCACTCATCAAAGGGCCATAATCACAGGAGAAATACAGACTTTACACCCCTAATAAAACAAGTTACACAACAGGAGAGATGTAGGTGGTGATCATGTTTCCTTCTGTGTTTTCCCTGTGTTTCTACAGTGGCTTTTCTGATCTTGGGACATCAATGGAGTTACTTGAAGCATGCTGGAAGACAGTGAATATTTACGCTGGGTAGACTTAAAAAAATTTTAAGGAAATGTTCAACATCAGGGAAATGCAAGTCAAAACAACTCTGTGAATAGAATAGCTGTCAGAATAGCTAAGAAAAAGAAAACCACCAATGATAGCTTCTGCTGGAAAGGATGTGGAGTAGGGGGAACACTCATCCATTGCTGGTGGGAATGCAAACTTGTACAACCACTTTGGAAATCAATATGGTGGGTTCCAGCAATACCACTCTTGGGCATATACCCAAAAGATGCTCAGTCATACTACAATGGCATTTGTTCAACTATGTTCTTTGCAGCATTATTTATTTAAGCCAGAACCTGGAACAACCTAGACTTTCTTCAACTGAAGAATGGATAAAGAAAATGTGGCACATTTACATTTTAGAGTACTACTCAGCAGTAAAAAATAATAACATCTTGAGTTTTGCATGGAAATAGATGGAATTAGAAAACAGTATTCTGAATGAGGTAACCAAGACCCAAAAAGAAGAAAATGGTATGTACTCACTCATAAGTGGATACTAGCTATAAACAAAGGATATTGAGCCTATAGTTCATTATCCTAGAGAAGCTAAGTAATAAGGTGAACCCAAAGAAAAACATATAGATCCACCTGGAAAGTCAAAACAGACAAGATCACCTGACAAAATTGGGAGCAGGCGGGTGAGGGGAGAAGGAAGAGTGAAAGGGAAATGTGCTTTACCCTCTCTGAGGATTGGATGGTGGTGGAGTGGGAGGATACGTGGAGAAAATGGGAGGAGGGAGTGGGAACTTGGATTGGTGTTTATAATGAAAAAAAAGATAGTTTGTTTTCTTCTTTTAAAAAAAATGTGTACTGCCACCAAGTGCTGGCATTAAAAAACATGAAAAAAATGTCAAATGATAAGTTTTTAACAGTGCAGAAAAGCACTGAATTCATATACACACACAAGGACTCAGAGAGAAGAAGCACAGTGATTATTTTTAAGTGAAAAAATTCTTTCTCAGTGGTTATTTGAATTATTCTAAGGAATTATTCTAAGACCATTCAGGTGACAAAAGACAAAGGTGCTACTAATATTAAAAGAAAATCTACCTAAAAAATATTAGACTAATAACATAAGAAATCTCATCAGATCTATTCATTTTATGTTGATTTTTTTTCCTAAGGACTTAAAAGAAATAGAACAGGATTTGAAGCCAATGCAACATGTAATTGCAAATGCTATAATATTCAAGGATCACAATGGGTCTTAGGACACAGAGTTCGAAGTTAACACCATCCCTTAGAAGCAAACAAGATAAATCTTTGATTTCCAAGCATTAGTAGGAACTAAGAATCCCCTTCCAATCAAAGGAAACTTGACAGCTCAGTAGACGCCTCATTTCAACGAAGATGCATGTACATTAAAGAACTTCCAGTGTTGGGGATGTAATGCTGTTGGGAGGGTACTTGCCTTTGACACAGTAAGCTCTCTATTAGATCCCTGCAGCCACATAAAACTCAGTTATGTGCTCTGTACCAGAAATCCTATCACTTGAAAGGTAGAAGCAGTGGAATCAAAAGTTCAAGGTCATCTTTGGGTACATCGTAGCCTACACCAGATCCTATCTCAAAAGGAAATGCATGATAAAAGAAACATAAATGCATAAATACCCCCAGCGTAGAGCAAGGAGGACAAAAAAATGAAAGCTGCCTGCCAAAGAAGAGATGGGAATATAAACACCACAATTTGAGTAACAGCCCTCTTTGTAACCTATGATTAGAGAACAAAGTTTGATAAAAATTCTTGCTACATCACAGATAAAAATCAAATCTAACCACTTGGAAGAGGAAATAGGATGGATTTTGTAGGTGGAGTGGAGGAGGGGTGATGTGAGAACAGGAGGATCAGGTGAGAAGGAGAGGTGGGGAGGGAGGATTATGAGAAAAAATGAGGGGAGAGACAGCTAGGATGTAAGGGTATTTGCACTAAGTTTGGACTTGCAGCAGAAACTTTCTACAATATATGAAGGTTGATCTTAAAACAGTTTCCAAATTATGGGGGAGAAGGAACTCCTACTGGCCATCTTTTGTCACCAAGTGAAGCTTTTAGTGCTGAAACTGGTTTTCATTCCATTGAGTTGTTGGGGCCCCATGAAAATGCTTAAAGGACTCAGACTGTTGCCAAGGCAATAGGTTTCTCTCCACAAACTGACAGCAAGGCACCGTTACTGAAGACAACACTCAAATAAGGCATTGAGCATGCAGAGGTAGAGCTGGTGCCTACATAACATTTACCCCAGCCTTCTAGAGTCTATGATACAAAAAGGTACTCTGCAGACTACTAAACGAGAAAAGTGAACACCAACCGCATCCAAAAAACCTCTATCTATAATCTGTACTGCCTGCAAAATGTGCTAGGGCAACGGTGACACAAACCTTCCAGGAGTAACCAACCGATATCTGATTTGATATAAGGCCCACTCCATGCTATGGAATCCATTGCCTGGCACTGGTTGGGTAACAAAGAACCAGAGTCCAAATAGACCAGAGACCTAGGCTAAAACCACTGTTTTTTAAATTTTGTTTTGATTTTGTTTTCCAGTAATAATTAAAGATCTTAAAGCCTTTCTGCTGAACTCCTATATCGTTAACTTACTCAGCCATTTTCACAGATGCATCTTCCTGCAGTGGATAGGAACAAACACAGAGATACGTAGCCAGACTCAGTAAAAAAGGCATTCTAATACACAGATATGCATGAAATCTCTCCATAAAATCTCTCCCCTTAGAACTCAAGGAACTCTACAAAAGAGGAGGCAGAAGGCGTTGAAGACACAAGAGAGGACAAAGGATAGCAGGACAAGGCCCTCTAAAACGACTGAACAAAACTCCTATGACCTCACAGAGACTGAAGCAGCAAAGTGCAGGGCCTGCATGGGTCTGCAGCAGGATCTCTGCACAAATGCTGAATCTATTAGTTAGTACTTCTATCCGATTTCTAAATCTGTAAAGGAATGGGTCTTTGATTCTCGTGATTTCTCTTGGGGCGCTTTTATTTTTCTATTGGTTTGTCTTGTCCAACTTTTTTCTGGTATATTTTGTTTTATCTTACTAGATTTTAGTTTGCTATGTTTTAAAACATGAAAAACCATTTCAATAAAAAATTAAAGCTAACAATTATATTCAGCTAGAGAATATATTGGTTTTACACGACTATAGTTACAGTATTAGTAATTAATTTGTAATTCTTTATAAAATTGGTGTGTTTATGTGTGTGTTTGTGTATGTTTGGTGTGGATGTTTACAAAAAAAGCCAGTAAGTAGGTCTACTGTAAGTGAATAGTGGCAAACCTGATGATCGAAGTTGCTGATAGTGTAAGAGTCTCCAGAAGCAGACTTGAAATTGGAGACAATCAGGTGAGTTAAAAAGACAATCAGTGTGAGTTAAAAAGGGGGGCAGAAAAGTCTACTGTACCAGCTCAAAACTATCAGTAAATTTTCCAATTTACTGAAGTTTTTTCTCTATTTGTGTTCTCAGTCAGTAGAAGAGAACTCAGCCATACTCATGAGGAAAATATGCTTTATAAAGTCCATTGTATTATACAGGTGAGAGTTCACCTCACCCAGACGCACCCTCACGCCTGTTTGTATACACAAGGTTTGACGAGGCGTAAACCTCCTCTGTGGAGTCATGTTGGCAATCAAATGTATCCATCACTGTAACATAAAGACTTTATTTTTTAAGTTCCTAAACAAAATCTAGAAGGACTAATTGGTTTTCAAGAACACACTGAATGCCAGCAAATGATTCTCCATGACACTGCATAATGGAACTGTTCATAAACATCTATAAAAGAACACGAATGAAGAAATGTTCAGCTGGACTACAAAGCTGGGACCCTCCTCACACTTCTCAGCCATTTCTTGGAATGTTTTCCTGAGTCTTACTGTGTGGTATCCATGGAGCAGCACAACTGAATTTTTTTTTTGTTTTATGGCCCAGCAGAGCTTTTATGTTTAACTATGCTGTTCTATGCAGGTTTCTAACGAAGGAGATAAACAAAAGTGTAAAACTCAGTGATCAATGGAGTGACACAATATTTGTAACTACAAATCAATAATCTAAGTGGAATATACTTCTTGATTAGGTTGGTATATTTGTGAAAGGAAGCTTATAGCAACCAGGATTATGTCTGCCATATTGCCCATGAATCTGCACTTAGAATACCTAAGATAGGCGTTAGACTCCCTTCTGTAGGCTATGGACATATTTTAGTACTACTGGTTAATAAAGAAGCTGTTCCTGCCTATGGCAGGGCAGAATATAGTTAGGCAGGGAAACTAAACTAAGTACAGGGGAAAAAAAGGGAGATCCAGAGAGATGCCATGAAGCTGCTGAAGGAGAAAGATGCCAGAAACTTACAGGTAAGCCATAGCCTCATGGCGATACACAGATAAATAGAAATAGGTTAATTTAAGATGTGAAAATTATCTAGAAATATGCCTGAGCCATCGACCACTGTTGTAATTAACATAGTTTTTGTTTGATTGTTTGGAGCCGTGTGGCTGGAAAAACAAAAGAAAAGTCTCTACTTATATAAGATTTCTTTTTATCCATTTCTTTCTACATTGTTGGCTTAGATTTCATTTTAATTAGATGTAAGCTCATTGGTATATAGATTTGAGAGAATATCATGACAAAAAGCAAATATCTTCCACTGAATTCTGTCACTGAAACCCAATAATTTATTGCTTAAAACAACATTTAATCATAAAAAAATAGTTTTTTCAACATGGTTTGGAGGAATTTCAGTATCATTAGTTACTGTACATTTATAACTTAGAATTGTGGTCATTGAAGAAAATAATTGTCTACTGAGATCTTAAAATAAACTTGTGTTCTGATGCCAGTGAAAGACAATTAAATTCTTTGAGGTAGGTTGAACTGAGTTTAGTTTTCAAAGTGCATCCCACATGATGATATACTGGCCATGGAGCATCGAGATACTCATTATTGAGACAAATTCACCTGTGGTTAAATAGTTTCCATAAACATGGATTTGCATAACTTTATTTCATAAGACATTTGCCATTCATTTGGTACTGGATATTCATGGATCCTTCTGAGAGCTCTCAACAGTTAGGTAGGTCAAAAATACATGTGAAACCTTCCCATGTATTTATTAATAGATGACTTCTGAGCAGGAGTCAAATTATTTAATAGAATAATGACACTCATGTGGGACTTGATTCTCTTCACCATTGAACTATACCAATCAACAATATGTAAAGAAAAGTAAGATGAAATGTTCAGCTTTGCTAAAAATCTAGGATTCACTTACTATTAAAGAATAATATATATTATATATATATATTCTATTTCTTATTTATATTACTTAAACTATGTAGGCAAACTAAACTTTAATTGTGTAACTTAGGGGGTATAGAAATAAAAACTTTTGCATCCTCGGGACTTGAAAATATTAAAGCTAAAATATTAACACAAGTCATAAATGGATAAGTTAAGAAATAGAAAAAATCATATTGCATTTGATTAAAGGGGTTACGATGAAGAGAGGCATTTTGTCAGGATTCGATTCAGACATCCCTACGGAAATCTAAAACAGTTGGGAGCAGACAGGATCCACTTATCCAATTTTTGTCTCTCTGTGTCTTTTTTATTTGAATTAATCTGGGTAATGAAGACTCAAACCAAATTATTGTGGGTTGATTACCCATGAAAAGTGGGTTAATTGTTTAATAGCCATGGGTGTAAGTGAGTGTAGGTATTTTAATATACATAAACTTTGAAATGACATATTTGATGATAGCATAAAGTATATATACAGTGAAATCAATAATATAATTTCACATTAAAAGTTGATTAATCTTCTTTATAGAGAGATTTAATTGTCTGTAAAATCGGCCACTAAACACTGGAAAAATATTCATCTGTTATAATTGTTCATGTAAAAAATCTACAGTAAATTAACAGGTACTCAATTGTAAATAACTAAGTCCTCATTTTTAGAAAACGTTGGACAAAAACATTTAGCCACCATTTTCAATCAAAGGCATATGTAAGAAATGGTGATATCCATCATCTGTTGAGCCTGTTCCAAGGTTTCAGTACATTCAAATGCAGTCATCTACATTTTCATGCAGGTTTAAGGAAAAGATACAGGAGAGGTCTAGTGTTTACAAACAGACATGATGTCTAAAGGAGCAATGCTGGGCAGCATCTTCATTAGGCAGACACAAGCAATGGGCATGATCAAGGAGTACCAGCTTCAGCCACGTCTTCTCATTTACTTTCCGAGTCATTAGGAGGGAGGTCTTATTAAACACAAGATTCCAGAGCTAGCATCTCTCTTTCACTTTCAATAAAGGTGCATAGGATTCTAGGAAAAAAATGTCAGCATCTGACTTTCCACTAATGGCAGAAACATGGACCCAATTATAAAAAAATGGTAAATGGTTCCATTATATTATACCCTTTCTAGGTCTAAAAAGGCTAAAACGGAACACAAGGGAATAACAACAACAACACTCACCACTGAAACAGATAGCACGCGTGAGAGTAAGCCTGCTACATCAGCAGGGAATCTGCCAAAGTGGGCAGAAGGTCGCTGTAAAGTTCAGCAAGTTAACAAGGCCAACCCAAAGACACTACGTGACTGTCAAACCATCACTAATTTTCTTCTGCTTCCCTGGTATTCTTTTCCTCCTTTTTACGACTTGTGCTTTAGCTGATTACTTTTTTTTTTTTTTTTTTATTTTTTTTTTTTTTTTAGTAAATTTTATTAAATTATAAAAGTTTCCATTTCCACCCCCCCTCCCAACACCCTCCCACTCCCCCTACTCCCCCTCCTCCTCCCTCTTCGTCCCCCAGGGCGGTCAGGGTTTCCTGCCCTGTGGGAAGTTCCAGTTCCTTCCCCCTCCCTCCAGGTCCAGGAAGGTGAGTGTCCAAACAGACTGGATCCCCAAAATCCATTATATGTAGAGGAAACAGGTCCCAGTGTCATAGTCAATGGCTTTTCAGAAAGACTTCGGGTCAGCCACAGTCAGAGAATCCGGCCAAATTCGGAGAGTCTGGTTAGATCACGTCCTCTTTCAGTCCCAGTCCAACTGGCCTTGGTAAACTCTCATCAGATCCGTTCCCTTGTATCAGTGGGTGATGGCATCCCTCGCAGTACTGACTTCGTTTTTCATGTTCTTCCTCCTTCTGCTCCTCATTTGGACCTCGGGGGGCTCAGTCCCGTGCTGCAATGTGGGTTTCCGACTGTATCGCCATCCTTCGTCAGATGCAGGATCTATGGTGATAAGCAAAACTTTTGCACTTTAGGGAAGCTTGGACAAGGGTCGAGCATTGCTTTTCACATACTGGAAACCTGAAGGAGACACGAAGAATTTCCTTTTATTTTTTTTTTTTTTTAGTAAATTTTATTAAATTATAAAAGTTTCCATTTCCGCTCCCCCTCCCAACACCCTCCCACTCCCCTCACTCCCCCCCCTCCTTCCCCTCCGTCCCCCAGGGCAGTCAGGGTTTCCTGCCCTGTGGGAAGCTCCAGCTCCCTCCCCCTCCCTCCAGGTCCCTTTTAAAGGATACTCTTGGTAGTTACTGACTGAGACACATCAGTTAGCCCTGGAATGCTTTCATATGAATCCTGCGTTCTCTCTTCAGTTAAAGCACACACAAACACACACACGATGCACTCACACACACACACACACACCTTGGCCTGTTAAGCTCAAACCTTGAAAATCTTAGTGAAAATAGAAGGACCCTTGCTAGGCTTGGAATGCATGTTCCTTCTCTCTCTAAGAGTCAATAACAATTTTTTTTCCCACAATTTAACTGCCTTAAGATGATACTGGCTCTGCGGCACAGAGGGACTTAATTACAGCTATTTTTCATCAGCTCCTCCCCCGTGCATTAGAGTGTAGGACTCACAGCTGAGTAAGCTTCCTAAAGGATACCTACAAGAGAGGTAGGTCGAAGGTCCCTCCAGTATGGGACATGAAGCTAAAACAATAAATAAATAAATATAAGACAAAACTGTGAAAGCTCATGCATTTGCTGCCATTCAGAGGGACCATAATTCCAAGAGGATGGAAAGAATTGTCTTTGGGGAGCTGCAGATAGCTTTCATCTAGAGACACCGATAAACAGAACATCTGAAGAAGCAAGACCTGACTAAAGGTTAATGGGGTTTTAGCATCTTACCAAGGCAGCTGTCTGGTCAGAGGAGAGCCATCCGACTCAGTCCTCTTCCCAGCACACCAGCCAGATGACACACCTTTACAACAGGACGCATTCCCCATGGTATATATTAATTTTGATGCTTGCCTGGAGCCACAATTCCTCATTCTCTGTCAACCAGTGTGGTTAATTACGTACTGTAATATTTAAATTACAATTCTGATTATTTTAAAAAGATAATTAGACTTTAAAAAAAAAGAGAGGCAGAGTTGAAATGAAGGTTGTTGCAAAGGTTCTAGTTGTCGGAGGAAGACAATATATTTTCCCAGATGTGAAAGTCATTTGTGGCATAGCAGAGCCCACAAGGACATAACAATGCAGGCCTTGGAGCTGTGTGATCACTTTAATTAAGGAGGGGCCATCTGGATCAAATGAGAAAAGAAAGCAGGGTAAATTCTACTACAGAAATTGACAAAGTATGAACTTCACATGTTTCCCAATAAATTGTCTCCCTTTGTACTTCTAAGCCTTTATTTTTCTTCAGAATTTTTACTTTGCCCACCTTCTCTCCCCACAAATTAAACAGACATATTAGAAGATTATGTCTTTCATTCTTTCAAACTTTATATATGGGTATTTCACTGTCTGGGCTATCTATGGATTTTCTTTCAAAATTATAATTTCAATAAAGTAAATTTTGGGGTTCTTTGCCAATTCATATTTCCCACAATGAAGCTATTCATGTGCACGTAACACTTGTACTAGTGTCATTACTTCATGTAGTAGTATTTGAATCAAAAAAGTAATACATACACAGCTATTAAAATTCAGCTATTAATATGTTTCTCTAACAATATCAGGGGCATATTTAGCATGAGGTAATAGCTTATGTATTTTCAAATATATCCACTAATTTTTGTGCGTGCGATGGCAGTAGGTAGACATGAATAGTCAAGGTCACATATCAAAGAATGACAAGAGCTTAGGAAATCTCTTGGGATCAATAGCATTCCTAAACGGTTACCTCTTTCCTCATTCTCACTCTAATAAATATTGCCTTTCCTTACTCATTTCTTTCTTTTCTTCTTTTCTCCTTCCTTGCTGTATTCCACTCTGTGTTAGTTAAGCACATGTGTGGACACTGGCGCATGCAAACTAAATGCGAGAGAAGCCAAGGCCTGGGACTCACCCCATGTGATAAAAGCAATAATAAAAGTATTTTAGTCCTTGAGCTAAGAAGTTTTGCCAGAGAATATGATTCAGTAGATTATAATAAGCCATAAATGATTCTCAGAACACTTGCCAGGCCAAAGCCATACAGAACATTAAGTGAAAAATCAGAAAAGTAGTCCTCAACAAATATTTGTGGTCACATGAAATCAACTAGATTGTCAGAACCCTCTTACATTTTACATTGACAATAATATATTAGTTGAAAGCATTGGCTTTGTCTTCAGGCAGATTTAGGTTCTAACATCAGGTTTAATACATAACAACTGTCTTTACCCTACATAAATTATTTCACTGGGCTGTGTCAATTTTTGTTACCAAAAAGTAGAAAGGAATCCAGATATTTTGCTCTGAAAATTAAATGACATAAAGCATTTAAAGTATTCACTAGGCCTCGTTCATATAATCTATAACGGTATTAGCACAGCTGTTATCATTGTTATTATCTCAAAACTGAAATAGTCAATTGTGGTTATTTAAAAAAATCACTGTTGAGTAATGTGGGTGATTTTTCCTTGTGCATAAATAACTGCTCAATTATTTTTCCCAATAGTAAGTCAGTTCAGACGCAAACCTGTCTGTTTTCTTATTTCTTAAAAGGACGCTCTAGGTTTCTTTAAGTGCGGGACTGGGGGATGCAGTAATGTCTTTAATGGTTAAATACACTCATAGCTAAATCAATAAGAATGCAAAGAAAAAGCAGGCTATGACTAGAGGCAGGGATGTAATCTTTACATCCCATTGATTATAACTGGATTCACAAAGGGTGAAAGAGGCTTTTGGCTCTTTTGAAGTGGCTAGAAGAGCTTCTACCTAACCAACAGGGGATAATCTCTTGCTCTATGGACCTTTGTAAAATGGTTTGCCAGGAAAATGCTTAATTCCCCAGACAATGCTTCCCACATGCCTGCCTGCTGTCTTGAGGAGACAATAATCAGTCTGGGGATAAGGAAAATATCCTAATGAACTCTTCATGACTGTTTGAAAAAATGACTCAAATCAATCTTTGCAGCAATAAAATAATTTGCACGGAAGGCATCCAGAGCAGTATGAACTTTAATGACCTAGCGTTGAGTGACCTCTTCATACGTATATTGTTCACGGTGGGATAAAGGCCCTTACATGGATAGCATGGCGGGGCAGACAGGACTCTAAACTAACTTCATTATTTTTTCCTGTTGGGAATTCAGTTTTAATTTTCATTCAAAATGCCATTTTTTTTGAAGAGAGAATATTTGAGTAGAGGAAAGTGAAATTTTAAAAATGTCCCCAAACTGAAAACATTATTTTTTTAAAAAACTTGAATCTATTTGTGTTTTGTATTTATAAATTGTGTGGCTGTTTTCACCTAGAATATAAAAGGGAGACCAATGAAACAAATTTGAAAATGAACCTCTGATATATTTTAAGATCAGAAAATAGAGGTTATAAATATAAGTCAATCTAGAACAATGTCTTAGTTCATAGATTCCTTAGAAAGAAACTCCAGGACTTGTGCAGTGTCTTCCTGGAATAGAACTTCGAAATCCTGGCTACCCTCTTGAAGTCTCTTTGACCTTGACTTGGAAGCACTAGCAGCAGCTAAAGGACAAACACAAGCATAGAACAGTGGCACAATGTCAGTGTGGCAATTGAGAATTGGCCCATTCTTGAGTGAAGTGCAAGTATGTAGAATAGCTTCACTTCCAGTGTGGGAAAACAAGCCATATTTGACATGTGTTGCCCTTTCTCATTCTTTGCTGCTTTGACAAGAATCATGGTTACCACATCGTTCGCTGATTCACTGACCAAAGACTCCGGTTTGGCTGTTGTGCTTTGTTCTGAACCAAATCAAATGATCTATATTTCCTAATAACAAAACTCACTGTCTTCCCAGGGGAACAACTAGGAAATTAAAAGTAATTTGGAGTAACGTATAACAGTGTATGTCATAAATACTCCCCCAGTTTTAATAAGGTGTTTAATATCTGTTGCTTATAAATCAAAAGAGCATTAAAGCTTATTTATCAAAAATTTAAGCTATGAAATATAAGATAAAGCATGTAAACATCACATAGTTTGTAACATTCTGTAAATAAGCCAGAGAATAGAAAATATATGCATAATTATCCAATAGCAGCTATTTTTATTTGAAGGGCTGAAATAAATATAGTCATCTTAACACAGTATTGCAAAGACCAATAGAATATTCAAAGCATATTAAGTGAGATTTAGGGTCCATAAATTTGATATGTGTCTATGATATAGCTGCTCATCTTCAATAAGTGGGTTTCTAATAAGCAGTTAGTATTTATTGAACAAAAGCAACTGCTACAATGAATAAATTAAATTCCTGTTTAAGGCACTTCATCCAGCATAAAGAGGTGGTGAAATTTCCTGGTGGTATGAGAAATGCTTGTGTTAATACTGGAGCAAAGCCAGAGTTCTGATGCCCAGTCTCTGGTGGGAAGCCTGTCATGTCATACTTCTCTACAACATGGCAGACTTGACACAGCAGGAGTCATAGCCGTGGAGAATCAATATAGAAAGTCTGACAAGATCCCATTGGCTACAATAGTTACAGCCCTTAAACATCAACACAGAATACATGAAAAAGAAAGCAAGTCTCCATCGGTTTTCAAGTAGTCTAGAATAAAAGATCTCCAGTGTTGTGCTGATTTTGTGACTCTGTGCACTCCAGTTATCAAATCTGCCATTCAACCCAGAGGCTGATTGACAGCTTACCACTGGCACATGTCTGCAGTTTAGAGGCTGGGATATTGAACACCAGCACAGCGTTTCTGATATTGGTGGTGTGCCCACAGCTGATTTCACACCATCATTCCATTTTTCTTACATTAATATTTTTACAGGAAAAATTCATATACTTCAATCATTTTATGTTGGCATGTGTTATATCGTGAGCTAAAACAATGGTGCACTAATGTCAATGCAGTTGTCAAATCTCTGTTCAATCAAATCCTGCCTGTTATGAAAATGAATCTTTTAACAAGCACCTAATTGGTTGTTCAAGTTTACAAGAATGCAAAGCTGGTATTTGATGAACAAAGATGATTCTGTCCTTAATTAAACTCTTGGGTCAGGGACATGGGTTAGTGGTAAAATGATTTCTGTGTGGCAAGTCTTTGGTTACATCACTAGTTTCACAGTAGATGACTGAATGGATAATGGAAATAGTAGCCAATTGTGATGGCACGTGCCTATAATCCCAGCATTAGGAAGGTAGAGATGGGGGATCAGGAGTTTAATGTCATCACCATCTGGAACTCAAGTTCAGACTGGTCTACATGAGATTGCCTCAAAAGGAAAAATGATAAATGACAAGCTTGTCACATAGAAACTAAAACTTAGTAAGTAAATTCAGCTCAGTAATAAAATGACTTGTTCTGATGAAAGGAAATGTATTTCAAACCATCACTGTATTTTTTTATTTCTTTTTCTTATCCATCACAAATTCTTCTGGTAACCTTTTCCATCTATAAAGATTCTGTACCACACAACCTCTTATTGTAGGAAAATGTACATAATGATTTATATGGATAGAAATAGTAACTGGTGTAGGAGGTCCTTCTGTCATTGTGTCCCTTTCATTGGTTAATTAAAAGAAAACTGCTTTGGACCTGTTTATAGGGCAGAACTTAGGTAGGTGTGATAGGGCAGAACTTAGGTAGGCGGGAAGGACAGAACTGAATGCTGGGAGAAGGAAAGTGTCAGAGAGAAGCTATGGATCCTCTGCCTGAGAGGGACGCTGGTTAGAATTTTACCCGGTAAGCCACAGCCACGTGGCAATGTACAGATTAATAGAAATGGGTTAAATTAATATAAGAGTTAGCCAATAAGAAGGTAGAGCTAATGGGCCAAGCAGTATTTTAATGACTACAATTTCTGTGTGGTTATTTCAGGACTAAACTAGCCAGGGTGGCCGGGAAGAACACGCAGGCCCTCCTCCAACAAGTAGCCACATGTGATAGTAAACTTCCTTATCCTGGAAATTATGAGCTTGCACATACACACATACATACATACATATATACATATATACATATATATATACACAGATGTTTATGCTTATATAATTATATATATATATGTTTATGAATATAACATAAGAAAGAGAGAGAGAGTGCACAAAGGACTCACAATGTCTTTGAACTCTAGAAATTTAATTCTCAGAAAACTTAGAATAAATTCCTAAAGACAGATCCTGAGTATAAAACAGTGGGTTCTAGTACATGTTGTAATAAGAAATCCATTCAGCAACTGCAAAGAGAGACTTCAGGTATATGTAGGCCTTCATACGCTGAACAGGCGTGTGCTTCTAATTCTAGAAGTATGAAAAGAAGCACACTCACACTACACATGCAAATGCCACTCTGGGATTGCTCTGCAGCTCTTCTCCATCCTCTTCACCCAACCCCAGGAATCACTGCTTTGGCAATAACATGCCCCTGCCTTCAGATCATAATGCCACACAGAAAAAAATAAATACATTTGCAAAAATGTGCGTATTTTAATTATATGGTCAAATTTTCTTATCTTTTGTGTTTTTTTAACCAAAAAAGTATAAAAATAAATATTCATACAACTGAAAGAATGGAAAGAAGAAACTATTAGAGACAAAAAGCACCCCCTCAAGAATCAGAGCTCATCCTTCAGTCACTGTTACTGAACAATATTAGAAACAGGCTAAAAAATAATATTAAAAGCACAACAGGCATAAATCTAAGTTGACCTTCAAGCTCCTGCCACCCAGTTTCCTAGTATGCATGCATTGCAAAATCCATGCAGCTGCAAACATGAGGGATCTCACTCCTGTGATTAGATTTTGTCATATAGCACAGTTGACCTTAAGATAGGGAGATTATATATGGAGTCTAGCACAGTCAAAGGAGCCCTTTCTAAGGGAAGTGCCTCCTTGGTTGGTCACACAAGCCAGCTATTTAAAACATGAGAAGAATTCAATTTGCTGTTGCTAACTTGAAGAAGAAGAGGTCATGTACAGAATGCTGACAGCAGCCCCCAGCTGACAGGCAGTCAGGAAATTAATACTTTCCACAACACTTAGGGTAGGTGGTGAAATTTAAGCGTACGTGAGAACTGCAAACTTAGCTCGCTTCTTGTCACCATAGTGAGATGTTGAGCGTGGGAACAAGCCACAGCATGGTTGTTCTTCTTACGTATTTGTACTGCAGAAACATAGGTTTGTGCTTTTTTCTACCTCTAAGTTCATGGGAACTCATCATATATCCATGAAAAAACAATACAGAGGTAAAAATAGCACTTGCATTATTGACGTCAGACAGGTTGGAGAAATTAGATGGATTCTCAAGGAGATAAATGAGTTTTGGTCACTTATCTCTAAAATCACAAGCAATGGGGGTTATAACAAGCTTTCTAAAGTGGAAGGAACCTGTTCTAGAAATGCATAAGAAACAAGATAGCAAAACAAACTCATGTTTCTTCCCAAGAATAGGTCTTTTAATAATAGCCCTCACATTGATACATCATTCCACCCCTTCCAAGAAAAAAAAATACAAGACCTTAGAGTGGCTTATTGTTACAGTAATTGAATTGACATCAACAATTTGAAAATAGGGATGAGTTTCCCACCCCACCCCCCAGTAAAGTAAAGGAAAAATGAACATAAAAGAGGTAGAGCAGGGGCCGTGGCTTCAATGTTTTAATATGTAACATCCAGCTCTGAGCTTAGTAGAAAATCATTGCTCAGTAAAAACTTATTGAAAGAAAGATTGAACTGTTGAATGAATTATTAATGTGCTCTCTTTTACAATTTCAAATAATCACATTTAACTTGACAGCAGGACACCCAAATATGTAAGAGCAGCGTACTGAAATAGCAGGAATGCAGAGATTGAAAGTTTATAGACCCAAGTTTAAAATGTATAAGTACTCACCGTACCTCTGTTCTTTGTCCATGTGTTATAGCCAATATGTATCTCATAGAAACATTAGAAAGAGAGCATGAGAAAAATCTAAGCTTCCTCAGTATTTTTAGTATAGCAAGTTATTATGAAATTGAAGTTATTTAATAATCACTATGACAAATATATATTAATACACTCTCTCATATTATAGTGTAGACTGAGACTGCTTGTTTGTTCCCAGCCACCCAGACCGGAAATAATTACAGAGAAAGTATATTAATTACAACACTGCTTAGCCTATTAGCTCAGGCTTCTTATTAACTAACTCTTACCTCTTAAATTAGCCCATTGCTATTATTTTATATTTTACCATGATGGTTGTGGTTTACCAATAAGGTTCCAGGGCATCTGTCTCCTTCAGCAGCTACATGGAGTCTCACTGACTCTGCCTTCTTTTCTCCTCTGTCTCTGCTTGGAATTCCTGCCTTACCCTATGCTGCCCTGTCATAAGTACAAACAGATTCTTTATTCATTAACCAATAAAAGCAACACATATAAAGTAGGACTTCCCACACCATTTTAGGCCTAGAATTTCTTCAATGACAGGTACAGTTCTTAATAAAATAGTTTTACCTACAGGGAGTTTGGGACAGATCTAATCAAACAGTATTTATATGACTATCTAATTGAACATGATTGTAGATATACATATATGTTGGAGACGAGATGAACATATGGAAAACTACATAGTTCACTTTGGGAGTTTCAACATATTAGTGATGCTCAACCCTCTTCTCAAAGCCCATTATCCATCACTAGTCCCATGAGTTTGTTCAATGACAAAAGTTGTTGAGAGAGTCAATATTCTTTTGTTTCAGAGAAAGAAGAAAATCAGAAAAATTACTAATATTATATTCTACCCAAAATTCATCCTTGCTTGATTTTTGTTTGATTAATTTTAGTAATGTTTAATCCCTACCCTTGAGAATAATCAACCTTTCCCTATATGACTGGGAATTTGAATGGCCAATATTTTCCCTTCTTTACAACTCTGTCTGTTCCAATGCATTATGTCCTCAATGGTCATCTCTCTTGCACTATGAATAACAAACTCCCTCTGCAGGGATAAAAAAATGAGAATAAATGGCTTTTCTTGGCTTAAAAGTGAATATTGTAAGGGTGAGAGTAACACTTACTGGTTTTTAGCTTAGTTGTTGGACTCATATTGCATAATGACAGTGGTCCATGTCTTCTTTTTCATACAACCCACTGTATTTTTTATTAAGTTGTTTTGTTCTGGGCAATTCTATTAGACAAAGACAAAGATGAACAGCAACGCATTCAGAGAGCTTAGAATGCAGAAGAAATTTAGCACCAAGCTACATAAGCAAGACGTGAAGTAAGATATGGATTGAGGGTCCGGGAATCAGCACCTTCAGGCAGAGCATGACTGAAGTCTTCAGCTGTTTGAGGAACAATAATGAGGGAAAAGAACTAGATGTTCTCTATATAACCTTAGCATAGAGTAAAGACCAATGGGAGGGGCCTAATTTTCATAATAAAGGAAAGTGTGTCAGAAAAAAAGCTATATGGTGTTAGATGGCCTTAGGAGGTAGTACTAGGTTCTGTGTGAGGAAAAAAAGAGCTTCAAGCTATATAATACTCAGGAATATTATTGAAAAGATGGATTCAATAATGAGATGGCGATTGGGCATATATTTAGGTAGCATAAATATGTAATTCATTCTCCAGAGAGGAATCAAAGAAAAAAAAAGGAAGTGTTGGCAATGGGGCTGGGAATTGGGATACTAAACAAAGTAAAATGTATGTTCCGACTCTACTTATAGTCTCATCCAAAACTGAGATTATCTGAAACTATTTCATCACATTATTGAGTTAATAACTGTTTAGGAGTTTGTATTTGGGGGTGTATTTGAAAGACAATGAGTTTCTCAACAATTAACTATAAGACTCTGGTTGGTTTTTTTGTTGTTGTTGTTGTTTTTTTGTTTTTTTTTTGCTTGGGTTACGTCACTAGGGGTGTTTTAAGCAGCTGGGCATATTTGTTTGGTATGCTTTGAATTGTGTCAGTATCTTAAAGTACAAATGGTAACAAGCCAGGTTAACACACCAGACAGCTGTAAGATAAAGTGTACGACTTACACTTATAAAAACTATTTATAGAAAGATTTTATAGTATTCCATTCTTGGCTACAGCCATGCCAGGAAGGTGTGTTAGATGTTTACTCTGAGTCCATCACCGTAAGGTGGATTAAACACCAGATAGTCCTAGTAGCCCACCCTACTAATTCAGCAGTATTACCTTTTGGAGTAGATATGAGTTTTGCTCATTTTACAGAAAAAAAAACCACTTTTGTTTGAGTTGAAGGACTAATTTCCCTAAGTGTATAAACTTTAGATGGGAAATAATTAGAGCTTGAGTCCTTTGCTCTTCTTACCAGAATCAACCACATGTGATTCTCCAAAGTATCAACTATGGATAGAAATTCTAATGTACCAAAAGAGGGTCTGACTTTTGTGAAGTGCCAATTAAATTTGTTTTTAGGTATTTCTGAATTCCTATATGATTTTGTTTTGTTATCTATACTTGCCACACAGTTATTTTAGTCTTATAATAGGTTCTAAGCACCGAGACAATATAATATTTTCAAAAGAAAATAGTCACAAGCAATAGGAAAAATGCATATTGCTAGCAGTCTACATAGTCTTCATGTCACACAAAACCTGGGTCTTTATCAGTTGAGTGAGAAAATTCCCTTAATTCAGAAATAGCTAAGCAAGTGATCAGAGTAAATGAGGAATACCATTTCCAAAATACAAGCCTAGAAGAGGTCTCCAGTATGACAAGGGAAGTGTGTGAATTACCAAGAGACAGATAAAGAAAGAGTCTATAAACTATTTATATTTCAACTGGCCTACACTACCAATGAGACAGAGAGTTGGGGAGAGATGCATAAAGACTCGAAGTTGGATGCTCGTAACAAACATGAAATTAAAGCCTAAACTAACTCATGTATTGCATACCAACAAAAAACAAAATTAACAAAAAGATCAAATCCCAGAGAGAATATAAATTCCACTGCCAGTAACGGTTATAAAACTGATGTGACCCTATAAAATATAAGAATACTAATGTGATAAATGAGCTGGTGTGGTGGCTTCCACCTGTTACCCTAACAATCAGGAAGATGAAAGAAAGGATCATTAGCTACTAGCAAGCCTGAGCTACATAGAAAGGCCCTGTCTAAACACATAAATAAGGCTGAAAGGGGCCTCTTTGTACTGCTTTCTCTTGATCATTTTGGAGCCATTCAACTGAAAATAGAAACATCATGAGGCCTTCTGTTTCACCCACCCAACTCTCACACATCCCTGTTTTCTGTAAGATCAGAAATAAAGTAATGAGCTATACAATGATATTTCAGTTTGTTGAAATAAAACAAGAAGACTTAAGGCAAGAAAAGCATTCCATAACCTGTTCCAAGGAGAATTTCTGCACAAGAATAAAATATTTCCCAGTGTAAAGTACCCCCAGTGGAATAAAGATTTTCTTTGGAACCTAGGACAACAGGGAAAGTCTGCTTCTCATTAGCTGAAGCAGTAATGACCGACTCTTACAATTTCTCTTTCTTTAGAATTCATTTATTTTCATTACATCAGGTGGTTGTTATTATGATGTGTTAATGGGCTTCAAGCAGGGCTGTCCTCTGTGACTTCGGCTCTGATTACCAAAATGAGAGTTTTGATATTTCTTATTATACCAACACAGTTTGCATTCCAATTGTTAATATTCTTGTCCACCAAAGCAACATTCTGAATTTCAAAGACATCTAAAGGAAAGAACATGTGAGAATCTTGTTTTTATTTTCAATTTCAGCTCTATTGGTTCCAATTTTCATATTTTTTTAATTTGCTTTTTGAACTTTTGCACCATACTTCAATTCTTTTATGTTCCCAGTCTCATTATTAAGAGTCACTCATTGTTCTAAAAGTGTTTAGAATGTTTTATTTTTTTCAAAAAAATAAACACCTATAAGTTCTCGTTTTCTTTACCAGATCATTCCAGATTTGTAGCATGATTAATAAAAACCCAGAGACAGATATTGGGGTTCAACCTGAGGAGCAGAAAAGCAAAGCAGCCAGCCATTGTC
This sequence comes from Myodes glareolus, assembly GCF_982192425.1. NCBI lineage: Eukaryota > Metazoa > Chordata > Mammalia > Rodentia > Cricetidae > Myodes > Myodes glareolus. The sequence goes on along the minus strand of NC_142042.1, from coordinate 7,676,644 downwards.
TCTCACCTCTACCTCAGTATGAAATGACAACTCTGCCTCCAGGGATCCTCAGAATGAGACAGAGCTCAGAACTGTCTTCTCATGTTCTCTATTCCTCACTGGTCCTCGGAATAAGGCGTGCACTACTGCCCAGTTTCTATGGCAAACTAGTGTGGTTACTGGAATTAAAGGTGTGTGTTACCACTGCCTGGTCTGTATGGCTGATCAGTGTGGCTGTTTTACTCTCTGATCTTCAGGCAAGCTTTATTTATTAAAATGCATAGAAAATATAACTATGCAGGTTTATCATACAGTTTTAGCATAAGCAGTGTTTCCTTCTGTTTATCTTCTGATCTCACCTGTAGGTTCTGTCCCCAACCATCTAGAGCATGAAGACTTTCCTCAAGAGGATTAAAATAACTTCTTGTAGCTCACTTGCTTTGTGATGATTTGAATGAGAATGCTCATATAGACTAATGTATTTTATACTTGGTCCTCAGTAGAGTAAACTGTTGGGGAAAGATTAGAGGGTGTGGCCATGTTGGAGCAAGGGTGTCATTGGTGCAGGCTTTAAGGTTGTACAATCCCATTCCGTTCCCAATTTATTTCTCTCCTTGCTGCCTACTTGTGGGTGAAGTGTGAGTTCTCAGCTGCTGATCCAGCACCATGGCTCCCTGGTTGTTTCCACATGCTCTCGACCATGGTGGTCATGGACTCACCTTCTGAAATGTAAACCCAAATTAAATGCTTTCCTTTCTATGCTGACTTGGTCTTACATAGTGTTTTTGTCATGGCCACAGAAAAGTAAATAAGACTGAAGTCAGTAACAGTCAGTACCAGAAGTGGACTATGACTGTCCTGACTATGAGATTTTTATTTCTTGTTGTTTTGTTTTGTGCTTTGTTTTTGAGGACTGTGGTAGATTTTGGAACTTTGGACAAAATGTAGTTTAATAGTATAATTGTGGGTTAATGGGCCATGCTAAAAGGAGATTTGAAGATAGTGATGCTGAGAGAAATATGGACTATTAAGGCCTAACTAAAGAAGTTTCAGAGGGGAATAAATTTACCAGCTGGGATAGAAGGCATTCTTGTGACACTTTGCCAAATTACACGGCTGCTTTTTGTCCCTATCCTGAGAATCTTCCTGAGGTTAAACTGAAGAGTTTTGGGCTGATGCCATTGGTAAAAACTCTTCTGCTTGGTCACTAGTCATTGCTCTTATGTAGATCTACAATGAAAAACAGTAAACAGAGCAAAAAGTAATAAAAAACGCACAGTTTGAGGACAAAGAGTGTGCCAGGCAGTGTTGGCATATGCCTTTAATCCCAGCACGTAGGAGACAGAGGCAGGCAGATCTCTGTAAACTCGAGGCCAGCCTGGTTTATAAAGTGAGTTGACCTGCCTTAAAAAAAAAAGAAAAGAAAAGAAAGAAAAAAAAGAAAAGAGTGAACCCAGAAATTTAATTGGAGCCTTGTGCTAAAAGAGTTGAGGAATTATCTTTTTCTAAAAGAAACAACAAATCAAAGATTATGCAGATGAAATTCAAGGAGAAAGCCAGGTTATCCTTCCAAGCAGGTGTTGGCCTTGTCAGCATTGTCCAGGTGGTTCTGGCTTTAGAGGCATAAAGGACGTAAGAATCAAAGGATTGTGGAATCCTTTGTGGTGAAGAAAAGTGACTTAGTCCAGGGTTGGTCCAGAAAAGGTCCTCCATAGAACCTTGGTGAGGACATTGTGTGAGGCTGGAAGGTGAAGCCTGAATTATGTTGAAGTTCCTTGGATGTTGAAGGTGTCAGTGTTATGGGATTTGTCCCATGCAGGGCTGCAAGCAGGGAGTGGTTAAGCCCGAGAGGAGAAGCTTTTGCAGTCATAAAAACTGGACCGACTGAGCCATGTAAGACTTTTGACATTAGACATAAATCTACAGAATTTGGAGTTTGCCCTGACAAGTTTCTCTTGCTTTGTCTAGTACTGTTCCATTGTGCCCCACTTTCTCCCTTTTGGAATGGTAATACATATTTTGTACCATGTATGTTAGAAGAATGTAATGTGTTTTTTAATAACACAAGGGATTATAATTGAGACATAGCTTTGAGTCTCAGAAGAGATTTTTGGATTTTTAAACTGGTTGAGACTGAAAGACTTTGGGGTCTTTTGAAATTGGACTAAATGCATTTTGAATTATAATATGGCCACAAGTCAGTGGTGATTGGGATGGTATTTTAAATGAGAATGCTACACACAGGATGGGTCCATATACTTTGGTATTTGCTCCTCAATAGATGAAACTGTTTTGGAAGGAAGTTAGAATGTGTGGCTTTGTTGGGGGATTGTGTCAGTGGAAACTAACTTTGAGGTTTGACAAGTTACTATTATTTGCAGGTATAAGTTTAGCACTGGCTATGTCTCCCTGTCTCTCTCTGTGTCTCTGCTTTTCTGTCTCTCTCATTGTCTCCACCTCTCTCGTTGTCTTGTCTGCCTGTGTCTATGTCTCTCTCTTTCTCTCTCTCTCTCTCTTCAGCTTTAGTAACTTTCTTACATGTTCCCCATCATTATGGTTATGACTCACGCTCTTATAATGTAAGCCCCAGTTATGGTTTCTGTTACAAATTTCCTTAGTCATGGTGTTTCATAGCAATAGAAATGTAAGTAATACACAGTTTAAATATAAACTATGGACAGAAGCTGCTTCCAAGCATTGCATAGCATCAAGTTATATTATTAGTATAATGCTTCTTTGACTTTCACAAATAAATGTAATTCTTAAAGCTAGAAGTGTGATTAAGTTCATCTACAAACCTAAAGAGAGTGCAGTCACTTCTTTTTGGATTGAGACCAAGATTATTTTTTGAAAGCTCACATTTCATGGATCTTACAAATTGATTCTTTTGGCTCTGCATGCTGTCTTTTATAGGGCCTCCCAGATATCAGATGAGAACTCCTCACGCTGTAGTGATAAGAGCAGCAAATTCCCTATTTAACTGGATAATAAACTTACTTTACAAATGGCTAAATCTATGTTTATACATGCATGTTGAGATCAGTGTTTACCTAAGAGGGCTGTCTCTGCTTACTAATGTGCACTTTACAATAACCTAAGAAAACAAAAACAACCTTTCCACTCCCTGGAAATGGTGGTTGGGATACTTGTAACAGTATTAAGCAGCCTTGCTACTCTAGACCTTATATAAATACATTCAATCTGATGCTGGTTTTTTTTTTCTCCAATGTCTATAGAAAGAATCATTTATGCTTCCTCTATTTGAGAAATGGTAAATTCCGCTGCTGTCTGCACCATGGGACTTGTGGAGAAAGGCTTTCATTCTGCCTGCTTCAGCCTGTGTTGAATATGTCTACCACATATTGGTGTACCTTAACTTGTTTCTCTTTTCCTCCACCTAAATAGAGATCAAATTTTATAGACAGTTATTTTTACATTTGTGTTGGTGTTTAGCTTTGCATTCAGTCCCAGTCCAAGGAGAAATGTCACCAGGTCTTTGTTCTTTAAAGTGCACTGTTGTGTCACGCTTCCCTTTAAAGTCAATTGTATGTGTCCTTGCCACTGATTAAATAGATGTTTTGAATGTGTTCATGATGGGACCTACCCTTTTTCTCCTGCTTTTTAGGGTCGTGTTGCACATCACAGCTGTTTTGAGACCTTTATAATATGGATATTATGAATGGAGCTCTTGAGGACTCAAACACTGAAGCACACTTGGACAAAAACAACAGAAATAAAATAAATACAAAATACGAAACTATTTCATGGAATATTAATTTTCATGTATAGAGTAGTTGATGTCTACAACTACTTCATTGTGGGAAATATGGTATCTAACCAATGTCACAAATGATAGGATCTTCTCTTGAATTGAAAGATAAAAAGATAAGATTAAATAGATTTGTTTTCTGTATTTACCATGACAATGGATCTAATCATCATAGCTCATTATAAACAAATCATAATTACTGCTGAAATCAAAGTTATTGCATCCAAGATAATAGTAATTTTTCATCCAAGGTATATGTATATTCTTTTTGGATATGGCATAGTTAAAACTTCAGAACAGTATAAAATAAAAAATAAGTCTGAAAATATGAGAAAAATAGCATTCAAAGGGGAAGAAATGTCTATCCATTAGAAATAATCGGGAGCAGAATTGTTGCAAAAAGGTGAAAGGAGCATGTGAACAAAAGAAAGGTGAACACAATTTCCAATGACTATGGAGCAGTTGGATGGCAAGCTAAGAAATGTGACCATGAGTCCCAATGACGATGGAGCCAAGCCATTTTTTAGAATAATTTACATATGAATGTTTCTTCCCACAAGTAAATACCTAGCTCATTTTTCTCACAGTTTATTATTTCCATTTTTAAAGAGAAATGGATAATGGAGTATCTTAGTTTATTCTACTCTGTGTCATAAAGTTGTGATAAAGTAAACCATTTGTTAGGACGAGGCGATGACTTGGCGAATAAATTGCTTTCTTTGAACCCTGAAGACCGGAGTTTGGAAACCCAACATGAATAGAAAAACCAAAAGGCATACTAGTAGCGTGTAATGCCAGCACTCAGGAGGCAGAGATAAGGGACTAGTGGGACAAACTAGTGAGCTAAACTAATCAGGTTTGGGAAACTCTGGAGTTAATGAGATACATTGACTTAATTTTTAAAAGAAAAAAAAAACATGACATCAACTTAGGGCCTTGACTTGCATAACATACATGAATATACAGCATACCAATACACCTGCAATCACAAACACATAAACAAACCATTGGACAAGCATATAACTATGCACACACACTGCACATACACTCATACTAAGGCAAAAACAAAGTCAGATTGTTAGCAGATTTCAGTGTTTGAAAAACCACTGTGCTCAGCTGGCAGTTCCGTGTTTCACAAGCAGTGAGACTAATAGTGAAACCATATCCTACTCTGTGTATGGGTAAACTATAGAGGACCATAAATTCATAAAGGGCAGAAATGTCCTCAATGGCACTTGAGGCATTTCTCTCTGAATGACATAATGGAAGTAGGATGTCTCTACAAAAGGAAGAATGGCAGGATAAAAGCAGATCTTGTACCTCTTCACAATGGAACACAGCAAGACTACCTCCATGCACACTGAGAAAACCTTTGTTTATGTCTATGTAAGCATACAAGGGTAAATATATCACAGGATGAGACCACGCAGTCAAACAGACATAGGAGAACACCTAGGCAATGAGGAAATAATGACTTATACAGAAAAATAAAGCTGTGTCATGAAGAACGACAAACTTCTGGCGCTTATGCCTATTTCCACATACTGTAAGAATCATGAGACCCCATGATGGCCAATCTTTATTGTCAACATGATAGGACTTAGAATAGCCTAGGAGGCATACCTCCGGGTTGCTACGTCTGTGTTTACACATCTGGGCAAGGAAAAATTACCCTGAAAGTGGCAGTGCCCTCCCATTGGTGGGATATTAGACTATAGAAAAAAAGGAAAAAGCAAGTTGAATGTAGGCATTACTCCTCCTCTATACTCTAACTGCTGGTGGTATATGACCTGATGCCTCGCACTTCTGAAAAACATCATCTTCCGTCCTCAGATGGCTTTTGTCAGGCATTTTGTCCCAATATGGGAAACAACTGATAAAATCTAAGAAAAGAATCACCAATAAAATCTAAATCATGATCACCAGAGCAAAGGAAAATGAACAAAAAGATAAAGATGACATTTTTCAAAATTCTGGAGCTAGAATTTTGGAAATCTCAACATAGAGGGAGCCCAATCCCACTAAACTTGAGATGCAGAATCATTCACATCTTAATAATCCAGGCTATCAAAAGTAAACGAACTGTGCTAATGTTTCCCAGCTGGCCAGATCTCAGTAGTCACACAGAAACTGTATTAAATGACAACACTCTTTGACCAATTGCTCAGGCATATATCTAACTAGCTCTTATATCTTAAATTAACCCATTTCTATTAATTTGTGTATTGCCACTATGCTGTGGCTTACCATTAAGATTCTGGTGTCTTTCTCCTCTGGTAACTGCATGGCATCTGCCTGACTCCTCCTCATTGTCCCTGCATTCAGTTCAGTTTTCTCACCTATCTATATTCTGTTCTGCCATAAGCAAAAGCAGCTTCTTTAATAACCAATGGAAATAAAACATATTCATAGCATACAGAGAGGAATCCCACATCAAAGCATAACCCTAGATAATACCTATCAGCATGGCTTCAGGAATGGTGACATTTTGTTTGAAAGAAGCATGTATGCTTGATTGTAACCCAATTAGTTTTAGGATTTTACATTTGAATATTTTTATTATAAACGAAACTGATACCCTACTCTATACTGTCTTAAAAGCACACAAACCACTCTACAAGAGAATTATTAAAGTGTCTTCATAGAGTCAAGTGTAGCAGAAAAATGTAATTATCTTCATGTAACATTTAAGCCTTCTATTTATCCATATTATATAGATTTTGGAAGCATTATTTATCCACAACATTGACTTCTGGATCTCACTGTGGACAGCTAGAGAACTAGCCCTTGGCAACTTCTTGAATTTGTTTGAATAATTGAGAATATTATTACTAAATCCTTTACTGATCATAGTTTAATCATTTTACTTTATAGTTAGATAACTTAAAAATGAGGCTGGAGTCATGACTCACTCTTTAACACAACTGTTCCACGAGCATGAGGACCATAGTTTAGATCTGAAGAACCCAATCCAAAGGCAAGCATGACAGTTGTAGGGTCTGTAACAACAGAGTTTGAGAGTGAATGCCCAGGCTGTCAGGGAAGCAGGTCTAGCCAGTCAGTGAGCTGTGGTTATGTAAGAGACACTGTAAGTTGGAGAGCAATAGATGAAATCTGACATCAAACTCAGGCTGCCATATTTGCCAGTCACTTGCATTTACTCTCATGTGCATGCACACACATTCACTGTGTGTTCACAGGGCTTTGAACACACAGTAGAAAATAGCACTCGAAGTTTAACTTAACATTGAACATAATCGGCTGATTAACCTAGTGATAATCACAAAATATCAGTAATGGAGTAGACCAAAAGTGTACATTATCCACACTAAATCTTTCTATTTCTTTGCTGTGGTCTTTACTCAGGCTCTAGCTATCATGGCCATTTATCTGTAGAAAGTAGAATTTTATTCTAAAGATGAATTCTCTGTTCCTTGGATGTATTTTTGTCTTTTCTTGTTTACAGTAGGTCTGTAAAGGATAAAAATTTTACACTACTTTTTATTTGAAATTGGGAAAACCAAAATGTCCCATGAGGTAAATTACTTATTTGCTTATTGGATTTATTTTTTTAAGGAATTTTCTTGACAGCAGATTACTTGTGTGCTGGTTATCTCTTGCTATGTATCATTAATGTCATCAGCAGAATCATTACCTCCTAATTCAACAAGAAATAAGCTACCATTTTTCTCTGCAGTATAATGTGAAACACATACTCTAAAGGTATAGAATTATTTTCGGAATATAGGGATCTGAAACCAGCACAACACAAAACAGTAGTGGGAAGGCTATCTTCCAATTCTTCATTCTATTGGGTCCAAGAGTAGGGCTTCATCAGCTTGAGGACAAATCGTTTTCTGATCTCAGGGCCTAATATAAATTATGAAGCAAAAAATGTGTAAAAGAATAATATAAAGGTGATGGAAGTGGAGTATATGAAGCCTCACCCCTTCCTAAGGAGGAGTCCATGAGGTCACATTCCTTCCCCATGAGGAGCCAGTGAGGCCACACCACTTCCTGTGGACCCAATGGTTGGCTGTCAATTGGACAAGGAAAGGAGACTCATTTTTCCTAATGATGTAGTCACTGGGTAACAATGTAGGAAAAGGTCTCAGATGGAATAGAGGGAGAATACTAGAGATGAATATAATCTAAAGAGAATGATATAATCACAGCATATTGTATGTTCATGTGAACTCATCGTAACAGATTCTAAACAGTCTAAAGCCTCTTTCCCTATGAACTTTTCAGCACACGGTAATTAGCTAACAAATTAAAACAGCTGACAGATAATTACCCTCTCAGAATTGTTACTGTTCATGAGAAGACTGTGAAGAAAATGGAGAATTCTTAATTGGGGTTCTTCTAGAGACCTGATCAGGACTGTTTAGCTTTTATTCATTCAGGATATTTTTTTAAGCTTATGTTTTGCTATGGGTTCTTTATGAACAAGGGGTTTAGCACTGAATCTGCCTCAATTCAGGCTATTCATCCTGTGAGATGATCACTTTAATTTGTTTGTTTTGGGGTGATACAGCTTGAACCTAGATTTTTGTGAGCTGGGATTTGTACTAGGCAGTGAAAGCACTAAGCTATAACACTGAGTTTCCCAGGTGAACTGTTAAAGATGAATTCAGTGCCCAAATAATGAAGAGTGAAACCATGTGATCTCTAAGACACTTTCAGGTGCCTACATCCAAATCTTAGCCATAATTTATTTACCAAATAGTATTAATATGAATTAATTTAGCATCTTTCTGTTCTATCCACTTATCTTATCTGACCTTAAGGTAACTGTTTGGAACAAGGAAACTGAACATTTTTAAATTCTTAAAAAAAAAGAACATCTCATTCCAGTTTCCTGTTCACTTATTTTATTACAAGGAACATGTTTAATTATTTCTAGGAGATAAGTGTGGTACTGTTCTGGTTTCACAATTATCAGTATCTATTAACTGTTAACTAAACATTTATGTAAAAAGGGTAAAGTATCGGTTAAATTTCTATGTTTGGACACTACTAAGATGGAAACACCGAGCAAGTAATGATTGTAAAACATATAAGATTATCTTCTTTCCAAGAATATCTTGCTTAGTGCTAAAATTCTCACAAGTAATATTTTCCTGAACATCTGAAATACAAACTTTTAAACAGTTTAATGCTCCATCTTCACACCTCTCCCAAAACAGAATCTAACTCAAAGACTCACAAGGTGCCATACCGGGAATAACTAGATTCATCCGGAGGATTATAGCTCAGAAATTAACTCTGCATAAATATTTTGAAATTTTCTGATATTCACAGATGTTCATTCTGCTTATTGTCTACAAACTTTCTGGATCAAACGTTCAATCTGAATATGTTAATATTCACTTACGATAGTTCCTGGCAGGGTACATGTTCATATCAGCAGGAAATAAATAGAAAATCATTAAAAGTCATGAAACTTTAAAACAATAGCTTAAAGGTGTTTTATAAGCAACAGATGGTTTATACTACTACTTAAGCAAATATTTGCTCTGGGATGAGAAACAGGCCCAAGAAACAAAACCACTCAGAGATAATGTCTCCCATACAGTATGTTGTAATTAAGGCAGAGATACAAAATATAAAAACCAGCTCTTGTAATGACTTCTCATAAAAAAGGACATATGGAGTATCCTGATATATAGGAACACAGAACTAGGAGTAAATCAAGAAAAAGGTGTTCAAAACTGTCTTCCAGAATAGTAGAAAATAAAATCTCTCTTTTTAAGTAACACCAAACATGTACCACAACACCCCAATACATTGTCCCATATATTCAATTTTACTGTTTACTTTCATGAAGTTACAACTACTGGCCATGAAAACAAAGTTTAAAGAAAATAAGAAGAGAAATAATAAGACTCAAGCTTAGTTTCAAGACAGATAAGAGCAAAGATTAAACCAGTTCAATCTGCAGGGTCTGACAATGAGTTTCCTCCAAGGTTAAGCAATCCCCTCCTCTCCTCTTATTCTTGCTATGTGGGGAGATCAAACCTAAAGGAAATGTCTGTCTGTAGTGTGACCTCATTCGTAAGTAGGAGTTAGGAAGCTGAGAGTACAGGGAGCCCTCACAGAGCCCAGGAAAGAGGTGTCACAGAGGCAGTATCTTCCTGACTCTTTCCTCCAACATAACTGAACCTGTGGGCTACTATAATGCTAGAAGGTACGGTTGTCATGCATACTGTTTCAGGAAGGTGACAGTAATCTATATTCTCTAGGACTCCCCAAACAATTATTTTACAGTAATTTAGAAAATCTGGATTTCTTGAGAAGAAACTACATTGGCTTATAGGTTGTAGTATTCATTACTAGAGAAAGATTTTACTATTTTCTCCCATAACAAATTTGTGCATTATGTATAGATTTAAATATTCTTAAAGTTTAAAAATATTTACATCAGCATACTAAGAAACATATAATACTGTCATAATAAATATATTATTTCATAGGTAGGACAAAGTACCGCGTGGAGAGTAATAATATTACCAAGGTTGATGTGACCATACTTAAATCTTGCACAGTTGAATGAATATAACAAGTTCAAACATTGCACATGTATTTAGTGCATATATTAAATATTTATATGTGTATAAATTTATAAAAAATATGCATAAATTTAAGGGAATATCATAGGGAAAGAACTTACATTTCTCAAGTGCATCTTGCACATTTACCTTCACATCTGAGTCATATTGTACATAAACTCTGCTATGTGGATGACTACTGACTACTGTAATCTTCCTCAGGAAATTCCCTTCCTCAAAACACTAATCTCAAAAACAAATCCATATGACCTTGTCTAATTTAGTCAAATAATACTCACTGTTAATTTGCATATTTCCAGGACAGTTCGATGAAGAAGATGCTATTTGGGAAAGCAGAAACATATACTATCGTATCTAAGTACTAATCCCATATCTGCATCCTGAATTCTTTTTGAATTATAGGTTTTGAAGTGATAAAAATATGACAATCGTTTTCCTCATTATATTCTAAAGCTAAAACTAAATATTACTTATACTTTTATCCACACGTAAAGTACTGAATCAATCGGTAACCTGTTTACCTTTGAAAATGGTGATCATGACAATGATTATCAAAGATCAATTTCCTGTTGTGCTGGAGTTTCTGACACAGGAGAACGTGGGCCAGGTCCTGTGTAGACTTCAGAAAATACTCTGACTCAACGATAATTGAAGCAATGGTAAATGGTTCCTCACAAAGATGACACAAAATCATGGAAACTAGACCAGATATCATGAAACTCAAGGGTGAGAGTACTCTAAGACGAAGGACAAAGAAATCCAAATTATGTGTGTGAGAGGAGAAATTTCTATTTAATGTGGAGAGCTACTGTAACCAGAGTAGATATAGAACAATTAGATATTTTGGAAGCTGAAGTCTAAAGGAAGAAGCCAAAAAAGAAAAAAGAAAGGAAATGAAAGGGGCTGTAAGAAGCAGACCCAGATGCAAATAATGTTCCTGGAAAGAGAGTCAATTCATTTTATTGCTTGGGGATCAAAATGAAGATACCTCAAATCAAATCAAGTCATGCAAGAGATGTGGGATTTCAATTTTTACAGGTTGATTAGATTCTATTTTCACTGAACCCTGTGGACTTTGTGAAAGGACTTGAAACTCCTTTTGGTGATTTGCAAAATTTCACGACATGTAAATTTTCTGCAAAGGGATTGCTCTATATATTAGCCACCAAACAAAAGCACAGGGAGAGCAGATGCAGCAGTGGTTTCAGAGTCAAGGGTCTAAGCCACGCCTGTGAATTTCCAGGTCCCACACCATCTGAGTGAGAAGAAACCACCATCAGTAGTTGATTGCTGTTTGGTACCAGGACACTCTTCTAAGACTTGACTTCCTAGAGGGTCCATGTTTCTTAGTCCCTTAACAACATGTGTGCAAACTCAATGAATGGCTGGTTCTGGACCAGTGAGTACTTGGCAGAGCTCAATTATCAAGAGGGACAGCAATTAAACAAGAGAAACACAAACCATTCCTGAAACTGAGTTCTTGGGCTGGAGGCACATCACCTGAACACCTATGGCAGGTGTGAGTTCTCAGCTGTCCTTGCGTAACTGCCCCTGAAGGTGCCTATCTTTCTCAGCTGCATGCACACTAGACAGAACTGTAAAGTATTTATTAAAATTATCATCTCCCAAGACACTCAGCAGAGCCATGAGATCAGAGAAACGTGTGAGCATAAGCAACAGGGGGAGGTAACTTTTCATGTGCTCCACTTCATTTACATCCTATGATTATAAGTGGGGGAAGAAATGGCTATTGGCAGATTTAGGATTGCACACTGGTGGGTCCATTCAGGGAGGAAGTTTTCTGTGCTGGGCCAGGCTGTGAATTAGTAGAGGAGGCCTCGGTGGATAAGCATGAAGTGTGAGGCCTGTGCTTTTGAGTTCTCATTCCCCAAACGACTTCGTTGAGTTCTTTTCAATTTAAACCCAGAAATAAACAGTTATTGAGTGCAAGTGTTGATTGCAAGCAGGAAGGGGAAGATGGCTTGAGAAGCCTGTTTCTGAAGAGGCAAGATCCCCGAGTCTTCACGGATTTAAAGAACAGGGCAAGGGTTTTAATTGGATTTTAAATTGTCTTAGTAGTCAGGCAGGGTTTGGGATGCACAGTGGTTTGCGCAGAGCACCACGTTAGCTGTGTTTCAAAGCTCGTCTTTATCAGACAGCAGCATTCTTATGTTTGCTCTGTCGCAGAGAATAAATAAAACTACTGAGACCAGCCCAACGAATTCTAGTTAGTAAAAACATTTTTTAAAAATGAAAGAGCTATACTTCCTGGGTAGCTGAACTCCAAGATTTAGAAATGGAGGAGACAGTCCCATAAGATTTAGGATAAGAATGATTGGTCTGTTGTGAGAAAAAAAAAAAAAAACTCGAGCCAAAATCACCTTGCCAAGGAACTGAGGAGAGGAAAATCTGGCTAAGATGAATAAAAGCAGAGAAATGAAAATAAATGACAAGCAAACCGTAATTATTCCAAACATCCGAGGCAGATTTCCGACAGTGGTCTATTTAATGCCCCTCCCTCCCCTTCTCTCAGCAAGACATTTTCTAGGTATCAAAAACTCCAGCACGTTTAGAGTTTTGGCTCCAAGGCTAAGAAGGAAATATAGCACTGCTTTTCTAGAATAACATTCAGCTATATCTCAAACTCTATTTCCTTTTTAATTACAACTTTCTTACCTGAGCCTCAAGTGATTCTAATGTTACCATTAACCCTGGAGGCCCAAGTTATTTTATGTTCAGTAACCAGTACTAGAAGTGTGGTTTCTACATGGGCAATTTCTCCCTCCGTGAACTTTAACTGTGCGGATGGCATTGGACCAAAGTTCCTTCTTACTCTCACCCCATTGAGAGATAGGTGCCCTAGGGAAGCTTAGAAATTTGAAATGAACTGAAGATTATGTTGCCTCTGAAATACTCTGGCAATATGGAATTAGAGATGAGACAGAATTTGAAGCTGAGGTGGAGGGCTCTAAAACTGAGCATTATAGCAATGATATGCTGGTGTCTGCTTTAGTTCTTAAACTTTGATTTGAGGAAGAATTCTTTGTAAAGAATTGTTAAGGGGGATTAGTGAAAAGAAATTAAAGTGTATCTACTGGAGGGAACTTATATGTTTGAAGATCATTTATTATATTTTAGAGCACTGGTAACTATTGACCCCCCCATTACACTCTAGGTAAACAATATGACAGCTGTGTTGTATCAATGCTTTCTTGACATTTTTTCCCATGACAGACATGATCAATGCATCACAGAATTGTGGCTGGTTGCACTGAACAGTTATAACTGAATGATTGAATTGGTGTTTTCTTCTCCCCAGCTCATGAGCACACTTAATATCTTAATCTCCTAATGATTTAAAATGATCATGTGATATGTGATAGTGTGGACCTTCATAATATAGTGACAAAAATACAAATTATGAAGACATGACCCTCAGGACACTGAAATGAGAGAGGGGTGCTTTAAAAAAGAAAGTAAATCTCTGTCTGTGCCAATTGATTGCAGGTGTTACCTGAAAGAAGTATGTCACACACATACACACACACACACACACACACACACACACATCCATACACACAGACAAAATCAGCAAAAATTAGTCACTTAACCAGTAGATCTAAAATCTGACATTGGAGATAGGAAAATTAAAGACCCTGTGCCCAACAAATCATGTTGGAAAAGTTTTATCTAATGTAACTGGAATCCATAGTTTACCTGTTGAGCAGGGAACTCAAGACAAAGGGGTTGAGAAGAGCAGCAACCCTATTAGGTTCTTTTTATAAGTATGGCTGAAATATCAAATGAAAATTAGGCCAGATGTCAAAGGCCATCTTTAGTTTGACATTCAACTAAAAATATTTGCGGTAATAGGTATTTAGTTTCCAGTCCCAGGTAACCCATGACCCAGCTATTCCAGAAAAAAAAAAAAATTGCTTGAGCTGTTACATTCTAATATCTGGTGTCTGGTAACCTCCATGAAGCCTTTTAGACAGAAAGAGAGATGGACAGAAAATAGCTTTAGGAGGAGGGGTTGTGATTAAAGAGTCTGTGAAGTCTCAATCGATCCTCGGTCATTTCCAAGGGGATCTGTAGCAGTATAAATAAGGTTCTGTTGCTTTTATCTTACTAATACCTTTGTCTAACCAGGGAAAACATTTCTCCAATTTTTATTTAGTCTTTGGAAAACCTTTTCATTAGAGAGTGAACTTTTTATGACATAGTGTGCTCCTAAATTTTTCTGCAATGTATTTGACAATTGTATTTGGTATTTTTATATGCTGAGCTTGAGCATTGTATATGGTTTGCTTTGTCTGTCTGTCTATGCATAGTATTTTAGTCAGGGTACCATATCATAAGTATCTTTATGAAAAAGTGAAAATCTATTACTTTATAATCATATATATTGTACTACATTTATATTTGTATATTGTATATATACATACAAGTATATATTGTATTGTATATTTTATTCTTTATGCATACAAACAAGTATATATATAGGGTGTGTGTGTGTGTATGTGTGTGTATGTGTGTGTGTTGTGTGTATATGTGTGTGTGTGTATGTGTGTGTGTGTGTGTGTGTTTAATTAGAATCACATTATTCAGGGGAATAACTCATCCCAGAAACCATAGGCTGCCAAATAAAAAGCCCAGTGTCTGCTGTGTGACTCCTTCCTTTCGGCTGTTGGTCAGGAGTGCCTCTGAGAACCTCAAAACAGCACAGGCCTTGCTCTTGGTTTCCCATCAGAAATTGATGATATTTTCAGTAGAAAATATCACACACATTGGTCACAGGACCAATGGTATTTGTTTGCTTGCTATGGATATTGAACACTTTGTAAAATAATTCTTAGCCATTTTTATTTCTTCTTTTATAAACTAACTCACTGTTCAGAACCATTCTGCTTGGTTTTAAGTGGGCATTTTATTATTGTCTTGATTGATTTTTGAGACCATTGTACATTCTGAGTACCAATCTTCTATCATGTCAAATACATGGTTGACAAAGAGTCTCTTTCCTGTTGTCAACTTCCTTGTCCCTGATCGTTTTCTCCCTTTGCTGTACAGAAATGTACAGTTTGATGGTGTCCCATTTGTCAATCTTTGCCTTTATCTTAAGCCCTGAATAATCCTGATCTCATCTCAAATGTCTCTTCCTCCTATACCTCAAGTTCATTTCATAGGTACAGTCTAACTTGCCGTTATTCTCAACAACACCTAGAGGTAAATGTTATGATGTTATCTACAAGCAACATTTATATTTTTGGAAGAATAAATATAATATAAAAATAAATATTATTTTTATAGGAGCTATAGGAGCTATACTAGTGGAACAGGAAGCAGGGTTTAATATTTTTATCCCCCAGCTATGATTGTCCTAAATTGGCTTTTTATGATATAAAACATGAAAATTACTTATCTTAACACTCAAATCTCATGCAAATTTTTAAGTATTTTAGTAAGACTTATAAAGTTTTTTCCTTTATTTCTGTGAAAGGAATATTTGTTGTTTACTATCAATAAATGACTAGGTGTTATTTTAAGTTTATGTTAAAGGTTGCTAATCATTTGAGATATACATTCTAAAAGCTATCTTCCTTCATTCCTAACATTATATTGCATCTTAATACATTTACATCTTGGAATGCCTGCCTGACTTGTTTGTCTGGTAGGAAGATAAGGAAATTTGATGCTGATGGCTCCTGTGCTCTTTGCCCTATATTCTGTGCCCAGCACAGCAATTTCAAACAGTGGATACCTTTATCATCGTATTTCCTTAGCAAATCATTGTGTACGTAACTGGATGATGGATAAAATTAAAATGAAATTTTCAAGTTAAAATAAAACTATGAAATAGCATAGATATCTAATAAATATTTTAATTTCAACTTGTTTGTATTATAATTATTTGGAAATTAAATTTAGCACATTCAACAATAGTGCTGACAGTAATTATTCAGCATTAAGTTTTCTGAATTCCTTTCTACTTTGAAATATTATTTGTTCCTCAAAGATTCTTGGGACAATTGCCATAATCACATACATAAAATGTGTGAAGTATATTTTTCATGCTATAAATAAACTATATAAAGTCACAAGGTTTTACTCATGACCCCACATTCTCTCATTTCTCACTCTGCTTGGAAAGCACATCCTATTAACAAATAACAGCACAGTGTTCACTCAAAACTGAATTTCTCCATAAAATTTTATTTGAAAAGAGACACTGAAACACTTGAATGATTAGAAATCAAAGAGATTTACTTAGATTAGAGCAGTTTGCCCTTGTGTGTTCTACAGAGAATGTCCCGAGAAGTCACCAATGCAGCGCTATATGCAAAGTGGTAAGGCTTGTGGATGTCAGTGTGCCTTGACAGCAGGACAAAATAACTCCTCTAACTTGCCTGACTCGAATGACTTCTTGCCTACTACAAATCCTATGACATCCACATCCTCTCCAAAATATAGATATTAGTAGAATGAATGAAAAGCTACAAAAGAACACAAGCTTCAGAAGCCTGCCCAAAGGGCTCATGCAAATGGTTCACATTGTACCAGAAAAGACTGAAGCCTCCTCAGCAGCAAAACAAAAAAGACATTATTCTTCCAGCCTTCCAACATCTTCTAAGGCTGCCATGATTATAGAGGAGCTATGGCCCCGCACACTGCTGCGGGTAGCACTTTCTACTGGAGTGTAACGGAATGCTGGATCACTGTCGTATTTTTAAGGGCAATTAATATTTTATTATGCACAGACTTTTATTTGCAACATTTGGATTCCTCTTCTCTAATTAAATCTTGTGATTTACACAAACAGAACTGCTGTTCTTTAAACTCTGCAAATTATCAAAATTAGCAAATACTTGCTTTAAAAAAAAAAGGAAAGTAGCCAAGGGCCCTATTTATGTGTCAGAAACAGCTTGGAGGCCTCAGAGTGAATTGATAATATCTCTTACTTGAGTAGAACAATGTGGCAACTACATACAAAATATTTCAGATAAATAGAACTGATAGATGTTCCAGCTCTCTTTGCAGGAATGATTAATTTTTTGAGTGGACAAAAACAGTGTTTGCTAAGCTCAGGTTGGAGTTTTGTCTCATGATCTTGTGGATAACCGTTTGGTCAAGGATTTTTATAAATCAAGAATGTGCTTCAGGTACGCATTGTTTTTCTGGGTTCCTTTCAGATATCAAAGGAACAGTTTTAAAGGAAACAGTGAAACTCCCAGCTAGGACACCCACTAGGACCTCAAGCCTGGATCCCCTTAGAATCTGAAAGGATCATTCCTGAATGAGTCTCTTGAGGACTTGCTCATTCTTTCCAGTCTCCTATCCCTGGAAATATGTGGAATCAGGAGTGTACCCTGTAGGATAAATCAAAAATGTTTCTTTTACTATTTTTGTTTTTTTTACCATTAGTGATTTCTCTCTCTCTCTCTCTCTCTCTCTCTCTCTCTCTCTCTCTCTCTCTCTCTCTCTCTGTGTGTGTGTGTGTGTGTTTATGTGTGTGTGTGTGTGTGTGTGGTGATAAATGTTCATGATCTTACAGATAAAGCTTGCCTAATGATCAGAGTATGGGGCTAAGCCACTAGGGATATTTTGAGTAGTTTGTCATTACTTATTCGTTTATTCTTTATTTCTCTATTATTTTGGAGTACTGTCAAACCAACCTACCACCTCTGATATGCTGGGTATCCACTCTACTCCTGAGCCATATCGTTAGCCCTTTTTATTTTTCTGAGGTGTGCTAAATTGCTCAGACTTCCTTTGTAGTCCAAGCAGGGCTTGAACTTGCCATCCATATATCTTAGATTCCCAAAGATCTGCCTGTTAACACGAGATAAACATAGGTAGCTTCGTATAATCTGTCTTGATAAATGACTCGAAGATGATCTTCTTGCAAAGTCTTCAAAATTCTTTTCTAAAATGGTAAAACGAGTGGATTGCAAGATGATTGAGCATGGAAGAGCACAGCAGTTACTTCTTGTTTTCCCTTTCTTGCTCCATCTTCTTTGTTCTTTAGCTAAAATGAAATGTGTCTCCATTCAAATGATACTGCATTTAAGAACAAATACATGGAGATCAAAATACTCACCATTGTATTTTCAGTACCATTGATGTCTGAGGACTACTACAAAGAACAAGCTATTTTGTGCACTTGGTTCCTATAAGAATAAAACCCTCTAAATGGACTAACCACTACAGACACAATTTCTAAAGCATCTACCTGCAAGGAAAATAACAGTTTATTTTGACTGGAAGCCAACAATGTATTAAACTCAGAGCTAAATTTACTGATCTCTCTCTCTCTCTCTCTCTCTCTCTCTCTCTCTCTCTCTCTCTCTCTCTCATCACACACTCTCTCTCCTATCTTCCCTTCATAACAAACCATTATAGAAAAGGACCATTAGGATCATTTTATGAAATAGTAATAATGAGACATAAAGAATTCAATTCAGTACGTAAAGCAATGTAAAGACTACATGGAAAAACTAAGACTTTTAAGAATGATAAAGCATGAAAGTAGCTTTTCTGAACTCTGTATTATTTACAAATGGGTTCTATTAAAATAGCAAGAGTTAAGACTATCTATAGAGGCAAAAATTTAAAAGAAAAATCCCAATGAACCAAAATGCTGGTATATTCCTATAATTATAGTCGGTAAGAATCTGAGACAGGAAGATCACAGCTTTGATGCTAATATACACGACATGTAAATGCAATTTCTCGAAAAAATGATCTAATGAATTTTGAAGATGATTTCCTATCTCCAAGAAATTTACTCTGGAAGTTACTTCTTTCCTTGTTCTAATAAATCTAGTTGTTTATTTTACCACACGGAACAATATGATCAACCAATAAATGTGTACACAAAGCTAAAATATCTCTATGACCTGTGTGTAAAATGGTTTTTCCATTGTCAGTCCTTTAGAAAATAGAGCAGCATAAAGCTAATCAATGCTGCTTGCTCTCAATCTTGATAGATGTTCATTAGGAAAAGGCATTTTAGAAGCATCATACTATAAGACAAATTGCCTTTAGCTTAGCAGAAAATGTTAGTAAATGTTTTGAATAAATTGTGACAATCTCTGATGTAGCATAGAAGATTCGATCACACAGCAATGCATCCAAAAACGTATGTCTTTGTAATGCTTACTTAAATACATATAATCTGCTGTCTATAATAGTATGTATGAAAACATAGCTAGTGTCCTAGATATGATAAAATTAATAGTGGCATATTTATAAAGCAATTCCAAATTGCACTTGAGTACAATTACAAGGAAACTCATCTCTTCCATTGTTTTTTAACGTACTTGCAATTCACAGAGGAAACTGCATTTTATTGGACTCAGTTTTAGTTGTCATAATGGTTACCTTCATAATACCACAGAATGTGTTTCTATGCCTGCTAATTGGCTAATAGAGATCACACACACAATCTTGGGTTTTATTTAGACAGAGTAAATAAGCTGCCTATATTATTCATTTTAGGCATCTCAGGAGAAAGTACTGATTAACTTTGTCAATTATGATAATTTCATTCTCCTTGTCATTGATTGATGATGTGCCATAATTCTGGCAAAACAATATCAAGAGAAGTTTGTTCTGGGTCTTTAAGGAAAAGTTTCTGTATTCCTCATACAGGAAGAGGCCATCTCTAGTTTAGTAACCATCCAGTGACATCAGTATGAGTCATAGCTATATGGCAATTTCTTTGTGATTATGATGGATCTGCTTCTCTTTGGACCATGATCAATGCACACCGAGAATCATAAATGAGTACATTCTTTGACCTAGATCAGTTCTTCTTTGGTTTATGAATATTGGAATCACAAGAGAACATTTGATCAGGAAAATATCTTATAGTGTAATCCTCGGATGCAGAGAAGTTAAGAAGCACGATGGGTCATATAATCTTGGTGGTTTAAGGACCAAGAACATAGGCATCAAGACTAATAATTTACATTATTTTAATATTGTCTGTGCTAGCCTCTCCTTGCATCACTGAATCGCAGTTAGGTTGGCAGAATTTGCTGACGTAGCTGCAGTATCATTCTTCTCTGCAGCCAACAGTGCATTTCAGAAAAGATTGCCTTTCTTACATGGATGTCTATATTTTGAGAAAATAAGGAAGAAATGACTTACCATTAGTATATTGCCCTTGAACGTGCAGTGAATTTATTGGTTTTCAGAGCACAGTTTCCTGGAGTTGCATAGCCTTTTTCCAACTTAGCCTTCAAAGTCTGAGGCCAGACAGAAACTCTCTGCTTACCCAGTTTTACATGTCTTTATGGTAAACACGATAGAAGATTATTCAGCATAATAACACATGGAAAAAATTTCATCTAGATTACAATATTTGCCTAATTTTATTACTAATTTATCTTTGTTTGACTTTAATAACTCCAGTTCCAATATCCAATACTTTCTTCAATACAGTCAGGGTGTATAGTAAGCCTTAGTTCATGAATGCTATATGACTGGGGACTGGGATAAGGTTTAACCTGTGTCATGGTCAGATAACTCCTAAACGCAGAACCTGAATCTGTTTCTCTATTTGGATCTCATTCAATAATTTTGAAGTGGTATGATAGAAAATGGCCCTCTTTAGGAGTGAAACTATCAGGAAGCATGGATATGTTGGAGGTGAGGTGGAAGTATGTCACTGTTGGGGGGTTTAAACTTGAGGCTTCCTATGTTCAAGCTATGCCCAGTGCGGCACATAGCCTACTCCCTGTCACGTGAAGATCAAGTTGTAGAACTCTCAGCTCCTCTAGCCTCTTGCTATGACAGTAATAGACTAAACTTCTGAAATTGCAAAGCATTTGTAGAAGAGACTGTTCTTTTGTTCCCAGTCACACAAACACGAATAATCACACAGAAACTATATCAATTACAACACTGCTTGACCAACAGCTTAAGTGTATTCCTAGCTAGCTCTTACATCTTCTATTAACTCATTTCTATTAATCTGTGTATCAACATATGGCTGTGATTTACCAGAAAGATTGTGTATCTGCCTCCTTTGGTAGCTACTTGGCATCTCTTTGACTCTACCTACTTTCTCTACATATCTCTGTTCTGATTTCCTACCTGTCTTTACTCTGCTAAGCCATTAGCTGAAACAGCCTTATTCATTATCCAACATGCAAACGGACATCTATCCCTCATCATTTTCCTTCATAGGAGCTGTAATGGTCATAGTGTCTCCTCACATAAATAAAAACCCAGACTAAGACAAACCTTTTATGCTTTCTGCCTTTAAACTTTAAAAAAGGGAAGAAAGAAAGGAAAGAAGAAATTCCAAAAGGCAGGCAGGACTGGTAGAAATATTGCACATTTATTTTACAAATTTTATCATTATATTAGCTACTTATTATAAAAATCTGTATTTCTGCAAATATTCTTTCATGGAATAATAGTCTTGTAATAATGATTCAACAAGAATAATAGGTAACTCGGTCTCAGCTACATTTAGGGTTACAGTTATCAGGTAAAAACAGAGACATCCTTGCTGTATATACAAATTTACCTTCATAATACATCTCACGAGTCATGTAAATTCAACAAGGAGCTTTACTCATTTGGTCAGCAAGTGTATCAGGACAAAGAAGAAACCATGTCAATGTCTCCTTTGCATCTACCTGGCTTGGACTGGTCTCAGGAAGCAGACACTGTGTTGTCCAGGAAGCAACAAAGATGAGAGGAATATGCTTATGTCTTTTCTATTGCTTTCTGGTATATTTTCTCCTATCTCTTGAGTGTGGAGTTGTCAATATTAAAAGAAATACAAATATATTTCATTCTTAGTATTTTAATTCTTTGCTTTGACCTAGTCAGGTCTCTGTCTTTACCTGATCTCAAAGAATAGCTCAAAGACTCAGTGACCAATCCATTACAAAGAGCCTTTAGTATCAACCAAGGTACAGGGAACTGTACAGTGATACCTCAAATCTTTTGTGGTATTATTGGAGTATATGTCATAGTCAACATCCTTAGATATTGAAATATAATTAATTATATTAACATGTGGCAGCAAGGTCAACTCTAATGGTCTTCTGCTGCCTTTTATGGGAATGGTCACTATAACATCTCTGCTGGATTGCCCAAATGTCACAGAATAAAAAAAAATGAAATTGGAATGTACACAGTGAAAGAACACATTAGAAAGAGCCGCACTGTCTAGCTGTGATAAGTGGTTTACAATTCACCATTTCTTGGCTACCCCATCAGATTCCTGAAAAGCAGGCAAGCTCACCATCTTACTCAAGATAAACTGAGGCTGAAGAAGATTTTTTTTAAAAAAGCTTAGATTTTATAACTATAAAAAAGGAACTAAGGGCTAAATCCAGCTTTAAAATATACACAATTTCTCACATGCTTTCACAGATGCCGCTAAACAATAACAAAAGAGATAAAAACATTTGAGATTGCCATAGCAACTAGTGTGGGACAATGGATATGCCTTGTAAAGATTTGTTTCTTGTACTTGTTTAATAAAATGCTGATGGGCCAGTAGCCAGGCGGGAAGTATAGCTGGGGCAACCACGCAGGAAGAAGAGGCAGGGCAATGAGAACAGGAGAATTCTTGGAAGAGAAGTCAGTCTGCAGTTGTTACCCAGACATAGAGGACATAGATGAGAATGTCCTCTCATCTACGTTTTATCATTTATCTCACTGATAAAAGGTACCAAGTCAAATAGCTAACACAGACAAGAATTACGGATTAAAATGCAGGATGTAAGAGCCAATAAGAAGCCTGAACTAATAGGTCAACCAGTTTATATTTAATATAGACCTCTGTGTGTTTCTTTGGGACTAAATGGCTGAGGGATCAGGCAGGACAGAAATCTCTGTCAACAAAAATCCCTGGCAACAAACAACTGTCTTCAAAACTGGTATATGAATGACCTTGGTGGGGGCAGACACTGCACTATTCCTCTTATGGAAGCTCAGGCCATTTCAACTCTGAACCAATATCACTACTTTTTTTAAAATTGTATTGTTGATGATGGAAATTCTTTGAATTGGGCTGTAACACAATGCTCTGTAAACTCCAGTTGTTTATGGGCATCACTGGTGGGATAGAATGTTGTTTCTGCTTCTTAAATTACATTTTGATTTTCTATCCACACATTAGTTTCTCAATAAAAGCTATAGCATACAAGAGAGCAGGCCAGAAGGAAAGAAATAGAAATGAGTTTAGTGTCTCAAACTCTAAGGACTCTAGCTCAGTTATGATGGAGCAGTTGGATTCTTCTGGTAGCCTCTCTCCCACATTGTCTTTTAAATTCTTGTTCTTCACCCTGCACTGGTCTGCATCATTAAGTTACTTATTAGAGTAGTGATTCATTCTGCTCCTTATACGTTGTTGACCTGTATCCTGATGCTATCTGCTAACAGGTACTGTTTTTGAGCATCAATTTCTAGGACCTGGAGAGATTGACCAATGGTTAACAGAACTGGCTGCTCTTTCAGAGGACCTGGATTCAATTCCCAGCACCTACATGGCAGCTCACAACCATCTGTAACTCCATTTCCAGAGGCTCCAATGACCTCTTTTAACCTCAGTGGGCATCAGGCACATACATATGTGTATATATACACACAGGCAAAGCACTCACACATGTAAAATAAAATAACAAATATGTAAGTTTTAAATGAATCAATTTCTAATGAGTTTGACCACAAGACAAACTCAATAGAAAAGTTGTGCTTATTAATAAAAAATAATATATTTTATAATGACTTTGGTGATTGGATTTCTTTTATATGCTGAACTAAAAGTCCTTTTTAGATTTATGATGGTGGTGTGGTAGGATCTGTTTATGACAGCAGAGACAAACAGCAACCCTCTTCTTTCTGCAATATTATAATTCCTGGCTATTGTCTCCTTAATGATTCTTATTCAATAAGTGTATAACAATTGTGTTTGATAAATGAAGAATTTATGTTCTTAATCTTGTATTTTTTTAGCATTTATCAGCAAGATAAATTTAAACAACCAATTCATCCCAGTTTCTCATAGGGGGAAAAGTCCCAAACTATATTGGTCAGATATTACTTTAGGGTTACTACAAATACTAAATGAAAAAGATATGAAATATTCTATGGCGTGTTTGTCACTAAGCATACATGTTAAAAAGTTATTAAAATGAAAATCTGAGATCTGTAAAAATCTGAGGGTTCCTATCTAAAGTCAACTAACATAGGACTTTAAGATTCCAGTAACTCTTCTGCGATCTGTGAGCAATCCACTCATTTAAGGTAAGCTGACTATCCCGAAAGCTCAGGGGTAAGCTGGAGATCTCAGTTTTAAAAATAATCTTCAGGGTCAAAAGAGAACATGTACACACAGGAACAATGAACTCCCCCAGCATTCTACTGAATAAGCTAACAAAGAGAGCTAAATGAATTGACCCATGAAGATGAGAAACTAATACAAAATTCTATAAAATTGGCTGAATGTTCTAGATAATCTTTTCTTTGGATAGAAGAAAATATGAGAACACATTTAAAATGCTACCAGCCAATATGTTTTGTAGTTACTGGGGTTTAATTTTAAAGCCCACTAGTATGACTTACAGGCTGTTTACATAATAACATTTTGTAGACCCTTCTAATTTATTAAGTCTTGATTTCTTAAAATTAAATGGTATTATATAAAACACAATTCAAATTTAGTATTAATCTTACTCCTAAAAACTGATCTAAACACTTAGCACTCAAAGTAAGAAATTTTAATATATTAATTCAATGGAAAGAATAAATGAGTTCTTTTGTTTGATTTTTAGACATTTTAACAGAGACTTGATTAAACATAATAAGTAGTGCTTTCTATTTTCATTACTTCATGCCTCTTTATTCTTCCCTTCAATTTCTGTTTGAGTAATTCTTACATTAAAAATCCAATTATCTGTATGAGCGAGTTATCCAAAATATTTGTTAGTAAAATAGGGCAAAAATCATTTTCTTTCTTCAATCTATGTCTCCAAAATGGACAGGGAGGTAGGTCAAATCAAATGTAATTGTCTGCGCGACATTCTCTAATGGACAGACTTTTACACCTTAGACCTAATGTGTATACACAGGCCTCTTGAAAATAGCATGCTTTGAGCTAATGATGTGCGTGGCTAAATATTTTTACATCTGCATGACATTTATAAATTATATTTTAATATTACAATTATTTTAGATGATTGCCCCCAGTGCCCTTTTATTTTTAGAAAATATGAAGTATGCCTGGCCCATAGACATTCGAAACCTAAGATGGTACCAAATTGGACTCATTATGCTTCCGCCCCCTCCCTGGTGCAGCTCCTTTGTGGTCCCTTGCTCCAATAATGGGTCCAAGCTCCTCCCGGTCACACAGGCCAAGAAACTCCAGTCATCTTTGCCTCTGACCTGTACTGACCTTCTGAATCCAATCAACCAAGTCTCTCAAGTTTGACTTTGAAAAGTTTTTGGAGTTTGTTCTCTGATTCTCAGTCCTTACACCGTCCACCATTCAAGATCTCATGTATAAAAGGCATCAGTTATAATATGAGAACCTGTTCACTAAGCTCCCAGGAGCTGGGATGTCCTATCTCCCAATACACTTCAAACATTGGTGGCATTATTCTTTTGAAACATAGATATAACTGGATGATTAAAGAAGGCAAAAAGGCAATATAATAAGAAAGAGAAAGGGTTTCTAATTATAGAAGAGCATAAGAGTAAATAGAGGCCCAAGGAATGGAGGAGAAAACAGTGAAGAGGAGGACGGAGAGGCAACCAAAACCATGTAGGGGCTAGGAAAGTCATTACTCTATAAACAAACCAAAAATAAACAAAAAAGCAAAAAAATCATAAATATGAAGGCGTGTCTACTTAGAAACAGGAATACTAAAATTAACGTTTATTTTATTTTATTTTATTTTTAGTATTGAAATCACAGGTCCATAGCAAGGTCTATGAGAGTGCTTGATTTTGTTCATTTGGTTATTTTTTAAACAACATACAAATAAATTACTGCCAGTCTGTAAATACTTTACCCTTTTCTTAGGTGATTTTCTTTTAATGGGTGATTGAATTGCCAGTTAGTCCAGACTAGGTTTACTTAACCATTTTCCATAGCACTTCCCTGCACTGTTGGACGTTCTTGGTCAACCTGCTACACAAGTTGCTTTCCTATCTCTCATAAAGAGAACCATCATTTAAGAAAGCTTGAAATGTGTCGGATATACGTGTTCAATTCCAGTAAGAAAAGGCAGGGCTCTCTGAATGGAAGGGCTTCCTGTTAGACACAGGTCTGCTAGTTAACATTTTGTTTGCAGTCACTACAGATGTTGTACAGATAGTATTGTAAGGATTAGCGTTTCTCAGAATGGCATCCCTGTGCTATAATTACAGATAGCAGTCCAAATGTAGCATTTGAGTAAGAATGTAGGTTTTCGGGTGTGATAATGTGACATATAACCCATTTCACATCGTATATCTTAGTATACTTCATCTAGTTTGTAAAAAGTAACAAAAGATGCAGACACACAAAAATACTCAGACAGACAGGCAGTCACACACACTCACATATACATACATATATATGTGTGTGAGTATATATATATATATATATATATATGTATATATTCATATTCTCAGGAACCTAATGAGCAAAGGTAGAGACAGATGGAGTTCAACTGGCTAATTTTCTGCCCAGCTGCCTTGATGAAGAATAGAGACATTCTGACCTCACGCTTCTGTATGCTAAGCTGCTCAAATATTCAGCCCTCTTTACTGAACCATTATGTCAAGGCTGAGTGGCCAGTATCTAGATTAGCAGACACTGTTCACCTGCTGTCCCTTTTGTTCTCAGTATCTAATGTGAAGGAAAAGAGATCTAAAAATAGACCAAAGCCTTGCAACTGAATTGCATTCCCGAGTATACAATTAGATCGTGGGAAATGACTAAATCATTTAACATTTTTATGGAGTTCAAAGCATAATAGATGCGTTTTTAAATCGCTTGCTCTTTCTATACCTTTAAGTCTTTAAAGAAAAAAACATTAGCTTCAAAGAAAATTTGCACATTTAACCTTTAAAAATCAAACAGTCTGAAGAGTCTCCTTATGCTAAAGTGAAATGAGAAATTATTTTCATTTTCATGGGTCATTCAAGCTTCAAATAACTTAATTTCATCTCCTGCTTAAATATTGTGTGTAGACACATTTGCAGAACTACCTGCTCACAAAGTTTGTAGTGTTAGGAATTTGCTTAAGGAGAGAGAGGAGGAGGGAAGATGTCGGAGGAGAGAGGAAAGGAGGAATCCTCTCTCTCTTGTATTAGTGTTTGGTATTATTCACATCCATCCTCCCAGATCTCTCACCTTTTCCTACCTATCCTACTTTATTTCTTTTTTGGCAATCCATTGACCTAACTCATGCTGCCTTGTATTCTTGGACATAAGTACTTTCAATGGAACAAGGTTGATCTACAAGGCATAAACCATCCAAGAAAAGTTACTCTCCCTCTCCCAGCAGCTATTAATTGCCATTATTTCATAGCTAAAGGTGAGACTTGTTCCTAAATCCATCTTAAGAATTTCCAACAGTCCCACCTGCTCTATCTTACTGAGCCATTTCTATGGAGTACCTTTCTGACCTGCCAAATTGACTGTCCATGATTATACGTGTCCAAGATATGCATCTTCTTTACCAATTATCTGTAGCAAGATTCTAAATTTTACTAAATATATTATCAGAGTGCTGAATTTAAATTCTATAATGATATGTTGAAAGATTTAAAGAACTAATTGGGGGAGTATGAAAATTTAATGAGATATTCCCATCACGAAGTTGGACAGAGCAAACAAGACATGTACTAGTTTGGATCGATTCAAGGGAAATAAACTACACTACTTATTTGGAGAAGAAATTTTCAAGTAGAAAATAATAGCTAGTGATGAAGGCATCATCTACAAAGTAGTCAACCACTGCAGCAGGTTAAAGCCAAAATCTAAAGAAGAAACACATAGAAGAGAACAGCCTCTATTTCTGTCCTGACTCTCAGTGGAGAGTTTCACTTTGCCACATCAGTGGAGGCAGAAGGACAGAAGTACCAAAGACTGAGCTGCGTACTGTGCTGCCTACATGACTCACTGAGATTCTACCCACCTGGGTACAAGAATATACCGTCAGGCTAGTAAGGATGCAGTGTGCTTTCCTGACTGTCTACTATAAACATGCATCAAGGGCCCAGGAAACATTCCTCTTCCTCTTCTAGGGTCTGTCTATTGTCCATGACATAAAGTTTAGACTGATGACAACAGTCAAAGCAGAAATGATATAAGAAGGAGATCGATTCTGAAGGAAAGAGGTATGGATGGGAAGTGAGAGGAAGTGAGTGGGCAGACACGAGGTAAGGACACTCATTGGTAGTAGTAATCCACTCCTTCCCTCCTGTAGGCCTCTGGGTTTATACTCATAAATGTCATCAACTTCCATGCTTCCACGCACAGAAACTTCTACAGAGTTGGAAATCTCAAATGCATACTCAACAAACAGCATACGGTGATTACCAAGACTACTGATCCATAGACTTATATCAAAGATAAGGCAAAATATAATAAAAAAAATCTTTATGCATTTAAGTGGTATACTATATTACTGCACACTGTGATGGTGTGGAAATGCATTTTAAAAATGATTTGTTTTAAGATCATAATTTTTTAAAGTTCTCTCATCTTCAAAGACTACTACTCTTTTACATAACTACTCTTTTATATAAATATTGAGCACTTTCCTAAGAAATATTTTAGATCTGTATATCTGTGTTTGTTTCAAAGATTATTTTTAATATATTAATAATGTATTTGTTTCCCATTCATGTCCATTTGCTATTTATAACATCTAGTTGAATATCTTATGAAGTATCCCCAGGAAGTGCTCAAAGGAAGGTAAGAAGTAAGTGATTTGAGTTTGCCCTCTCTTTCTTTAAACTTTGTGGATAAAAGCGAACAGAAATTAAAACAGAAGTCCAAGAGGTAATTTATCCTGTGGAGCTCATTTTGATCTTCAGGAAATTGAAATATGAAGTCTTTGAAAATATTATAAAGAACAGACTTGGGCGTTATGGTCTGGCTTCTAACCACTGTTTATAGGCTTTTCAATATAAACAAACACTGAACCTGTTTCCTCTATGTATTCAGAAAGTGAGCCACATCCATATTTCAATAGATGTTAATTTTTGCTTGGGCCTCTTAGGATCTTGCAGGTCCTGATAACAGTTTGGCACAACATCTGTCATTTATACAAGAGTAAGTTGAAATAATACCACATTTTCATAGTTATATAAAGCACCTAAAATTGCCAAAGACTTAATTTAAGTATGTTATACATATAATCCCTATTGATTGCAGAGTTCCTGTGACAGGTTCTACCTCACAAGAAAAACTATTAGTGTGTGTGTGTGTCTGTGTGTGTGTGTGTGTGTGTGTGTGTGATCTGTGTGTGATCTGTGTGTGATATGCAAGCATATTCATTTATGAGAATATGGGTATGTACAGATAACCTTCAATTTTTTTCCCTCCCCTTTCACCGAGTTTGATGCTAGTTTGCTTGCCCCTAGCTGCATATGACAACCTAGACACCATAAGAGCTCCCAAGGGTTCTTCTCTCTCTGTCCTCAACTCACAGTAGGAATGCTAAAACCATAGATGTGCTAGTGCAAGCCACTTTTTGTGCATTTTGAGAATCATAGCTCAGTCTCCATGCTTACACAGCAGGTACTTTACACCCTAAGACATCTTCTGGTCCCAAAGGAAAATTTTCACAAATTGTAAATAACCATGACATCATTTTTCATGACATCATATTATGTTAAGGACAAATGAATTTTTTTTCTCCTTTCATGCTTCCTCAGATGAAAAGATGAGGGCAAATGAGGTTAATTCTTTCTGAGGATAATGTTGAAGACAGGTCTTAAGTTTTCCTTCACATGTATGGTGGTCAGCATAGAGTATGACAGAATCTAGACTCACCCAGGAAACAATCCCTGCTCTAGACATGGGTGCCAACATTCCAGTAATTGTGATCCTAAAATGAACAAGACAGAAAAATGAGATGGGCAGCAGCATTAATAAATTGACTAGGTAATTGGTTAATCTCTGCTTCTTGAGGCCAGATGAATGTGACCAGATGCAACACACTCACATTCTCCTGCTTTCTCTGTGGTAGTGCACTATACTCAGGAAGGATGAGTCAACAAATCCTCCCTCCTTTAGTTGATGTTCTCTGGTATCTCATCAAAGCAGTGAGAAAACTGGCACACGTCCATAAAAGGACGACTTTCTATTCCTCTCTTCCCATTGAAAGGTGAAATATTGAAAATTTAATTCTTCAGAGGAATCTCTCATTTCTCAACTTTTGTGTTCTTAAGATGTGTCATTTAAGTTCCTCTCCATGAATGAAAACAGAGATATTGAGAA
This sequence comes from Myodes glareolus, assembly GCF_982192425.1. Lineage (NCBI taxonomy): Eukaryota > Metazoa > Chordata > Mammalia > Rodentia > Cricetidae > Myodes > Myodes glareolus. The sequence goes on along the minus strand of NC_142042.1, from coordinate 7,645,857 downwards.
TTATTTCTTAAAAGGAAAACGAATCACAGGAGTCTAAGAAGTATACTGTGCAATATACTCTGCAGGATGTTGGAAACAGCAATTTTAAGAGCAGAAATCAGTGCATAGAAACACAACTAGATTTCAAAAGCCCTTGTGACAGAATTACTAGTGCGCATCTCTCCTTGCTCCTACAGTAATAGCCATGTCTGTGAACCTTAGCGGTGAATCTGCCAGGCTTAACTGTTAAGAACATTCTTTTTATTCAAATTTCTGGGGAAAACAAGGTACCATTGAAGCATTGAGGAGATTTGGGCCATATTTTGAATTCACTACTGGAACTGTAGATTATTACTAATAAGTACAAAGTATCTCTTAGGTATTTATTTAGTTGAAACCTTCTAACTATTGCTTCACTCAGTTTTTATGTTTTTGAAACCTCCATAGCTGCTTGAGGCATTCTAGAAACTTTATTCTTTAATGAATGCTTCAGAGTAATATCCTTGAACCTCTTTAATGTTTTCCTTTCAGGACTTGCAAAGTTCCCTTTGTACAAATGGACTGCTTGCATTAACCTATCAAAAGAAATGCTTGGCTTGTGTCTCTTCAAAATGGTTTTATGGATCACAAATTTGGATGTAGTTATAAATTGAGGTCAGGTAGTCAGTCAGATAATGAAATGAATATATTCATTTTGCACTTACTTGGTATTGTAGGAATATTGGCGGGGGAAGAGATCAAGCCATGATACAAACATAATCTCTGGTGCTCTGATTTGCTCTTATTGAATTATTATTTACTCTCCAGTCTCTCTGATATGCTCTATCCAGTTTTTTCAGCCTGAAATTTAGCTGACATTAACAAATGTGTTAAATTTAAAGGAGAGATGACCTCTTGGCTCCATACTCCAGCAGGGAAGACATTTAGGGTACATCTTGCTTCCTGGTACTTTCTTTTATTGTGTCTTCTAACACCATTTTCTCAGCAGTCCTTGTGGTCACTATCACTTCAGGGCAGTATTTTATGAAATGAAGATGTGCACATTTTATTTTGACCTAATGCATTCAGCACATTTAATAGACTAAAGTTTAAAATAAATATGACCCTAATACCCACCTGAGAAACAGAGAAATTCTGTGGTTTCTTTTATCGCAATATTTGGTTTCCTGTGATATGTAGTTCACAATATCCTTGAAGTAGCCTATACTTGGAATACATGGTATACTGGTAAATGTTTTATTCTGATTACAACATTCATGGATATATAGCTATACACCTAATATTAAAGATCGTTTTTGAATCCAAACTATTGTATAATGACCCACATTATTTACAGTATTTAAGGCAATGTAACATAGCTCCCACCTATCTGCAGGGAATACAACCTGTGATATCAGTGGCTACGCATACAGAAGCACATCTTAAACACAGTGTGGACAATATTTTTCCCACCTAGACTTATAAAATTTAATTTATATGTAAGGCAAATAGCCACCAGCAACTAACAGTAAAGCACAGTAATTCGGACACCATCCACTGACAGAAGTGGATTTGTTCCCTCTGACAAAACCCCGCACGGTAACCCCCTTCCTCTTAGGATGACACGGGGTGATACAACGCCTGTGTGACTGGGCAGAATGTGGTCACGATGCAGTTCCCTGAGGGTGTGGAGCTTTGGCAGTACATCTGCTAGCAGGTGCGCGACTGTGAGACAACTGGCAGGTGCTGTAGTCTTCGTCTGCTCCACAATGGGGTGATTCACATCCCGAGCACACAGAATTCCTGCACACTACTCAGAACACTGTACAACTTAAGCTTATGAATTATTTATTTCTGTAATTTTCCATTTATCATTTTCAGTCTGTAATTGATCATGGGTAGCTGAAACCACAGAAAGTGAAACCAGAGATAAGGGTGACTCGTGTAGTAAGCAGGAGCATAAAAATGAAACATACATAATTTTAGCATAGAAATAGGGTTAAATCAGCCTGTGTATTTAAAAAGTAATTAAGCACATATTTCTTTTAGTATCTGTAATAAAGCATGTTTAGGCTAAAATCTTGAATTAATTATCTAAAGTGCATTTCTCCTAAGGTCTCATGTGCTCACAATATTTGAATTTATATTCTTAAAAGGGCTCCTGATAGTGGATCAGAGGGAATCAAAAGGACAGGAGAATATTCAAAACATCGGGGAGTTGGGGACATAGCTCACTTGGTAAAGTTCTTGCTGCACAAGTCTTAAGACCTAAGTTCACATCCCCAGCATCAACATAATAAATTGGCAAATGTAGAATCCCAGTGGAGAGGAGCAGAGGCAGGGGGACCCTTGGGCTCGGACATGAGCCAAACAAGCTCAAACAGTGAGCTCGGGATTCTCTCTCAAATAGAAAGGTGGGGACAATGGAGAGAGTCAGTCAGTTAACATCTGGCCTCTACACATGTACACTCCGCCAACAACAACACATGTGCACCAGAACACACACACACACACACACACACACACACACACACACACACACACACTACAGAAAATCAGTATGAGTATGGCTATGGAAAATATTTACCAACTTTGCATAGTGGATAACACTTATATTCATGTACTAGTGATTTTCCATTTGAATGAATTATGTAGGAATTTTATGTCATATGTTTTGTTGTGCAAGTATGTGTGTATTCAATGCACTTAACTAAACTTGCTTCATTACAGGCCCTACGCATTTTTCTTAAAATGTTCAAATTATTTACACCCCGAAACAAATGCATGATTTACCATATTTCCATAAAGTTTTCTTTTCATAATTTGTAGTATTAGAATTATGATGAGGGGTCAAATACAGGAGCAAAAGGTATAGACACAGCTAAATACATGTCATTTATCATTGCTGTGTGTTTGGTTTCAAAGATGTCACAGCCTTTACATAACCAGTTTGGTGCATATGAATGAGCAAAATGTAGAGTAAATCACGTTTTTTTTTTCTCTCAAGGCAGGGTTTCTTTGTGTAGCTTTGGAGCCTGCCATGAACTAGCTCTTTTAAACCAGGCTGGCCTCGAACTCATAGAGATTCGCCTGCCTCTACATCCCGAGGGCTGGGATAAAAGGCGTGTGCTGCCACTTCTATGTAAACACATTTCATAATTTTATCGGCACCATGAATATGCCAACAAATAGCCACAGTGGTGTGATAGACACAGAAGGACGAACTAAATTTCCTGGAGACCCTCACCATCACTTGCCATTGCCTTGCTCCAATCTCAGGTCCACCATGTAGCTCCAAGAGTGAAATAAAAAGTTCCAATTCCCCAGGCCCTGCTGCCCTCAAAGATCTGAGTGGAGTTCACCGGTAAAAGACTTGAAAGATATTTGGAAAGCTGTTGTGGACAGCCACAGGCAAGAGGGAGCGCGGGTTCTCTGCGTTTTAGGGACAATTGCTCAAAGTGTAATCTGGCACCTGATGAACGCAGTTGCTGTTTGAGGTTTTGTTCTAAACTTCACAGAGTCTTCATTTTTCAATACTCCTTTCTGTTTTGAATGATCCAGCTCCATGGTTTATTTTCTCAGACGGAGACACGTAAGAGCTTTTATTCTCTGCACACAATCGTGGCTGAATCACTTGTTGTCAAGCACTGTGAGTGCCTCAGTTTTTCAGATACTGAGTGACAGTGTGAATGAGTAGTTGTCCACCTCCCTTCTCTAGTCTATGTCATTTGCTAAAATCACTGCCAAATCCACAAAACCAACAAAGCAGGTTATACTATTACTAACCCACACTGCTGAGTGTTGATTGAACTTACACACACAGGCACAGACTCGCATGTATGCACATATATGTGAACACACAGATACACATTCCTATGCAAACATACATGCACACATATACATATGCACACAGACATGCACACACAGAGACACACAGAGACACACACAGGCATAGGCACACACACACATACACATACAATACTGACAGTTAAGTCCAAGTCCTGGCAAACATTAGGTACGTATTTTACTGCTGAGCTATATCCAGGCCCTCTTTTTTTTTTCCTTTTCCTTTAAAAAGCCATGGTCTCACCAAGACCCTTAAGATGCCTGTAAACTCACTCTGTAGCCTAGACAGAGTTTGAATTTGTGGTTCTTTTGTTTCACCCTCCCAGTGGATGGGCTTCATCTAAACCACAGAGCTCAAAGATTTCTTCTTCCTTCTAAGGCACCACTCAAATTCCACAGCCACTCTCAGTCCTTACCTCCCAGAATGGACTTTTCCATATGATTTCATTTTCCTCGCTTTTACATTTTCTATTCATCAGTCAATCTGAGCAAATAAGCGCTTACAGTCCCCGGCAAGATGGCTTGTTTAGTTCTGTGCCTGTGTTCCTATGATCCATCCAGCTGACATACTTTATCTTTTTATGTTTGCCAAAATCAATGCTGATGACTCATCAAAATACTTATTCTGTTATTTTCCCAGGTCAACGTTACCTTTTTCTTTGCAATTTCTCAGATGTGGAGAGAAATGACTTGTGTCCATGAGTTTCTGTCAGATTTCAATGTACTTTGTACATTGTACAATGTACTATCATATACGGCAAACATAATTCATGCCCTTTCCTTTACCATGTATGCTTATCAGAGCTCCTGTTCAACATGGAATTACAGAAAGAATAATTCAAAATTTTAGATATGAAAGACTTTGAAATCCTGAGTAGAGCATGATGACTGTTTAAAGGTATGGTTGTCTCGCGTCGACAGAGGATCTCTTTGTAATAAATGCTGTTATACTAGTAAGATAGGTGACTCAAAGAGCTGCCTCCTAAGAAGGCTAAAACTAAGAAATCTAAGAAACACAACCAAAGATCAGGTTCCACTACAGCCAGCCATGGTGCAAACACAACTTCTTGGGCTGCAGCAGTCTTCCAAGGACAGCTTATAATAGAATTTATAGAAATAATACAAGGAAGAAGTCCTGGCCTAGGAAGAAGGGAAGGGAAATTAAGAGCAAACTTGCAGCAACAAACATTTAGTGCTGAGAATGTAGTTGAATTGTACTTTAGTTTAACCACGAGCTTTGTTAAGTTGATGATAAAAAAAAGTGGGTAGAAAACACTAAAAGATAAAAACTAAAAGTTAAGTGGAGTGGAAGCCTCCATGAAATAAAGTCACTCTTTTAATTTCTGTAAGTTACTGGAATACTGCTATCATTGATAGAAAGTCTTAAAAACTCAAAAAGCAGAGGAAGGAACAAAACTGTCTGTGTGAAATGGAGGAGGAGAGATGATTGGTCTTCAGCGAGCCATCTCCCTTGTGTCTCAGTTCTCAGGGAGGAGAAAGGGATGACTGAATGCTCAGAGTGAAACTGACTTGTGAAAGCTCAGGCGTAGTGAAAGATGGGGCAGGACAAAATTAAGAAGCCTGCCAATTCCATGGCCAGATGAATAGAGGAAAACTGTCCATGAATCTGAAGGGCACCAAAAGAAGTAATCTTAAATGAAAGAAATAAGATGAAATGCCTCCATAAATTCAATTATGCTGTTCAAGGACAGAATGGTGTTTCAATATTAATAAGAAAGTTTCTTTGTTGAATTCCAGAGGGAAAATAACTTGGAAGTTACAATTTAATTAAACTAATAAATCAGACTTTGTTTTGTTTAGTTATGTGTTGAATAAGTGTAATAGTCATGTGGTAGAATAGTTTAAATTTGTGTCATTGGTTTTTAGTTACGCAAGTTCTCCTTTCATGCAGACTATTGTTAGGTTTCTTCCATGTACACATGTTCCTGTTTGCAGTTTGCTGGGAAGCTATAAATGTCTACCATCCCATCTCTAAAGCATCTCTACCAGGTCTTGTAGAATGGTCGCCAAGCACTGGAAGGCGAGGGTCTGGTACAAATGGATCAATTTAGTGCCAAGCATTCTGCAGTTTTGTTTCTCTGCCCTGCAATCACTTATGTGTCCCTGTGTTGTCACATAGCGCCAATAGAAGCTTTCTTAATAGGGGCTGAGAGGTGCACTAAACTCTGTGTGAAATTAAGAACTTCTGGGGCAGTTGACAATATTTACTATCCTTAGTCTTAAGAAATATAGATTAATTAAATTTATTTTTCAGAGACAAAAAGCAAAGTTGCTCTCTCTCTCTTCCTCTCTTGCTCCCTCTCTCTCTCTGTGTCTCTCTTTCTGTCTCTCTCTTTTGGTATTACAATCTCTATCTCTCAATTGATCTCAATCTCTTCATTATTATTATGTAGTCAAAGTTATTCTTCTATTATGTAATAATACCAACAGAAAAGTGATTGATATTGACTGAGTGCTGACTCCATCACAATCATAGCCTGAATTCCCTTAAGAACATCAGAACGTTCCCCTCCTTTAAAAGTACTCACTATTGCCCTATGAGAGAAGCGTTTCCACTACAATTTGAGTGATTATGTGAGATTTAATTTCGATCTCAGTAGCTAGTGCCAGAATTCTACATGTAAACTCAACTCACTCTTTAGTGGAGGAAGTGAGTATTGAAAGAGCCTTAGAGAATAGGTATAGGAACGGTGAGAGCCTGGCAACAAATAAAGAGGTACACTGTCATGTCTGAGACAAGAAAGGAGGTGAGGACATGGAAAAGAAGGGCCTATGATTATTTGGCAAAAGTGAGGATTGTCAGAGGTTAGATGTTGAGGGAGCATGGCATTCCTGTGGAGTTACATCTTAACTGGTGTGTGAACAAAATCTTCTCCTGTCCTAGACTATAGAAAGACCCCTTTCATTTCCCATCTCTTCCGTTCTTTAACAATCATAAAGAATTAGACTTCAGTGAAGTCTTTCTCTTTGGTTTGAATGTAGGAGAAAGAAACTTTCATAAAGAAAAACTAGGAAAAGAGATCACATGATTAGAGGAATGTTCCAGAAGTTCTTAATTTGGAAATGAATGACATGCTGGTACTTAAGCCTATTGAGAGTCTCTGTGTCTCAGTCCAGCTGGGCATCAAACCCAGAGTCATCAGACTCTTGAGGTTTCCAAGAGTGTGACTGCACCCAAGACGTGAGTCAGAAAGAGTGAAGTCTTGATTTAACCACTCTGCCCTTGGTTTAACCACATTCCTACAGTTAAGTGAAACATAGGAGGAGGCTTCTCACAAAGATATTTGCCAGGCAACCATGGGCACTGTGAAACTCTTTCCTCCATCAGTACTTCAATTTATTCATCTATAAAGTAGTGGCATGTCCTACAAATGTCAAACACTAGTAATGAACAGATACACATGTGTACTAAACTTATATATGCAGGTTCTCTTTACTAACATTAACTTATTTAAGGGGTTACTATAACTAATTTATAGGCAAGACTGGTTTGCCTATGATCTATGTGTATGGTTTAACAACTCTGTGTGGGCAAGAGCCCACAGGACCCAGAGAGAGCATCAGATATGCTGGAACTAGAGATCCAGGAAGTTCTAAGCTATTTTTCTGATGCTGGAGTCAGAACCTAGGTCCTTCTGAAAGAGCAGTAAGTGGTCTTAAAAGCTGACTCATCTCTCCCGTCCCACTAGTGCAGATTTACAAGAGCATTCACTGAAGCATCCTGGGGGCCTAGAAATGTTGTTTGCTTCTGCTATAGAATGAGCATTTTGAAATAAATAGCCCAAACTGTATATGCTAAAGTTCTAAATTCAATGGGGTGAAGTCTCCAGAAAATATTTATGTTAAGTTATGAAGGGGAAGAAGCCCTTAAGGATAGGAATAAAATAAAACCCTCCTCCCCATCTCTGAAGAAGCCCCTCATTGAAGCACATCTTTTAGCACCTGATCTTGAATTATTTGCTTCAAAACTGTAATGAATAAATATTTTTACTTAGGCATAAAAAATGCCAACATGGTAGTTTATTTTAATTTGAACTGACCAATATATCTGTAATATTTATTTAAATAACTTCCATTTGTTAACTCTAAAAGGTCAGTAAATTAGAACAATCCATTTGAGACATATTATTTTACCTGTTGCATCTTTCATATGACATAATCAAAATTTAATTACTTAACAATTTGTAACGAGACAAAAGTACGACTTGTTTTAAAAGGATGATAGTACCTCACCAAATCAACTGAGAAAAAAATAACCCAGAAAGTCTGTCCACTAAATCACAGTCAGAGGACACTGCGGTATCTAGGGCTTTCTGCTAACACCCCAACTGATTTCTATTGCAAATTGTAATTTCAAGCTCAATCATAAAGTGTCGTGTTTACTGTGTAAGGAATGCTGTATAATGTTATGTTAGTGCTCTCCAAAGTAATAGGTCAATGGGATATGTACATGTGTCCATTCATGCATCTGTGGGAAGCTATTCATTTAGAAGAATTGTGTCCCAAGTGTATGTCACTTGCAGTATCTCCACAGAGGGTTGGCAAGCTGGAATCCTCATAAAAAGTCAACACTTCAGAATTTCTCTCTGCTGGTCAAGATAAATCTGTTTCATCCACAGACATGAGTTTACTCTGGGGGTAGTTCAGGGTGGGAACAGAAGGATCAGGTGGGGGAATGGAGAAGGAGAGTACTGGGAGAGGGAATTGGAACCGAGAAGGTATTTCAGGGCTGAGAGACAAATCTAATGTAAAATATTTCTCCATTTACTTAGTTTAAGGTACACACAGGAATTAAACTTATGTGAGCCCCTGTTCTACTTGACTAAACTGTTTAGTTCTAGATTGTATTTTAGACTTTCCTGCAAAAGGGGAGCACCTTTTAGCGAATTTTTGAATAAATTTTAAATGCTTGTAAGGACAGATGAACACCAGAAAATCAAATAATAGAGAAACCATCTTAGGTCTTTCCGTTGTCCATGAACTCTTTAGCTGTTATCACTAGCTTACAGAATTTTCATTTATATTTTACACTTTCATCTTGAAGTGGTTATTATAAATACAAATCAAAGACCTCCAATGAAACCATATTAACCAAGCATGGGAAGGACAATGATGTTTTCATGAACCAGGTTTTCATGGCATGACTCCATACTCACTCATAATTTTCTAGGACATTTTGTTTTTTACAATATTTTGAAACTTAACTATTAAATGTATTCATTGTGGAAAAAAATAAGCATACAGAAATTAGTATGATAAAGCACCACCTTCAATAATGAGATTTCAATTATGGACTCATTATCCATCTATATATCTATCTATCATCTATCTATCTATCTATCTATCTATCTATCTATCTATCTATCTATCTAATCTATCATCTATCTTTATCTCCTTCCATTTCTCCCAACAATTCAGAGGTCTGTAACATATCTCTAACAAGAACTAACCACAAAATAGCCATTGTATGTCTATACCTAAAATGAAGGCATTTAATCTCTAACAAATAATGAAGAGTTCTAACTTCCTCATATATTATTTTTAAAAATAAATGAGTAAGGATTGCAGCTTGGGCCAGTATCTTCCTTAGATTTTCCCCCTCTGGCATTTTTTTATGAGTCCTTTCTCATGTATTTATTTTACAGGCTATTTTTCAGGAAACTGTATCACTTCTCCCTTAGTGTTTTCTTGTTGTATACTCTAATGATTGAGTCTCTGTGATGTTTCTTAATTCTCCCCTCTTTTTTTATTTACGGTAAACTCTTTTTTGGACTTGTTTTGTTTCAGGTTTGACTTGATAGAAAATGGTTCACCTATTTAAAATCTGTGCCCTTCCTTTGCAAGGAAAGTAAGGATGTTTCTTACCTTTTCCTGTGTTTGCCACTGGGGATAACCACTACTCTGATCTATATATTGCTACAGGATTTTTTTTGTATTCTAAATTTCCTACTATAAATAAAATTTACATATTTTATCAAGCTTTTGTATCAACAACAGAGAAACAGATGCCAGTAAGATCCTAGCATTGGGTAGAGAAATGGCTTAAAGTTTAATATTATTTAAGAGTATTGCTGCTCTTATAAAGAACCTGAGATTAGTTCCCAGTACCCATATGGGGCAGTTCACCACCGACTGTAAATCTAGCTCCAATTAATCAAATACCCTCTCACTGACTCTGTAGTTCACACACACACACACGCACACACACACACAGCAAAAAGATCTAAAAATGATTCTAGTGATTCATTTCTTTATTAAACATATTGCATTAATATCTCACAGATTTGAAACATTACACTAAGTGTTATATATTAGAAATTAATGTGGCATAATCTCACGTCAACATATTGGTCAATGAACTATACACAAATGTATTAAAATATTATGATCTCCATTTGGATAATGCAAATGGAGACAGGACATGGTGATACAGAAATAAACAAGTACTGGCCTCCTTTGGGAATTATTGGTCTAAAAATTATGACTCACTATGAGCTTTTCCCCCATATTGCCTGAAAATATTTAAAAGATCAGAGCACTTTCTGAAAGAACAAAAATTTAGAGTGATGTCCACATGGTAATAAGAGAAGTTAGAATTTTCAGTGTTTATAATGTTCTTGGCTTTATGCAGTTATAGTCTTCCTCTTTTAACATGATCAAACAGAGTTTTTAGAGAGTGGGCAGGCTGTCAAGATGACATAGAAACCCATACATGGGTTAGTGTAGAGCCTGGAGGACAACTCAGTCATCAGCTAACAGATTAAAGTTCACTTTCTATCATTTTCCTCAATTAATTTCATTTACTCTACCATATCTATCTTGTCAATATTCTAGGATCATTTTCAACCATGAACAAACAATGCATACTCACTTCAGTGGGTTGATCATTTCTCTGTTGAATGATTACACTGAGTTCAATTGATCATTCAAAAGATAACAAACAAAAACGTTATTATTGCAACTTAGTTTAACATTTTCTATTGTTTCCTCTAGGGCATCACGAGGAGTGGTGACTAGTACATCACTGATTGAGTGGTAACCTTTAGAGGCAGGGTTCCTGCTTTACCATCTCCAAATGAGAAACAGATGATAAGAAAGAACCATCAAATTTGCAGTCCCCAGCATTCTGCACAGGCAGGAATCCATTTGGAAGAGTAAAGCTTGTGTGCACTCACCTTCTGTTTTGCTCGTCTCTGCACACTGTCTCAGAGATGATAGTTTCCAACACAAATTGAATGGAGAAATATTTAAATGAGGACAGGTTTTTGCCAGTGTTTTAAAAATAATTTTCCATTTACTTCCATTTTCCTCTTTGAAATAATAGACAAGATTATTGAAAGCTTGTTTCACACACTTCATTTGAAATATTGACTATGAGCCAAGGAAAAGAAAGTCTTAAATTATACTGTCTTCTGTTTATATCAGAGAAAAACATAGTTGCTATCTCAGATATAAAATTGCATTAAAATATTTAATAGGATTTTTAAAATTATGTGTAACCACATATGCAAATTATTAAAGTATCCACTTCATAATACAGAACCCAGGCTCTAAGAACAAAATGTTTGGTATTAGGAAAGTTCATTTAACACGAGGCTGATCTTGGGTAAGTTAATTTACATCATCCAAGTAGTTTTTTCATGGACACAGCTACACTCTATAAAGCAAGAAAGCTCCTTCTCACTGCTCAGAGATCGAGTGATGAAATTGGCATCTCACTGAAGATGTTCAGCCCCACATCTTCACTTTTACACAATGAAAATACAGTTTACCAGAGAGCAAATAAAAGGTAAGGGAAACAACTGTACACAATGGTTTTAATACAGGGGATGATGTTCCTGTCAAACTTTTGTCCCCCCAGCCCCGTGTTAGCCTGCACCTTTACGAGAGAAAAGAAGTAATCAGATTCCAAGTTCTCCCCATGCCAACTTGCAATAGGAAAGCACACTGGGAATATTCTGGAAGATTACTGAGTAAAAAATGTAAGAGCCAAAACATAAAACTCTTGTCTGTTGCATGAATGAACTCACTGTATTGCCCTCTAAACTTACTTAATTATTTTGGTTGTGAAAGCACAGCAACATCCATACCTTGGTGCTTTCGTGAAGTATTTCAAGAGCTGTATTTAAATTTTTAGCTTACAGCAGTGTCTCTGGTAATATACATTGTCTCTAAACTATATTGCTGACTGTAAGCCTCAATTTGTTATCTGGTGCATATCAAGAGAAGAACTAAGCAGTGTGTGCATCTGTCACAGTGTTTCCCACCTGCTCAACACACAGGAATGACTGGATTAGCCAACTATGAACCACCAGTCAACAATCTTTCTGAGACATCTTAGGGACTGATAATTATAAGTTTCAATATACAAATATTTTTAGAAAAGTTGGAAAATTTCCCTCAGTTTGTGCATTTTTGGAACATCTTTGATGAGAATAATTGAGTTTTCAGCTTCTTTCAAATTTAATTTGAATTGGGTTGAACCTCCTTTCACTTTCTCCTCCTTATACCTCTCCCTCTAAGCTGGTTAAATGTTCTTACGTCTATTATTGCCCTCTTCACTTTAATATAGCATGCAATCTACTACACTCCCCACATGTTCTTAATCCTCTTCCCCCTTGCTTTTGAGACCCTATCTAGGTTGCTGTTTTGTATACAATCTGGCTCTCACATAAATACAAGCACATAAATAAAAACAGTAGATAGAAGAAAACGTGATAGATTTGTCTTTTTGAGTAAGTTGAAGGGATCTAATAGAGGAGGTGACTGTGTTAAATGATACTAGATGGATCACTTATAAAAGCACACATTAGTGACTATGCACATGTGCTCATGAATCTTTATGTTATTAATATATACTGCACACGTATCACACATCCTTATAATGTAGACCTTAAAATGCATAATTTTTGCTGATTAAATACACTGAAAACTTAAATTAAAATAAATAGAGATGTCTTTGGAGATAAATCCAGTCTAAAATGTGTTTCTTTGACATGCCTATTATTTAAACCATTTTAAAAGTAGCTTCTAAAACTATTTTATTACCAGACGATTAATTGCAATAGTCTTGTAAAATTACAGAAATCAACAAAACTCAAGAGAGTCTCAGTAGTTATGCGTGCTTATTGCTCTTACAGAGAACCTGAGTTTAGTTCCCAGCACTCATGTTGGGTGGAGTAGCTCAACAAGAAACTGTAACCTTAGTTCCACAGGTCAAGGCGACTCAAAGCCTTCTTCGGGCCTCTGTCATCCACACACATCTGTAATACACACAGGGAAAGTCACATACAAAGACACACAAATCTGTAAAGTACATTATTCAAAGTTTAGAAATTATTACAGAGATCCTGTGACCTTGTGAGAAGATTAGGAAATAAGTCTCATTTTAAATGGCTCACATTGTTACTGTGAGTCTCTCTCCTGCCAATCAACAAACACAAATATAAGACAGCAATGATTAAAACATGTCTTTTCTTTTGCTTTATTGCTTTTATAAAAATCAAACAAGCAAATAAAACTAGAGAAATCTCAGCTTGGCCATTTTGTTTATTTCATTCAGTTTCCTACCCTTGTTTTAATTAAAGGACTAAACAACGCAATACAAGCAAAGCACCTTAAACCCCAGATAGGTAGACTACAAATAGAGTTTCCTCTGAGTTAATTAATAACATATGTCCCCATTAAGAATGATAATTTGTGTGTGTGTGTATGTGTGTGTGTACTCAGTACCTTGAGATGCATAGTTCTTGTTTACATTTTTCTGTTTTGAGTTATTTCCTGGACTCTGTGGTCCTAAAGACTTTTACTTCCCAGGCTAATACCCAATGTCCATTCTGCCTAAAACATTTGATTCTGGAATCCAGAACAGAGTTTTCAGACACACACAATAGTGAAACCTCACGTATGAATTCACAGCAATTAAGATAATATGCACAAGACCTCTGCAGGCTTATGCCAGATAAAGCTATATTGTGGAGAGGGACTGTGGGCACAAAGCCCCACCCCTAGCTAAAGAGGTGTATCCATTGGTAGTTGCTGGGAGAATCAGATAGCTTTAAAGCTGAGGCCCTGTGTTGGTTATCAAATTCCAATGAAGGCCAAGGCCAAGTTTCTATGGGTAGCACACACTGGAAGAAAACAGAAGGGAAGTGGAGAGAGGAGAGGAGAACGGGGGGGGGGGATATTTTCAATGATAAGAAATGGAACATGGATCAGGAAGGAGTAGGTGAAGGGGCTAAATATGAACAAAATGTAAAAATTTCTCTGTTAATAAAAATGAGAATAGTAAAGCAACTTCAGGTTCAAGGCTACCAAAAGTTACTACATACAAACATGAGAGAGGTACGTACACCATGAAGGTATATATACCATTTATCTAGATGTGCAGGTTCCACGTCGTTAAAGGCCGAAGGGAAGTATTAGGTAAAATATTTGCGTTGTGCATCCATATCAAGATAAGCTTTGTTTACTCAGGCAGACATTCCTAGCAAGACCAGTCAGGTCCCTTCACATAGCCTTAGAGTTTGTAGACTGATTTGACTTTATAATGGAAAAAGACACCTTCCATGTATTCTGGCCCAAGCCCTCTTACATTAGAGATGGCATAACAGGTTCACGGGTGTTAGGGTGCTAACTGTTTTGCTGACAATCTGTTGATCTCATAAAAAATGGGGGGGGGGATCTTGGTTACCTTACAAAGCTCACATTCTACTAAGCATGCATGTATGTGTTCATATACATGTGCACTTGTGTAGGGGATATATGTAGAGGCCAGAGTGCATTGTCAGTTGTTCTTCCTCAGTCACTCTTGACCATTTTACTTATTTGTTTGTTTTTTCAAGACAGGGTTTCTGTGTGGGTTTGGAACCTGTCCTGGAACTCATTCAGTAGACCAGGCTGACCTTGAACTCACAGAGATCTGCCCACCTCTGCTTTCCTAGTGCTAGGATTAAAGGTGTGCGCCATCCCACCCCACCCCGGTTATTTGTTTTTGTTACTGAACCTGAAACTCACCACTTCCAATATACTCACTGGCCAGAGAAATGTAAAGATGTGTTCGTCCTCACCTCCCTGTTGCTGCGTTTATAAGCACATGCCAGTGTCCCCAAAATTTTGCATAGCTTCTGGGATTAGAACTAATGTCTTCATGCTTGTACGGAGACACTTTACCAAAGGAACCACTGTCCCAGCTCATGCACAGCTTCGAAACAAATGTGAAGAAAGTGGTGAGGAGTTCACCCATCTTTCCTTTGACAAACTGGGCTTCTGAGGAGTGAGAAACTCTATTCTTCCATATTGAGGAAAGAGTTTAGTCAATATTTCCTTTAGCAGTTTTCACCAAAGGAAATAAGAACCACTGTGAGCATACGATACCAGAGCAGAAGCCTTGTCTCATTGTACTTTCCTCTGTAAATGAATGTTTTCAATTAGATTTTTAACCAGCTCTTTAATTAGGATTTATTTTAATTGAGCAAATACTAGATTAGAGCTTACGCTTTAAAGGAAAAAAATAATAAACAAAGATACTTCATCAAGTACAGTGTGCTTTTATTTCCTGAGAATTCTGCTCCTGCAACTGATAGCAGGGAGAGAGGAATTTCTAGTTTTCAGAGACAACAGATGTGCCTTTCAAGGTTGATGCTTTCCTAAACTCTCCAAATAAAGGCTCGAAATTCATACGTGTCTCATTAAGTGCAAATATTCTACTGTTAGACACACACATTCACAGCAGTTACCTTGAAATTCAAGCAGGCTCTGCATTGTGCTGGTTAGCAGGAGCTGAATTAGAACATCTTGGGTTTTATTTTGATTTCAAGAATACAGGAATGCAATAATACATCAGTTTTGTATTTAATGGTTTCTTTCAAATGCCCTTGCTGACTGATGTCTGTTATTTGATCCATTTCCTATGCAAATTCATTGCATGGAAATGGATTCGTAGTTTCGTGAGTTTGTAACGATTTAATTTTTCTTGTATCTCTTTATTACCTTGTTTGTTTTATGCCACTAACACGAAACTGTATCATTCCTGTTAGTGTTCACAGGTTGAGGCACACATGTGTCGCAAATCCTGACAGTCAATAATTAAAGTATTTAAATAAACTTGTGTCTGTGCTACAGTTCTCTGGTTGAACAAATTTGTAGAGCAAGATTTTATTCTGATCTATAATTATAGCTGCCAGTGACTGGCATGATCCTCACTGAGTCAGATTAATTTACACATTAAGCAGCCATCTGCAGAAACATTCACAGACCCTCGTCTGCTGCACCACACATCACGTGGGAATTCTGAAACTTCTTGGCTACTGGGGAGCTCTCACCACCGTGGTTACAGGCTTCCAGTTAGGAACAAATTATTCCCAGCATTAACATTCTTTCCCTCCTTACTACAAGTTTGCCTAACGACCCAAGAAAACTGTATAACACTTTGGACCACTAATGGCAGAACAATTGATAAGCTGAGGGCATCTGCTTCTCTATCTTTAAATAACTGCCTTTGGCTTTATGGTGAGCAACTAACAGGTCTCATGGAGCAGAACAGATATCATCATTTCTTTGAAAAGAATAAATATCCTCTACATTTGGTCCACAAATAGCTGCAAACAACACTGTAAATCTATCAGGATGTTTTCTTCAAGAGAAACAAAATCATTCTCACATCATTGTATCTTGCTGCTCTACAGGAGACAAAACTATTTTCTCCTTCACAACAGAGGTAGGAGATAAAAGACAGGAAGTTGCTTTAGACTCCATAGAGTCAATTCATTGCTGTTTAAATTAAAAGCAATATTTATGCTAAAAAATTCTTTGAATTTATCATTTCATTTGTGACTTATTAACTGATTAAGAGTTTTAGATCAAATCATTCAGACCAACGTGGTCAAGGTGATTGCTTCTCAAACTTATGGAGCTAAAACCACCACAAATAAACTGATAAGGCATACAATGAAACTACTGACCAAACATTGATTTATTTTTAACTTTTAGATTTTTTGTTTTGTTTTGTGAATGAGTATGTGTCTATGTGGGTTAATTACATGTGAGAGCAGATCCCTGAGAAGGCCCTAAGAGGGCTTCATATTCCCTGGTGCCATTTCTACCCACCAACACCTCTTCTTTATTACAAAATTAGGTACAATGTAAAGCACTGACATTTAGGTGATAAATATTTGTACTCTTCTAAATTATTTTCATTTCAATTGAAAATAAATCTTGAATGAATGTATTGGCTGTAATGATGTTTTGATTCAGGCTTGTGTTTTCAAATGTTTAGAGAAATCTAATTTTCTAATTGATTGCATCACATACTTGTTCTTTACTTGACAGCATCTTAAAACTACTCTTAGGAATTTAACCCATAAAATTCATTATGGTTTATTCACTCAGCATTCTGTTAAATTTTTATTTAAGTAAAGCAAATTCTCGATCTTAAAGCTAAAGATGAAAACTTATAAAATCCCCTTCCTTTGGTTTCTAATCAAACAAAGGTACCTCTATAGTTAGTATGTCCCACTGAATGCAAACAATATGGTACCACCGAGAAGATGAAGCCCAGCAGGGCATTTGGCCGTCATCCCAAATAGAAAATGAAAATAGTTCATCAGTTTTATGGACAATAAACGGATGCCTCTTAGGAACATAGGTTCTTGGCAATCTTCTCATTGCATGCTTCCTAACATCAATGAGGGCTGTGAGAAATATATGGGGTTCACAAAAAAGAACACACTTGTGATGTTTTATTTGAAATGTGCCATTTCTAACACACTATTTTTTTTTTCATCAGAGTAGAAAAGAATGGTTAAACTTCTGGGCATTCTGATGAACTTGCAGGAACCAAAATTTTACATAAAAAGAGAGTATAATATCCATAGCTTCCTACCTCTGAAATAAAAAATGAATATGCAAACTTCTTTTAAAACAATGCAAGATGCTGCATTCCCAGTGATGTCTAATGTCCTAAAGAAAAACAAACAGACACAACAAAAACAGGAAAATCTTTAGAACCTACTGGTTAACTATGTTGTCACTTCCTAAAACTGTATTTGAGTTCTTCATCTCCAAAGGCACAATACAGCGGGGAAAAAAGGATAGTTTATTGAAATAGAGTGTATTACAATGGATGGCTTATTCACATCTACTTAATATCTCAAAAAGATGATGGCATTACTTTTGCTAATTATAGATATCTGAATTCTTAGAAAAATATGTTTTGGAAAACATGCTAAAGTTTCACAACATGCAGCAGGTGGACTAATTAAAATCATTGTATCTGCAATAACACTGACTCTTGGTGCTGAATGGTGAATCATTTATTCTGGCTTGATTTTATCATCCTGCTGTGATCATCATACACATATTTTATTAGATCAAGGCTTTGAAAATATTTCATCCTTCACGCCTTAAATTCACATAGTTCTTAGTAGTATCATGACAAAAACTGAATACTTGAAGTGACTAATCTCCCCCATCACAAGGAGGAATAAATATAATAAATACACTTGATTTACTGATCACCACAGACCTCATCAGTATTTTCTAAGATCCTATAGGAACTTGTCAAAAGATACAGAAATAAATTATTTTGCTCACTTAAAAACAGCTACAAAAAGGCAAATATTTTTACAAGAACATATTCAAGAAGAGATTCAATTTTTAGTGAATACAGAGAGACATCTAGCACCAAATTCACAGCATTTATACCACAAAGGATTAATCTGGATTTAATCATAAGATCACATTCAGATTAGTATAAATCATAGTTTTGATGCAACTGACTTGAAACCTTCGTACTTTAGTGCTCAAGATATTTTGGGGTATGTGGGTGCACTGTAATTTTATATAAAAACAATTGCAAAGTTCTAATAATGAAATATAACTTGTGGTTAAACTGTGTTTTCCAAAGTTCCTATGCTGGGATATTCAAATTTCATTTTCTCATGGAATTTAAAGGTGGTTCCTTTAATAAAATGATGAAACATAGTCTCTGTAAGTTATGTATTCATTCATAATTTATTTTAATACCATCAGGGTTGGGATTATATGAAAATAAATATATTGTTGCCTATGGAAAATTTCAAGCATGTAATCCAAAGAGAAACCAAATTTAAGACTGAATAAGATAGAATATAATCTATACAGCTGTGCTAGAGGCTTCACACTATCAAATTACCATAAAGGTGAAATTAGGCTTATCAATGTATTTTTAAAACACAGCTTCCTTAGAACTGAAAACTTTGGTGGCATTTCTAGTCAAGAAATACCTAGATATTGGGCAGCATGTAGTTGAATGGAATCTATGAATGTTTATGACTCAAAGCCAAAAATAGGAAAAGTGTAAATATGGCAATCCTTTCAGTATCTACCAGAGAAACAAAAATCAGCATCACATTTTCTTTTAAAACTTAAGAAAGCTAGTAATTTCTGGTTCCATAAGCACGGGGCTCTGAAGACGAGATAGCATCAGCTTCCTCCGAGTCTGACCTCCATTCTCCTTCTTTTGCAAAGCGTGATGAGATCTTAGTCCTTGACTGTAACTTAAGATGGTTGACATCAGTGCATGCTGTCATCACAAAGCACAGTAGCAGCACCTTACAAATGAGGGAAGTGATTTCCAGTAGAGATAAATAACTGAACTAGACGATATTGTCAATAAATTATCAAAACTGCAAGTTGACAGTGATTCTACTGAGTCTCAAACTGGAAGATTTACTTTTTATCTTAGGAGGAGCATGGATTTCAGAGAATATGGCTTAGAAGCCTTGACTCTGTGGGAAATGCTGTAACTGTTGTAAAGGCAAATATCGCCATTTCTCTGTAGCCATGGATTCTGCGTATGTGTATTCAAGCAAATGTGATTTGAAAATAGTTGAGATAGAATGAACTTTGACTGAACATTTTTTTAATGAAGAACTCGATAGCCTCAAATTCTTATTGCTAAAACATGGGGTCATCATGAAATATCCCACTTAGTTCCAATGTGGGAGTAAGACGGATCCATGAGTGTTCATTACTCTGAGAGTATTCATTACTCAGAATAAAAGTACAAATAATTACCATTGCAACTCTGAGTGTCTGTTAGTGGCAACATGGCATCTCTGTATAGAGAGCCTCTGAACCAACAATCAAAAGATACCTAGAAACAGCTGAAAATTAGAGAAACCATAGCCACAAGGATGGCAGTCTACAGTAAAGAAAATAAATAAGAACAAGGGATGATGGTTTGAACTACACACAAATCAGAAAATGATATATTTTCTGTCTACTCAACTAATAATGTTTATTGGAATTAGAGAAAATCTGAGATACTCTTTCTCCCTCAACCTCTTTGTCTTTCTCTCTCTCTCTCTCATATATATATATATATATATATATATATATATATATATATATATGAGAGAATTAACCTTGTATTTATATATATATATATATATATATATGTGTGTGTGTGTGTGTGTGTGTAAGGAAAGCATACATCGTATCTGCTAGATATTAAATAAATGCCCACCTATATTTGTGAAAGCATGCAATCCTGGTCTCCTGACAACATAGTCACAGAAAACAGTAAAAGGCTCATTTATTTATCTCACTCAGTGTCCATACTTGGTCCTGCCTACTACTATACTAAGGTAATCTTAAAACTTTTCAGATCAGCCATTCTCTTAGTACATTATCATATCCAGGACTTTACCAGTACATTCATTAAAGACAGTAATTATTATGTGCCTGTAATGTGCCAGATTATATCCTAGACAATTCTGCATATATTGTTTGACAAAATAGCCCTTCTGCCTTAAGTTATCATGAGGATAGCAGGAAAGCGAAGCACTGAAAAACTGTCGTGTTGGAATCACTTCAGGTGGGAAAAGTAGAGAAGGTGCGTGGATCAGAAAAGACAGCTGAAGAGAGATTTGCAATATTCGAATGGCCAGCAGAGTTCTCCATGAAAAGATGACATTTGAGCCAAGATTTGACAGTGATGAGGGAATTAACCTTGTATTTATAGGACAAAGTTAGCAAAACAGGCAAGGAGAATCAGCAGATTGGCAACAGGATGGAAGAGGGAAGCAGGGGCAGGGTAGAAAGGGCAGAAGGCAGGCAGATGATAGGGTGTTATGTGATATGGATTATAGGGATTTGATCTTTCACTCTGAGCAATTCGTAGAATCACTGAGAAGCTGAACAGAGAAGCGCATGCCATGACTTGGGATTTAAAAGGACTGCTCTGGATGCCTTCCTGAAACTACACTACAGGAGGCAACAGTAGAAGCCAGAAGGCCTGCTGAATTTATTTCAGACATCTCAAAATCTGTTTCTTGTTTTTCCTATAAAAATAAGCTTTAGTACCTCCTGGTCCTACAGCTTTCAGTCCATCCATCATCCTGACATGAGTTGTTTTCTGAAATACAGCTTTAACATGTGACTTGCCCATTTCAAAATTTCAATGGTGGCCTGTTGCCTACAGAATTATGTACAGCCTCTCAGTACAAATGTCTTCAAAATCTGACCCCAATCTATTTTTCCAGACTAATCTCCAAGTCCTTTCTCCACCCCTGACGTTTCTGCTTTTGCTCTGAAAGGTCAGCTGTTATTTCCCTAGCACGCCATGCTCCATCATGCCTCTGTGCCTTTGTGCCTGTCATTCCCACTGCTAAGAAAATGCATTTCTGTTTTCAGCCTGGTGAACTTTAAATTTCCTTATTGAGATTCAGCTCAGCCCCGATCACTTCTATGTAGCCTTCTCTGGTTGCTTGTGTCCAAGGCTTCTGTCCTGTGTCAGGCTCTCCTCACATCCTTAATTATAATGACATATCAGACTTCTAGATGAACCGTGAGCTTCTTGAGGGCAGGGAAAATAACTCACCTGCTTTTTGCACTTTCCTTCCTTGATGAGAGCCTATTAGGACCAGATACTCAAATGTCTTTTCATTGTATTATAAGGAAGAATATACAAAATTAATCTTAATGTGAAGAGCTCATAGTTAATAGCTATATAACTGCTAATTAGAAAGTTTGTGAGTTATGTACATGGAATGAAGCAGTAGTTGAAATGTGTTTTCATTTTTATATTTAGGTCAAGCACTTTGTTTAAACCTAATTTAATGAAGGTACAAACTACAGGTAAATTACTGGTTTGATGGAAACTAGTTCCAATGACATCTATTCATAAAATATTTGATAGAAAACGAATCTATTGTAACTACTAAAAATATAAAGATGAATAAGTAATATTTTCTGGCAACACCAGCATTATAATTTAAGGGAATAATGGCATACAAAATATCTACCTTGGTGACTAAGAGGTGGTATGTAAAATCAACCGGAAAGGAATCCTTCAATGAAAAGCTCAGTAAATTAGCTGTAAACATTGAAAATGTAGATAATAAAATATAAGATGAATCCCCAACAAACTAATGACCTAAAGGAGGAAGAAAAATTATATGTAAATTTTGCAATATATACACAGTAAAATGTGTGTAGATATAAAATATATGTAGGTAGGTGGGTTTTGTTGTCAGTTTTGAATTCATATTTCTAGCTCTTTACTCTTTCTTATCTGTCAAGATTTTCTATTTCTCCATGACTCATTGTGATATGTTCTGTTTATGCATTCATTCTTTGACATCCATATTGTTAATGTATAATTGTTCACAATGACCTTTTATTATTGAAAAAATATGCACATCAAAACTCAAAGTATACAAGTGGGAATTGAATGAATAAAACAATAAATATTCCACACCAAAGGAATACTCAACATAATGGAATAAAATAAATATTTGTTAGCATTCATCTGATAAGCAATTCAAATCCAAAGTATATAAAGAACTCAAGCAATTCAACAGGAAGAAAGCAAATCACCCAATTAAAAGATGGACAATGATCTGAATAGACAATTTATCAAAAAAGTACAAGTAGCTAACAAGTATATGAACATGTGTTTGATATCAGTAACCATCAGGGAAATGCAAATCACAATGACAGTGAAGAATACCATTCACAACATGTTAGAACAACTGCATCAGAATGATAATGACTCAGTACTTCTGATTCCAACGTAAAGACTGAGTAGTGATCATGGCGCGTAAAGTCGCTTTGCCACTGTGGAAAAAAGTATAAACATTCTTCAAAATTTTAGGCATAGAAAGACCACCCCACTTCTAGATATATATCCAAAGGGAATTAACGCATTCTGCCAAAGGGATATCTAAATGCCCATGGACAATGTAGGAAGGTATGCAATAAGCAAGACACTCACAATGATATTGCAATGATGACTTGGAAAATCCAAATTCGATCAACCAGCAAACCTGGTGGTTCAGAGAGGAATTTAATTGCAGTTATAAAATTTAACCAGAAGTTAAGGTTTTAGCTATTCCTACTTTTCAGACGAAACACACTTTTATTTTCTCTGCTTATTTTTGAGATAGTAATTGAATTACATTTCTCCTTTCCCTTTTTTCCATTCACAGTCTTCCACAAACTTCTTCTGCTTTCCTTCAAATCCTCGGCCTCTCTCTTTCTTGTTATTGATAAATACATACATCTGCACATACATGTATGTCTATAAATATAATCTTCTGAGTGCACATAGTGTATCGCCCAGAGCTGACCATGTGGCACTGAACAAGCAATTGATGTGGCCTTCTCTGGGGAAGACCACTTCTCCACTCCCAGACTGACTCAGTTGCTAGAACTCTTTGCATAGAGTTGCAGCCTCACGGACTTTTCTCCATCTACTTTGGCATGTCCAATGGTGTCATTCTTGCTCTGCTGACATTTGACCTGTCCCATTGCTGAGACTTTATGAGGATAGCTTCTACATTTTCAAGAGACACAATCTCATGGCAAAGCCTCTGATCTTTGACTCTCACAATCTTCCCATCCCATTCTTCCCAATGTTGCTTTAACCTCAGCTGTGGTTGTGTTTTGCAGATGTGTTCATTGGGACTGAGCTCTGAGACTCTGCATTTTGATTTACTGTGGTTTTCTGTTGTGTTCTCTGTCTATTGCAAAGAGAAATTTCTTTGATGAGCAATGAAGAATACACATATCTGTGCGTATAAGAACAAATGATTATAAAGGTTGTTGGAATTATGATAGTTTGGTAAATTAATGATTATAGATTTTTTATTAATCTTCTAATAATTATGATTTCACTAGCACTGACTAGCTAGGTTTTGAGTACCAATAATGGAATCCCTCTTGTTGAATGGATCTTAGGTCCAGTTAGAATGCAGTTGGCGTCATCAAGGGGTGTGTGTGTCACTTCTGCACCTGTAGGATTATCTTTCCCTGCTAACTGTTGATGTGGCTCATAGGTCTCTAAGCTGGTAGGACAATGGAGTGTTCCCTATTTTAATAGACAACATCAAAATGCTATTATAAATGACAAGATCTCCTGAATAAATTGGAAGCATGGGGGCCATGGGAAAGGGTTAAAGGGAAGGGGAGAGGAAAAGAAAGGAGCAGAGAAAAATGTATAGCTCAATAACATCAATATAAAAAAGATTCTTAATTCTGAGAAAAAAACTTAGAAAGATCAAACTGATTTTACTTATCATTTCAAACAGATTTCTGTTATTTTTTGTGCTCAGTTATTATTCCATGCCCTTTGTGAAGTTACCATGGAAAATAAAATGAAGTATGTTGATAACCTTTTTTCTTAAGCAGAAAGCAGCCAGAAGTGTGGAAAGTAAGCTACTAGCAGACCTGTGACATCTGAAGTTATGATTGTGGCATCATGAATGTTCAGGTTTTTTGGCAGTTGATCTTCTTCATACTCATGCAGCAACAACAGAAAAAAATGTGTCTTCTCCCCCTTAAAGAAATTTCACCCTCAGTTGTTTCTCAGGGTGCTTTTATAGCAGAATCAAATGGAACCCTCATTTAAGATTCAAGGATCTGAGTTCTGGGACCAGGATTGTGTGAGCCACAAGACTTCTTTAGGTGACTGTCAGGATTATATACAGAATAAAACACAATGTGCTTTCTGATTTCTATCAGTTTTCCAAAAGTACCATTAAAAGACTAAGACAGAATAAAAGAATCAAATAGATATCTAATAGGGACATGTGTCACATGAATACAGTTTCTGTTCTCTCATTTCCTTTAGTAGCTTTTCCATTCCCTTCTTGCTTAGGTGTTCTTAGTTCTACAGTTTGTGATCAACCTCATGAAATATTCCAAGATGGTTGCCCAGGTGAGGAAATATTTCTCAAAGCAACAAGGCAATTTATTTGCTGCGTATGAAGCTAACAGAAGGGCACTTAACATTGGCATCCTCTTATATTCCAACAGATGCCTTACCTTATTTTTTTTTCTCCTCTCTTGGTTGTCTACTAAATGAGAATGAACACAGTATTCTCAACCTCCTGGGGCCGAGTCTGCTGTCCTTTCCCCATTTGTTCTAAAAGTTTAAAGAGGTGTGAAGAACATCAAACAGGAACACAATTCCCAAAAATCAGATTATAGGAAAGTCAGTAATGTACATTCTTTTCTGTGTCCTTGTCTGAATGAGTGTTCAGAGGATTTTAAGAGAGAAGCAAATGAATTGTTTAAAAGAAAATAAAGAAGAACTAACAGTGGTTTTTGTGACAACCACCCATGGGGAACTGGCCAAGACAAGCTCTGGGTGTGATTCACCTGTCCTAGTAGCTGCCTTCACCAACTTCTAGACCAGGTGAACACCAGAAGATGAATATTTTCTATTCAGTATCAAGGGCAAAGTCATACATTTGTTTCCTCATTGTCTTTTATCAGGAATTAACATCTGGCTGCCTAGAGACAGGGAGCAAGATGGCCCAGATCGCAGAATGACTTAAGGATAATAACCTTTAAAAAGCTAGGAGACCTGGTGGCCCGTGTCAATAAATGAAGTGCAGGAAGAAAAAATAAGATACTATAAGCCATGTCTGAGCCTCTCATGCACCTGCACACATGTCATGTATGTAAAACATAAACGCATAAAGATATTGAACACAATCTAGAGGATATTGAGTTACCCAGATTCTTTCTTATTATTTTAAGATAAAAAGAAACCTTAGGAATTTCAAACTTCTCCAAATACTTTTAGAAAGCTTCAAACTGGAAATGTTAAAGATAATTACATAATTTGCAGCTATTTCCCAAAAAGACAAATATGGCATCATAACCACTTCCAAAAATTTTAGAGAACAAAAACTTATAGGTAAAACGGAATGCTTTTTGACTTATATACTTGGCCATGTATTTATTTTCATAGATACAAATATCATTATATTTTTCTTTCTATTCCAAGTTATCATGGCTTTACATACATAAATAAGAGAATCTTATATGTACTATTACATATATGCATTATAAGTATAATATATTCTATCAGATATACTATATCGGATATATTCGTGGAAGGAGATTTTCATATTAATACCTATGTATTTTCATTATATACACATCCAGATATAAATATGCACAAGTTGAAAGGCAACCTATATGAAGTATCAATATCAAATAATTTTCCATTATAAAAAGTTACTGTATATTAAGTATATAGATATATCACTGGAAATAATTGATAGAAACAATTAATTTAACAGTATTATACAAATACCCGTACTTACATGTTTGATTATCTCTAGGCTTCATATACAGTCAATATACCTACAAATCATATGCTATAGACTTCAAATGTTCTTTTCTGAGTTCTTCTTTAATCCCTTATCTATTCCAAGGTTCTTTTCTGTGAGTTGACTTGTCCAAATATTTTGCTCATGGATTTATTGTTTCCTCTCTCACACATTTTGCATACCATAACATTCTCATAAATTGTAAGAGCCACTTCATTCAAATACCTCTAAATTTCGCATGCCCACTTAGAGCTTACACCACATTTAGCTACAAGTCAGGTAAACGTAGTTAACATGAGGAAGAGATGAAAATAGGAAATGGGTTTTTATCAGTACTAAAGGAGTCTGTAATGTCCACACTGCACATGTATTATCAATATTTCTTTACTAAACATTGAATTTAAAGTGACATGAATGTTTAAAATTCCATCATATTTTAAATTATCCTCTATAATCCAACTGAAAAAAAATCCACTCCCTTTCACTTCTTATTATGTAACTATTTTACAAAAAGAAATTAGTAAAGAAAACTTAGGATATTAAATAGTAATGATTTCAGTTAGTTCAGCAAACTTCAGAGACAATTAGACTAGTAGTGTGTAAGAGGTTACCTCTAATTCCTTGGAAATAAGTAAGGCCAATGATTAACTGTTTTTAAGATGAATATGAAAATAATTTATTTTTCAACTGATAACGCCAGGTGTGTAAGTCCTTACTTTTGTAGTTAGTGAAAAAGAACAGAGAACTAAAGATGGCCACGTAGGAATAGATCAATTTTTACAGGTTTCAGAAAACCTGTTGGATGAACTCTCCATTTTTACAAGCAAAGAAGTTGTATATTCAGAATTTCTTTCTCTTCTACTTCTATTTTCCCAAAATGGCAGTTCACAAGATAAGATGTCATAGAAATGGCACCCAGAACTCTAAATTCATGGCCATTGGAATTTGTTAATGATCACTTTTGTTCCATACAATCTTCATGTAGTCCACAAAGTATTAATATTCTGCCAAGTGGTGGTGGTGCATGTCTTTAATCCCAGCACTCATGGGCAGAAGCAGGCGGATCTCTGTGAGTTTGAGGCCAGCCTGGTCTACAAGAGCTAGTCATAGGACAACCTCCAAAGCTACAAAGAAACCCTGTCTCGAAAGACCAAAAAGAAGTTAATATTGTGATTATCTTCTTTTGAGTACAAAGAACTCTATATGTGTAAGCTGTTGGGATGCTAGTTATTTTTTCAATGGCTATAACAAAACAGCAGAGAGAAGCACTTTACTGGAGAAAAGATACTGGCTCATGGGTCTAGAGACGTAGTCCGACGTGGTAAATAGGGCATGGAGGCAGGATCAGTTTATGGGTACAGCAGCAAGAGTACAGAAATGCTGTGTAACATCTGCACTGACCAGAAAGCTGACAACAGTCTTAGAGTTCATCCTCTTTTCTCCATCTTCCCTTTTCATAGCAGGCTCCCAGCCCACATGGCAACGCACATTCAGGGTGGGTCTTACCTCCTCAGTTAGAACTGTCTGGAAGCACACTCAGAGACATGACAGAGGTATGTTTCCTAGGTGATTCTGAACCCACTCAGGCTAATGATTGGCATTAATCACCACAGCCTCTAGGGTATGTATGGTTGATAATGTTCTGCCAGGCTGAGCCTAGTAAGATATTGAAACCTCTGAGCCTTTTCCAGCTTCCATCATTTGCTTGAACTGTTCTTAATATAACACCTTAATGATTGCATTATCGGGAAAAAATGATAAATGGTGATTACTTTCTTCCACTGAAATTTTCCTTTCAACTACGTAGGCTTCTGTTTCACTTTGGTGAGTAAGATCCCATCGTGTGTGTCTGTGTGTGTGTGTGTGTGTGTGTGTGTGTGTGTGTGTGTGTATATATATATATATATATATATATATATATATATATATATATATGCAGTGTTCTCCTTCTCGTAGACTAGAACTGCCTGCTCATACTTGACTCTCTTAAACAGGCTCTTCATATTAATGGGGCTTAAGGAATTTAGAAAATCCTCTCTCCCCATTGCCTTGCTTTCTGCAGTACTGTCTCACAAAAGCCTCAGAAATTCTTATTGATGTTAATGACTAATTTGACAGTCCAAACCTTCAGATGATTTTATTGCTCTAATGCATATATCCATGGCTTTCAGAGTTAAGCCTCTTGGCATGCCCTTCAAAGAAGACTATAAGAGAAAATCATTTAGAATGCCACATAGATCAGGGTAATACTCTTTAAAAACCCTACTATTGGGTTTTTAAAATGGCAATAAAATATAATGTTATTGTGTAACATTTTTAAATTGTGTGCTTAAATGTTTTGGCTGTTGAAAAAAATCATACAATTGAATTTTAACATCTATCATTGAATCAGGTTATCCTCATTTCTAACTGACCCTGCAGAGCTGGAAATTTAGTAAAATTTCATAATATCACAATTTCATTGTAAAGAGAGTTATAGCTAAAATAGCTAAAAACTGTTGGTTCAGTTTTCGTCAATATACAAAAGGCATACACCACTGCATTTTTACTTCTCTCTTGAAAGATCAAAAAAAATGTACATTTAAAAGCATTTTATTTCCAGAGCACTCTGCTGGCAACCAGCAATGCATGGTTCTTTTCCACAGAATTATTCTTTTGAGTTATCATAGTCTTCATAATCTTCTATTTTCTCTTTAGCAGAATCGCCATTTTATTTGCTAATGATAGTACCATATCCGTGTAAGTAAATGTCTGTGAAGCTAGACTGGAAGTATATACACAAACCTGGAATTTCTATGCTTGTATCAGATAGGCTACCTCTGAAATGTGGGCTTTCAAATAGAAAAGAGACCTGCAGTTCAGTTCTTAGTTCTTTTACTTCTCAGACTTTTACCTTACTGTCTAATCATCTCTGATCTCCAGACCTCAGCTGGACAGTTAAGCTCTTCAGGCCAGGAGGGGCCTTAAGGCTCTGCAGGGTCCGCTGGAAATGAAGGTATAACTGTGATTCACAGAGAAAGAGAGAGGGGGACAAACAGAATCCAAGTTAAATAACAAAGGACAGTGTCATGAAATGTGACCCAAAGGAATGGAGAGACAAGGTCTCAAATATCATAGTGTAAGAATGAGAAATGGCCAGGTCTTGAGGTACAACGATGTAATTCCAGTTCTGGTCATTATCTGCTTCTAATTCCAGATGTAGTCATATGGCCAGCTCCCTCACACTCCTGCCTGACACACATCCCTTGTCACCAGGCTTTCCCACCATGATGGATTTCATCCCTCCCTGAATTGTAAGGCAAAGCAAACTAGCTCCCTCTTAGGTTGCTGTTTATCAGTTGTCTGGTCACCACAATGGGAAGAATAACTAGTAGAGCGACCTGAACTGGAGGACGTCAACAAGACTTGCTCAGTTTTCTCTTTGTACATCTTTTGCATATCTTTTTCTTTTTCTCCACCAGCTCAACCCAGTAAAATTACTTTCTGAAAGGTCTCTGAGTGTTTGAATTGAAAGAAGAAATCGGAGTCTGTGAGAATGACTGGCAATAGCCTACCTGTTAACTGCACAGTAGAAATGTCCGGCCGCTGACTCTCATTCTCAGCTGGAACAGTGAAAATGGGAGTCACAAGACACAACCACCCATGAGGTACACAACCACTGCTCAACATGCTTTCTTATATGTCTACATTTTCTTTCTTTTAGCATAATGCAAAACCATAATGTGACTACCCTGGAAATCATAGAGGAGATGTTTTATAAACTTTGAAATTTATATAATACTAACATGTGTGCTGTTTTGCAAAAATAATCATCTATGCTGCAAGAAGGAAAAAATGTCATGATGGTCTCTTTCCGAATGTATTACAGAAATTACTACTAATAATAGCATGACAAGATAATTAACACCTACCCAACACTTCTCATTTAAAGAGTACTTTAGAAATATTAATTGTATAACCCCTTCAATACCCCACTTTCCAGTTAAATAAACCAAAACAGAGGTTAAGTGATTTTGCAAAAGGAGAAATAGTCTGTCCAAAATTTAACAAACATGCCCTCGATATCTTTGCCTTAACCTTAGACAAAGGAGAGATCTCTCCTCTCCCTTCTTATCTGGGATCAAGAAGAGATCTCTTCTCTCCCTTCTTATCTGGGATCAAGAAGACTGAGCATAGCATTAATATAATACTCCACTGGAAGTAATGATTGTGGTCAACACTCTACTTGCTGAATCATATTCAGAAGCCCTAATAGAAAATCAGTGAGCTAGATAATTAATTAAAACCTGAAACTTCTTCATCTTTGTTTCCAAGTTGTAGGCACACACAAAAAACTATGAATGCACTTATCGGCGCCAGCTGTATTCTTTCAAATCAGGGAAATAAGGACAATGGTAAAGTTAGACAAGGAGGAAGAAAGTACGGGTGAGAACAATGTGGAACCGTCGGCCTCCTAGATATTGCAAGCCAGCCATTAACCAAGTTCATGTGGTTGTGATTATGTCATTTGGAAGAGGGTATAATATTGGCAAGTCACATAACCATAGTTCTCCCTTGTGCTGCTACAAAACAAGTTCTGTCCAGAGTTGAAAATAGAGACTCTTTTTGATATCTTATTTGAACACAATGTTTGAGCCCCAGCTCGTAGGAACAAGTCTATATAATGAGTTATAGTCATAAAGGCAATGCAAACCTATGAGGTAATGTGATTTTTTTTCGTCGTGCTGTGAATATGAAACATGGAAACACAAACTGCAAACTTTTACATTTAATCAAATGTTCTTTCCAAAATCTACCACATTCTTGATAAGATTTTAACAGGGAACATGACTAGAATATATATAGCAGAACATTCACATTCTATGAGTTAGAAAAAGTCTTTGTGACAAGATACAGAATAATGAGGATCAAAAGAAGTAGAAAGGAAAATGGAACCATCTCAAATACAGTAATTACATAGCCTGACCTGTTGTCACAACACTCTGAAGAGAGAGACAAAATGGTCACAGAGTTCAAGATTACATGGGCTTTATAACAAAAGCCTGTTCTTAAACACTAAACAACAATAACAACAATTCCCATAAACTTGATGATAGTCATAGTACTAAACATAAGATACACAGTAACAGAAGGTAAATTCATAAAGATAAGAGATTCTTAAACAGACTAACAATCAAATGGTGATAACAGGAGAGATCACCCAGTAGATAAAATGCTTGCTCTTTAAGCATGAAGTCGTAAGTTCAGATGTCTGAACACACTTGAAATAAGCATGATATACCAATGCATTACCTATCACCCCATTGTTGAGAGCAAGTAGCAGAGATGGGATTGCTAGAATTTAGGAGTTAGCAAAAATAATAAATAAACAGCCATCTCCAGGTTCAAGGGAAATCTTCTTCTCAAATAAGTAAACTAGAGAATGATGGAGAAAAACACCTGGAACAGCAAACACATAGGGACATATGCCTGTGTGTGCATGCAGAAACATGCACACATACATTGGGGATAAAAGAGAAAGTGAGAGATTTGAAAAAAAGCAGAATTTCTAGGAATGAAAGCTCAGAAACGAAATAGAAACCACATGGGGGCTCCAACAGCACAATAAAATGCTAAAAGGATGATAGCAAATATATCTGAAAAAACAAAAACTCATTGAAGTTGAACTAAAAAAAGTTTAATAATATGAAGTAGTCACATGAAACAAGAGACATTTTGAAGGACCAAGAGGCCTAGCTTTGAAGGTTTGAGATCACTGTGGACGTGACTTTGAACAATATGCTGTACTTCCATTTCATCCTGTCTCTGGGCTTCCTGCCCTCCATCAGGTGAGCAGCTCTCCTCCATTCTATCCTGCATGAGACCAGGATATGCACTATAACCCAGAATAGTAAGGCAGTCATCAACAGTAACCTTCAGCAACAGAAAATTTTCTTACTTTCAAGTGGCTATGTCTGAAGTTTCATCATAGTGACTAAGGTCTGTCTAACAGACAGAATTTCAAAGGAAGGATTTACATGAAAAGTGAAAGGAGTATCATTTAAAGAAATAAAGGTTTATCAAAAGTGTTGAAATAAAGCATTAGTTAAATATCAAAGCCCCATGTCTGACTGAACTAAAGAGAATTCCACATCTAATTCCAATATATCGACACTATATAGCAACAAAATGATAGAGAACTTAAAGAGAGCAAAAAGCAAAATGGTGTTTATTACAATAAAATAAATGACACAACGGTGTAGGAGGTTCTTCTGGTTATGTATTTCTTTTATTGGTTAATCAGTAAAAAAACTGCTTGTCCTGATAGGGCAGAACTTAGGTAAGCGGAGAAGACAGAATTGAATTCTGGGAGGAAGAAAGCAGAGTCATTAGAGATGCCATGATTAGAATCTTGCCAGTAAGCCACTGTCATGTGGCAATACATGGATTTAATAGAAATGGATTAAATCAAGACATAAGAGTTAACTAATAAGAAGTTAGAGCTAATGGGCCAGGCAGTGTTTAAATGAATACAGTTTCTATATGATTACTTTGGGTGTAAGCTAGCAAGGCGGCCAAGACAGAACAAAGGGCCCATGCTCCTTGCAACAATAAAAGAACATGTTTTGTTATGTCTACTGAAAAGAAAAGTAACCAAAGAATATATTGTCATGAAGATTGCATTTAAAGAATGAGGGAGTGATAAAGATACTAACAAAAGGAAAAGCAGAGCTACATGAGAGAAACAGAAGTCATATATTTTCGATGGAATAAAAGGGAATATAGATGGAAGATATGAGAAGATTGGTAAACAAAGACATTGATGACTATTTAAATCTAAGAGGGTGGATCTGGAGGATCATTAGTGTGATCAAAACAAATGCTAGTTATAATGTAGACTCTACAGATGAATATAATTCTAGAGAAATTTCTTGTACCAAATAACTTTATAAAGTTTTTGATGACTCTATAATTCTCCTTCAATTGTGCATTTTGAATTATGATTTAAACTTATGATTATTATTATAAAAAGGCAAACCAAACAAAATTAGTAATAAAATAGGGAGCAGCAGTAGGTACTAAAAACTTGGTGAAAGGGGACTGGAGAGATGACTCAGTGGTCAAGAGCATTGCCTGCTCTTCCAAAAATCCTGAGTTCAATTCCCAGCAACCATATGGTGACTCACAACCATCTGTAATGACATCAAGTGCCCTCTTATGTCCTGCAGACATACAGACAGAATATTCTATAATAAAGAAAGAAAGAAAGAAAGAAAGAAAGAAAGAAAGAAAGAAACATTTTTTTAAATTGGTGAAATAATATGAATTAAAATATTTTATTTTATAAAGATATGTGTGATCAGTGAATTTCTGAAGGCAAGCACACATTTTTGCCATCATGTACATGCTGAGTTTTCAGAATCCAGAACTCTTTTTCTATTATGAATTCCATGGATCATTTTCAGGTCCTCATGATTCTATAGCAAGTCATTCTACTGAGGTCATCCTGATGACTCAAAAATATTTTTTAAAACAAAAATAAATAATAACTTGAGATATTAAATCTAATAAAGTACTACAAAAACACAGCCACAAATGTGCTGTGTTTAGGATCAAAGTGTTCTCATCAAATGAATAAGTATGGTTTATCATTTTGGTAAATGAAGAATACCAGCTCAGAAGATATTAAAATAATGTCCACCTAATGAATATTCACAAACAACAAACTGTGATCAAATTATCATTGTAAAGACATTCCCTTAGCAGTGGAAAGAAAGATAG
This sequence comes from Myodes glareolus, assembly GCF_982192425.1. Lineage (NCBI taxonomy): Eukaryota > Metazoa > Chordata > Mammalia > Rodentia > Cricetidae > Myodes > Myodes glareolus. The sequence continues at coordinate 7,611,664 of NC_142042.1, read as the reverse complement.
GTGTAAAGAAACATGCACCAACATTATTATTAGCATTGAGACATTTTGAAACATTTTAAAACCAAATAAAACATTTATATAAAATATGTTTATATAATTTGAATTATATAAAACTGAAGAATCTAAGGTTCAGTAATATTAAAATAAGTAAGGAAACTATGCATAAATTCTGAGGTTCAATATCTAGTGACACAAATCAAAATTTAAAATGATAAAAAGTAGAAGAAAAAAATCTTTAATTTTAAGGGAATAATATCATTGCTTATGAGCCACCATGTGGTTGATGGGAATTGAACTCAGGGCATCTGGAAGATCAGCTAGTGCTGTTAGTCTCTGAGTACTCATCAAATTATTCCAAACAGTAGAAACAGAAGAAATATTGCCAAACTTTTTATGAGGCTACAATTACCCTGATACACAAATCACATAAAGACATTACTAAGAAAGAGAATTACAGATCAGTCTCACTCATGAACATTGATGCAAAAATACTCAATAAAATAATGGCAAATCGAATCCAAGAACACATCAGAAAAATCATCCACCATGATCAAGTCAGCTTCATCCCAGAGATGCAGGGCTGGTTCAACTACAAAAATCTGTCAATGTAATTCACCATATAAACAAACTGAAAACTAAAAACGACATGATCATCTCATTAGATGATGAAAAAGTCTCTGACAAAATACAACATCCTTTCATGATAAAGGTCTGGGAGTGTTACAAGGAACATACCTAAGCATAATACAGACAATATACAGCAAGCCAATATCAAACAAAATGGAAAAAACTCCCAGTGATCCCACTGAAATCAGGAATAAGACAAAGTTGTCCACTGTCTCCATATCTATTCAATATAGTTCTCGAGTTCATAGCTAGAGAAAACAACAACAACAACAACAGCAAAAGGAGATCAAGGGGATACAAATCAGAAAAGAGGAAGTCAAATTGTCACTATTTACTAATTGTTACTATTTACTATTTATTATGATAGCTTATGTGAGCGACACCAAAAATTCTACCAAGAACTTCTACAACTTATAAACACTTTCAGTAATGTAGCAGGATACAAGATGAACTCAAAAAATCAGTAGCCCTCCTTTATACAGACGATAAATGGGCTGAGAAAGAAATCAGAGAAACATTACCCTTCACAATAGCATAAAATATCTCAGAGTAACTCTAATCAAACAAGAGGAAGGCCTGCATGACGAGAACTTTAAATCTTTAAGAAAAAAATTGAATAAAACACCAGAAATTGCAAAGATCTCCCATGCTCTTGGGTAGGAAGAATTAACATAGTAAAAATGGCAATCTTACCAAAAGCAATCTACAGATTCAATGCAATGCCCATCAAAATCCAAGCAAAATTCTTCACAGACCTCGAAATAACAGTAATCAACTTCATATGGAAAAGCAAAAAACCCAGAATAGCCAAACAATCTTATACAATAAATAAACTTCTTGAGGTATCACAATCTTTGACTCCAGTCTCTTCTACAGAGCTACTGTACCGAAAACAGCCTGGTATTGGCATGAAAACAGAAAGAAGAACCATGGAACTGAATCAAATACCCAGATATTAATCCACATACCTACAAACACCTAATTTTTGGCAAAGAAGCAAAAAATATAAATTAAACAAAAGAAAACATATTTAACAAATGGTGCTGGCATAACTGATATCAACATGTAGAAGAATGAAAATTGGTCCATTATCTATCATCAAGCACAAAACTCAAGTCCAAATGGATCAAAGATATCTACATAAAGCAAACCACATTGAACCTCATAGCAGAGAACGTGGGAAGTACACTTCAATGCATTGGCACAGGAGACCACTTTATAAATATAACCCCAGTAGCACAGACACTGAGAGAACTAATTAATAAATAGAGCCTCCTAAAACTGAAGTTTCTGTAAAGCAAAGGACATACTGACTGCTGTCAGTAACAGCAGCCAACAGAATGGGAAAAGATCTTCACCAACCCCACATCAGAAGGAGGGCTGATATCCAAAATATACAAAGAACTCAAAAAAATTTGTCAACAAAAGAACAAATAACCCAATAAAAAAATGGAATACAGACATAAACAGATAACTCTCAACAAAGGAATACAAATTGCTGAAAGACACTTAAGGAAAATGTGAAGGACCACAAGGCCCCAACACAGAAACTATTTTCCCAAATTTGACCAGTACGGAGGCTCAAGAAATAACCAGATATAGTTCACACAGTCATCATGGAAGGGCATCTCAGGCTTCTCACCATCCTGAAGATCGCCCCCTGTTTATTCTACAAAACATCTTTTATCCCCCAGGTAAACCAAGATGGAAGCTCATTAATATTCTCTTTCCAGGGGACAAGGAGCTAGGGAAACACCTGTAACTTAGTTACCAGCTTTAGCAAACACCTCCCCAGGCAAACTACATTTTTTAACAAAGGAGAAAGGAGCAACATCCTGGCCTTTGTCAGGTGTCTGTCTTACTTGTTTTGCAGGGTTACATCTGCCTAGTGGCCAGTGAGCCTGCATGTAAATTATTTTATATGAAATATGGGTCCACAATGCTCAATATCCTTAGAGAAAAGCAAATCAAAACAACCCTGGGATTCCATCTTACATCTGTAAGAATGGCAAAGTTTAAAAACGCTGATGAAAATTTATACTGGTAAGAATTTGGGGTAAAGAAAACACTCCTGCATTGCTGGTTGGAGTACAAGCTGGTACAGCCCCTTTGGATATCAGTATGGCAATTTCTCAGAAAATTAGGAAACAACCTTCCTCAAGACCTAGCAATATCACTTTGTCATATATACCCAAAGGATGCTCAATCATTCACAAGGACATATGCTCAACTATGTTTATAACAGCATTGTTTGTCATAGCCAGAACCTGGAAACAACCTAAATGCCCTTCTACTGAAGAATGGAAAAGGAAAATGTGCCACATTTACACAATGGAGTACTATACAGCAGAAAAAATACAATGACATCTTGAAATTTGCAGGCAAATGGTTGAAGCTAGATAACATCATTTTGACTGAGGTAACCCAGTCCCAGAAAGACAAATATCATATGTACTCACTTACAAATGGCTTTAAGACATAAAGCAAAAAAGGGAAGGAAGTCCCTTTGTTCTAATAGCCTGCCTGCAGCTAGCTAAGACTGCAGGCAAAGTGATTCCTGGATAGCAAGGGTCACTAATCCAGTAGAAGAAGACCCAGCGGAGGGAAGAGCCATTGGAGAGCATCTGAAGGAAGAGATGGGCAGGCGCCAAGGCAAGAATTCCTCCAACAATCTGAAAAACAACATGAAATCACCAGATCCCAGCGATCTTACGACAGAAGGACTCGAACGCCCTATTCCGGAAGAAGTGGAAAACAGTGTCATTATGAAAGCAATAGAGTCTCTAAAACAGGGTATGAATAACTCACTTAAAGAAATAGAAGAGAAATATAACAAAAAAATGGAAGAAATGAGTAAAGAAATGGAAGACAAATATAACAAAAAGTTTGAAGAAATGAGTAAATTCGTAAATGATACCCTGGGAAACCAAGAAAAAGCAATCAAACAGGTAATGGAATCAGTGCAAGAATTGAAAACTGAAATGGAGGCAGTGAAGAAAACACAAACCGAGGGCTGGCTGGATATGGAAAATCTAGGTAAACGAACGGAGACTACAGAATCAAGCTTAACCAATAGAATACAAGAGATAGAAGAACGAATCTCAGATTATGAAGACACCATAGAGAAAATAAACGCCCTGACCAAAGAAAACAGCAAATCCAACAAATTCTCATCACAAAACATTCAGGAAATATGGGACATAATAAAAAAACCAAATCTAAGAATAATAGGAGTAGAAGAAGGAGAAGAATTGCAGATCAAAGGTCCAGAAGATATATTCAACAAAATTATAGAAGAAAACTTTCCCAACCTAAAGAGGGATATTCCTATGAAGGTGCAAGAAGCATCCAGAACACCGAATAGACTGGATCAGAAAAAAACGTCCCCTCGCCATATAATAATCAAAACACAAAGCAGTCAGATTAAAGAAAGGATATTAAGAGCTGCAAAGGAAAAAGGTCAAGTAACCTATAAAGGTAAACCTATCAGACTTACACCAGACTTCTCTATAGAAACCATGAAAGCCAGAAGGTCCTGGATAGAGGTACTGCAGAAATTAAGGGACCATGGATGCAAGCCCAGACTACTTTACCCAGCCAAGCTTTCGTTCACTATCAACGGAGAAAACAAAATATTCCAGGATAAAAACAAATTTAAACAATATGTAACTACTAATCCAGCCTTACAGAGAATACTAGAAGGAAAATTACATCCCAAGGAATCCAACACTGCCAACACTGACTACAATAATTCAGACATCTAGCGACCCTTCACTAGCACAATTCAAAGAAGGAAAACACATACACTCTATTACCACCAAAAAAATGACTGGAGTCAACAACCAATGGTCATTAATATCTCTTAATATCAATGGACTCAATTCACCTATAAAGAGGCACAGACTTAGAGATTGGATACGAAAACAGGATCCAACATTCTGCTGTTTACAAGAAACACACCTCAACCACAAAGACAGCCACCTACTCAGAGTAAAGGGTTGGGAAAAGGTCTTCCAAGCAAATGGACCTAAGAAACAAGCGGGTGTGGCCATTCTAATATCTAACAAAATCGACTTCAAACTAAAATCAATCAGAAGAGATGGAGATGGACATTTCATACTCATAACAGGAACAACTCATCAGGAAGAAGTCTCAATCCTGAATATCTATGCCCCTAATGTAAAGGCACCCACATATGTAAAAGAAACTCTTCTAGAACTCAAGGCAGTCATCAAACCACACACGCTAATAGTAGGAGACTTCAACACTCCTCTCTCACCGATGGACAGGTCAATCAGACAGAAACCAAACAGAGAATTAAGAGATTTATTGGAGGTATTGAATCAAATGGACTTAACAGACATCTATAGAACACTCCACCCAAATAGGAAAGAATATACCTTCTTCTCTGCAGTTCATGGAACCTTCTCGAAGATTGACCACATACTCGGCAACAAAGCAAACTCCCACAGATACAAAAAAATATTAGTAACCACCTGTGTCTTGTCAGATCACCATGGATTAAAATTAGAATTCAACAACAATGCTACCACCAGGAAGTCAACAAACTCATGAAAGTTGAACAGTCAACTACTAAATCACCCCTGGGTCAAGGACGAAATTAAGAAAGAAATTAAAGTCTTCCTTGAATTTAATGAAAACAAAGACACAACATACTCAAACCTATGGGACACTATGAAAGCAGTGCTAAGAGGAAAGTTCATAGCAATAGGTGCCCAAATAAAGAAAACGGAGAAAGCACACATTGGAGACCTAACAGCACACTTGGAAGCTCTAGAAAAAAAAGAAGCTGATTCACCCAGGAGGAGTAGAAGACTGGAAATAATCAAACTGAGGGCTGAAATCAACAAAATAGAAACAGAGAAAACAATCCAAAGAATCAATGAATCAAAAAGCTGGTTCTTGGAGAAAATCAACAAGATTGACAAACCCCTATCCAAACTAATCAAACGGCAGAGAGAGCACATGCAAATTAATAGGATCAGAATGAAAAGGGGGATATAACCACAGACTCAGAGGAAATTCAGAGAATCATTAGATCTTACTACGAAAGTTTATATGCCACAAAGTTGGAAAATGTAAAAGAAATGGACATTTTTTTAGATAAGTACCATATACCAAAGTTGAACCAAGAACAGGTGAATAATCTAAATAGACCTGTTAGTCGTGAAGAACTAGAAGCTGTTATCAGAAATCTCCCTACCAAAAAAAGTCCAGGAACAGATGGTTTCAATGCAGAATTCTACCAGAATTTCCAGGAAGAGCTAATTCCTATACTCCTTAATGTATTCCATAATATAGAAACAGAAGAGTCATTGCCAAACTCCTTTTATGAAGCTACAGTTACCTTAATACCAAAACCACACAAAGACACAACCAAGAAAGAGAATTACAGGCCAATCTCACTCATGAACATCGACGCGAAAATTCTCAATAAAATCCTGGCAAACCGAATCCAGGAACACATTAGAAAAATTATCCATTATGATCAAGTAGGCTTCATCCCAGAAAGGCAGGGCTGGTTCAATATACGCAAATCTATCAATGTAATCCATCATATAAATAAACTGAAAGAAAAAAATCATATGATCATTTCATTGGATGCTGAAAAAGCATTTGACAAAATTCAACACCCATTTATGATAAAGGTGTTGGAGAGTCTGGGGATACAAGGATCATACCTAAATATAATAAAAGCAATATACAGCAAGCCGACAGCTAACATCAAATTGAATGGAGAGAAACTCAAAGCCTTTCCACTAAAATCAGGAACACGACAAGGCCGTCCACTCTCTCCATACCTCTTCAATATAGTGCTTGAAGTTCTAGCAATAGCAATAAGACAACATAAGGAGATCAAGGGGATTCGAATTGGAAAGGACGAAGTTAAACTTTCGTTATTTGCTGACGATATGATAGTGTACATAAGTGACCCCAAAAACTCTACCAAAGAACTCCTACAGCTGATAAACACCTTTAGTAACGTGGCAGGATACAAGATCAACTCCAAAAAATCAGTGGCCCTCCTATACACGAAGGATAAAGAAGCTGAGAGGGAAATCAGAGAAACATCACCTTTCACGATAGCCACAAATAGCATAAAATATCTTGAGGTTACTCTAACCAAGGAAGTGAAAGACCTATTTGACAAGAACTTTAAGGCTTTGAAGAAAGAAATTGAGGAGGATACCAGAAAATGGAAAGATCTCCCTTGTTCTTGGATTGGGAGGATCAACATAGTAAAAATGGCAATTCTGCCAAAAGCAATCTATAGATTCAATGCAATCCCCATCAATATCCCATCAAACTTCTTCACAGACCTTGAGAAAACAATAATCAAGTTTATTTGGAAAAACAAAAAACCCAGGATAGCCAAAACAATCTTATACAATAAAGGAACTTCAGGAGGCATTACCATCCCTGACTTCAAACTCTATTATAGAGCTACAGTATTGAAAACAGCTTGGTATTGGCATAAGAACAGAGAAGTCGACCTATGGAATCGAATAGAAGACCCGGATATTAACCCACAAACCTATGAGCACCTAATTTTTGACAAGGGAGCTAAAGGTATACAATGGAAGAAGGAAAGCATCGTTAACAAATGGTGCTGGCATAACTGGATGTCAACCTGTAGAAGGATGAAAGTAGATCCATACCTATCACCATGCACAAAACTCAGGTCCAAATGGATTAAAGACATCAACATTAATCCGTCCACTTTGAACCTGATAGAAGAGAAAGTGGGAAGTAGTCTACAAGATATAGGCACAGGAGGCCTCTTCCTAAGTAGGACCCCAGCAGCACAGACAATAAGAGAAACAATGAATAAATGGGATCTACTGAAACTGAGAAGCTCCTGTAAAGCAAAGGACACTGTCAGTAAGACAAAAAGGCTGCCTTCTGACTGGGAGAAGATCTTCACCAACCCCTCATCAGACAAAGGTCTGATCTCCAAAATATACAAAGAAGTCAAGAAACTAGGCACTAAATCTCTAAATAACCCAATTAAAAAATGGGGTACTGAACTGAACAGAGAATTCACAACAGATGAACTTCGAATGGCCAGAAGACACTTAAGGTCATGCTCAACCTCCTTAGCGATCAGGGAAATGCAAATCAAAACCACTTTGAGATACCATCTTACACCTGTCAGAATAGCTAAAGTCAAAAACACCAATGATAGCCTATGCTGGAGAGGATGTGGGGTGAGGGGAACACTCATCCATTGTTGGTGGGAATGCAAACTTGTGCAGCCACTGTGGAAATCAGTGTGGCGGTTTCTCAGGAAACTGGGAGTCAACCTCCCTCAGGACCCAGCAATTCCACTCTTGGGAATTTACCCTAGAGATTCCCTAGCATACAACAAAAGCATTTGTTCAACTATGTTCATAGCAGCACTATTTGTAATAGCCAGAACCTGGAAACAGCCGAGGTGCCCCTCAATAGAAGAATGGTTAAAAAAGGTGTGGAACATATACACGTTAGAGTTTTACTCAGCGGTAAAAAATAATGACATCTTGAATTTTGCATGCAAATGGATGGACATAGAAAACGCTTTACTGAGTGAGGTAAGCCAGACCCAAAAAGAGGAACACGGTATGTATTCACTCATAAGTGGATTCTAAACATAATTTAAAGGTATTTGAGCCTATTTTTCGTGATCCCAGAGAAGCTAAATAAGAAGACGATCCTGATGAAGATTATTTAGCTATCAGCCAGGAGGTAGGAAATAGTCAAGAGTCCCAGGTAACCTTGGGTGCATGGGGGGGTGGGAGGGTTGTTGGAAGGGGAGAGGGTTAGAGAGAAGGGAGTAGGGGAGGAATGGAGAAAGCTCGGTTGACCGGGATGGGGGGAAGGGAGGAAGGATGAATAAGGGATCAGGGAAGAATATATTTCAACTAAGGGAGTCATTTTAGGGTTTATTGGAAACTTGATTATATATGGGATCCCAGGTCCAAGGAGAGATCCCCAGATTGTTCTCTGGACAGAGGAGAGGGTGACTGAACCGGCCTTGGCCCACAACCATACTGATGAATATTTTGCATGTCACCATAGAACCCTCATCTGGCGATGGATGGAGATGGAGGCGGAGAACCACGTTGGAACACTGGACCTAGCTCCCTAGGTCCAAATGAGAGGCAGAAGGAAAGAGATCGTGAGCAATGAAGGCAAGGGCACAGGAAACCTTCATCCGAAGTTGGATGGCGATACAGATGGAGACCCATATTGGAACACCGAACTGAGCACTCCACAGTCCAAATGAGGAACAGAATGATGAAGAAAATAAAAAAAGTAATCAGGACTGCGAGGGATGCGAGCACCCACTGATACAAGGGGACTGATATAATGGGAGTTCACCAAGGCCTGTTGGACTGGGACTGAACGAGGACATGATCCAGCCAGATTCTCTGAATGTGGCTGGCCCGGAGCCTTTTTGAAAAGCCGTTGACAATGACACTGGGACTTGCTTCCTCTGCATGTACTGGATTTTGGCGCTCCAGTCTGTTTGGACTCTCACCTTCCCTGGATCTGGAGGGAGGTGGGAGGAACTCGGGCTTCCCACAGGGCAGGAAACCCTGACTGCTCTGGGGGATGGAGAGGGAGGGGGAGAGGGAGTGGGGGGAGTGGGAGGGTGTTGGGAGGAGGGGCTGAAATGGAAACTTTTATAATTTAATAAAAAAAAAGACATAAAGCAAAGAAAACCAGCCTACAATCCATAATACCAGAGAACCTAGACAATAATGAAGACCCTAAGAAAAACTTATATGGATCTAATCTACATGGGAAGTAGAAAAAGACAAGAACTCCTGAGTAAATTAGAAACATGGGGACCACAGGAAAAAGTTGAAGTGGAGGGGAGAAGACAGGAAGGGGGCAGAGAAAAATGTATAGCTCAATAAATTCAATAAAAAAGCCATTGCTTATGTAGAAAATCAGATTCACAGATTAATTACAAATCTAATATTTTAGCAGTTATGCAATCACAAACTACACCAGTTGATTAAATGGGCAACAAATTTCTAATCATTGTCTACAGGCAAATGTTGCAGGGAATGTGTTGTGATTAACATTAATGAATAAAGAAACTGCCTTGGCCTGTTGATAGGGCAGAACTTAGGTAGGCAGGGAAAGTTGGACTGAATGGTGGGAGAAAGAAGGGTGAAGTTATGAAACACCATGGATCCACCACCAGAGATAGACCTGTTGAAACTTTGCTGGTAGGCCACGACCTCGTGGTGATACAGATTAACGGAAATGGGTTAAAATAAGTTTTAGGAGTTAGTCAATAACTAGAGCTAATGGGCCAAGTAGTGATTTAATTAATACAGTTTCTGTGTGATTATTTTGGTTCTGGGCACCTGGGACCAACAAGCGGCTCCATGCAACAACTGGCACCAATGTGATGGGCTAAATCCACTTAACAACCTGAGAGAGCTTTATTTTAAACACAAAAATACAGTTTAACACAGTTTTTTGCTGTTTCCTGGCTCCTTTAAGAGAGATTTTCCTGACTCCACTGCAGCAGAAAAAACCTGGCGGCTTTAAAATGCTGGCTTTCTGGGCTGCTGCCAGTGTGAACTCTGACTCTTTCAGGCAGGAAGTCCGGCTACAGAACATTTGAGTTGGTTTTTTGAGCAGCATGCTACAGGCAGCTTGCTTGATGGTAACTTGGACTGGCAGTGGTGTACTTGAAACTGGGCAGTGTGCATGGCTCAGAGACACAAGCAGCTCCATCCTGCTGGGCTGTGCTCAGTGAGGAGGAACTACCGTATTTATCAAAATATTAGTGCAGCTTTAGTTTTAGACTGGACAGGGCAAGCAGGCACTGACACATTACCTGAGCAATGGCGTGGCTTAAGTTTTTAAGAAGTGCTTAGCATTTTAAGAAGTGTTCCTGGACAGTACAGAATTACAGATTCACAATAGGACAGATTCAGAAATAAACAATCTCTAAATGGATCATAGTGTTGGATAAATGTGCATAGGCTTGGGTGAGAGAAGAAAAAGTATAAAGAGTCATAAAATAAAGTTAATCCTATTTAAAAAAGGGTAAAGTCTTTAAACAGACATAGTACAGATAGTCATAGATTGAAAGGAGTAAAGAAAAATAAGCCACATAAAAATGGGAAATTCACAGAGAGTCTGGATTTTGTATTTTATAGTGTTTTCTTTTAATTTTTTGACTGTGAAGGACCTAAGTACAGAGAGATATTTCATTGTATGGGCTGCTAAGTTAAACCACCATCTATATTATAAATGTATCTTGACTTCAAAATTTGGGTCTAAGAACATGTTGCTTGGGAAAAGAGGTTCTTTTGTTTTCACAGAAGATGAGAATCAATGGATTTCCTCCAGGCAAATATGGTTTCATGGACCAAGGCCTCTGGAAAGGTTGCTGTGAACACCCTCAAAAACTTACTTCATGCAACTGTTGACTGAGATGAAGCTAGCACAAAGGATAGACCATAAAAGACCTGATTAACAGTACCTCCATACAGTAGGAAGCAGTTTGGAGAGAAAAAACTGTGCCCATATTCCCAAATATTGTCTATAAATGTTTATTTACATTTAAAGGGGGATATGATATAGATATGAATGATTTGCATTGGTAATGATCTTGGTTTATTGATACAAATTTAAGGTCAATTTTGTTATATGTATATGTCTGCTCTTGATTAATGTATTGTGATTGTGTAGTTTATTTAAAAAGGTAATGTATAATTAAGAAATATAGGTTAATAGATAATCATCTATAATAGTCAAGTTTGTAGTCATGTTAGTTAGATTTTCTAGATGTACAGAGAAGTATTTCAGATGGATAGGAATTCTTCAAATTTTCAGATGGATAGGAATTCTTCAAATTTTTCAGAGACCTTCAGACTATGGCATTTAAAATGTTTAAGATTTAAGACTTTTCATGACAATGAGAACATCTGTTCCTGTGAACACCAGTTTACTTCAAGAGGAAGATGGGCATCAAAGAGGCTTCTTATAGAGTTAACCATTTGAGCAAGAAAATGCTCTTGCCTGGACTGCTTCACTGGACATGCAGTACCCACAGAGAGAGGACTGCTAAATTTGCCTAAAGGTGAGATGGCCCTTCGGGATACCTGCTTCGTGAAAGAGTCTGCAAGACATTCTGCAGGACACAGCAGAAAGTGACTGAACTGTCTTTGAAATTTCCAGGTTCATGGAAAAGTCTTCTGGATACTATGGGCCTGTAGGCTGAAGATGTATGCCCCAATGGTACAGATGAACTTTGGGTGAATATACAGACAGTGAGATGTCTTTGTCAAATCTAGAGTTTTGGAAGTTACAATGCACTTCCAGTTTACATAGGTAATATTAAATCCTTCTGGAGTATTTGATGGAGTTGAAGAATTTATAGTTATAGCTATAATTTTCCTTAGTTATGATAAAAGATAAAGTAGATATAAATATTGTAACTGTAATTCTTGCTTGATAACTGTTTTGTTATATATAATTTTACTAGGTTGAAGCCTTCCTTTCTGTTTAAGCAGAAAGGGGGAAATGGTGTAGAGGTCCTTCTGTCTTTTTGTAACTTTCATTGGTTGATAAAGAAACTACTTTGGGCCCTTGATAGGGCAGAACTTAGGCGAAGACAGAACTGAATTCTGGGAGAAAGAAAACAGAGTCAGATGCCATGGATCCTCCTCCTGAGACAGACGCTGGTTAGAATTTTACCAGATAAGCCACTGTCATGTGGCTATACACAAAATAATAGAAATGAGTTAATTAATGTAAGAGTTAGACAATAAGAGGCTAGAATTAATGGATCAAGCAGTGATTTATTTAATACAGTTTCTGTGTGATTATTTCGGGGCTAAGCTAGCCAGGCAGCCAGGATGAACAAGGGGCCCTCTCCCTGTAACACTCAAACTATGCAATTTTATAAATATATTTCTATATTAATGTACAGCTATTCTATGTGATCATCTGGAATTTTTAGAAAAGCACAAAACGCAACATGGGAAATATATTTTTAAATCATGTAAATTATAGCAGAAAAGATATTTTAGTCAGTTAAAGTTGTCATGAAGACATGAGAATTAACTAGAAGATACTCCTAAAACCAGGCAAGTCAAGAAATGGTGGCAGAAGGAGCTTCATGGCTGTGGTTCCAGAAGAACAAGCTGACTGCTTGTTCACATTTTGTCAATATGGAAACAGAGAGAATTGGGTAAGAATTACTTAGCTATAAGCATAAGAACTATCTTTAGTGACCTGTTTCATCTGGCTGTTATTTACCTCCTAAACATTCCACACACTCTCAAATAGTATCACAACCTGGGGATCAAGTATTCAAACACCTCTATGCTTGTGAGGGACATTCTATATGCATATTACAAAAGCATGTGTGCATATATGTCTTCATAAGGCACATATACATATGTATACATAAACAAATATGTGCATATAGAAAGAATAATATGTGTGATATGCATGTAGCTTAGTGGCTTTAATTCTTTTAGATTTTTGTTTTGATAACTGTATGCACTATGTTTACAGCTGGTAAATAATTATTTTCATTGACATGAGAATAAGTTTTATATGTTAAAGGATAATAAAAGTTAATAAATAGCTTAAGGAAAACATAGAACTTTTGAATAAAGACAAAGTTGAGTTCAAGTAAACCCAGTAATTTACAGATTTGCTTGGGGATTTAGATTGAAAAGAACTCACATCATTTATGTTCATTCAAGAAACATTCCTACTGGCATACCTAAATCTCTTCCTTACCTTGACATATACTGTAGACAGGTTCAACATTTGAACAGAAATCTCACTGTGACCACCTCCAGTGCCTTCTGTTTTTCAGAGCTGTCCCTTGAATTTACCTCTTATAATTTTCCCTACAGAATATGGGATGAGAAGGCAAAAATCTTGGAAATTTATTCAGGGTTTTATCCTGAATTTAAGTAATACATCTCAAAGATGCCTTTTTTTTTTCTTACACTCAAGATGAATATAATCTGGACACTCCAGCTTACTTAAGACAAGGTACCAAATATCTTAATCAGAATTGTCAAGTTGGAGGCAGGAAGGAGGGGAGAGTAATCAAAGAGATATCTTGATAGAGGGGTCCACTGTGAGGTTAGGAAGAAATCTGTTACCGAGGAAACTCCCAAGAATTCCACAAGGCCAGCTAAGATCCCTAGAAAAAGTGGGGAGGGTGCCTAAACTGGCCTTCCCCTGTAATCAGATTGGTGACGACCCTAATTTTTAGCATGGAGCCTTCAGTCCAGTACCTGATTGAAACACTTGTTCTTAAATTGTATGTCTTGATGTAGACTCAATTCAGTCCACCTTTCCATGTTACAAACAGGAAAACTACAGTTATAAAATAGTTCTGCCGAACTTACTGTGGTGGCTTTAATATGAAACGTCTCCCCTAGGATCTGGTCTTTGAACCCTTGGCCCCCAGCTAGTAATACAGTTTGAGCACATGTTCCTTATGGACGGAAATACAGCATGAAGAACAGACCTTGAGAGTTTTTAGCCTTTCTCCACTTCCAGCTTGCTAGCACCCAAATGGTGCAAATGATATGTGCAATGAGATATTTGTATTCATTGATACCAACCCTGCTCTGCCTGTTCTCTTTTATTTGAGCTATATTTAGTTACATTGGTTTTCTCCTCCAGGTTTAGAAGGACAACTCTAAAAGACATTTCATAATTCTTAGCAATACATGATCCACAAATGACAGAAGGGGGTTATATATACATTTATTTTCTCTTTCTGCAGCAAGACTTATTGCTTTAAAAAAAAAACTTTGGCGTCTCAACATCACTTAAGATGGAGTGGAAAATCATATAAAATGTACAATGGTTTTGTTCCTACTTATTTAAAGTTCAAAACATCATATTGATGATATTTGCTGTGTGCAGTGGTAACCTATGAGAGCTAGCAGGAAATCAATGTTACCTCTTGACTGGCACTCAGAGCCTCAGGAAATCTCCCCCTTGATGGCTGAAGATTTAATAACATCAATAAGTGCTTTTCCTATCTGAATATGCTCATTTTTTACGATGTGAATCTTTTTCTTGCTTTTTAGGAAAATTTCTCACTGCTTTTGGATTGTGAACTCAACTGGGAAGGTGTTAATGAGGCCATGGTTATAAATGTCATTCCCATCTGGGATAGGACAGGATTTCACAGCTTTATGAAGCCATAAAATGTAACTGTCTTTGAATCACATTTAAGAATGGATCAGAACAAATGTATTCCCTATACTAGAGGAAAATGTACAACATTTTTACAGCTCACTTAATACTTCCCAATCTCTACTACATTTAGACATACATAGCACATGTGTGCACACACAGAGACATATATGCTCATATACACAACTATATATACTATACTATCAGAAAATAACAATTTAGTAGAATATGAGTACTGATAATTTTATTCAGAAGAGGTTTAGAGCACAAACTTTGAACCTAGAAATAGTGAAATTCTAATCTTTGATCACAGATATCCAAAAGATGAGTCACAAACCAGTCTCTTAATAGAAAGGTGGTCTTGTCCATGCATATGACAGCACACGCATGCATATGCACATATATTCAACAATGAATATACATTTGATTTCAGAACTACATTTTAATCTATACATTTGTATGTTTGCAATTTAGTAGGTGTTTGAAGATATAATATATTTTTATTTCTTTTTCTTCCTTCACATTACATTACTGGTAGGGTTCTTTAGTTTTCATTCTTGAATGAGCACAAGAAAATGTCTAGAAGAAGGCCACTGTGATTATCAGACTATGTATCTCTAAGCACTAAGTTCTACCAACAGGATGGAAATAACACCACTTGCATTGATAAGAAAAATACATTTAAAATGTGAATTTTCTGAAATGGAAATGGAAAAATTAAAGTTAACCTATTAGTCAAGTAGACATTTCAGGAACTGGGTGCTATTTCCAGTTCTTTAAGCATAAGCTGGTAACATTTTATTGTCAACTTAATACAACCTAAATTCATTACCTAAATTTGAGTAATTGTCAAAATAAGAGAGAAGAAATCTCAAAGAAAGGGGTTAATGCTTTCAATTATAATGGCCTCCATAGATATTTGAGTACTTAGTCCACAGTTAGTGGAACTCTCTGGGAAGAAGAGGGAAGTTTGGCTTTGTTCAAAGAAGTGTGTCACAGGTTGTGAGGTTTCAAAATTTATTCTCAGTTAGTTTCATCTCTCTCTCCCTTTCTCTCTCTCTCCCTTTTTCTCCCTATCTCCCATCTTTCTCTGCCTGGTGCCTGTAAGCTCTAAGCTGTAGGCAGATGTGGAGCTTTTTGTCCCAACTGCTTGATCCCAAATAATCACAGATATAATACAGAAGCCTATATTAATTACAAAGTGCTTGGCCAATAGCTCAGGCTTGTTATTGTTAAAAACGCAATTGTTACATTTTTAAGTTAATCTATATTCCTTATTTATGCTCTTCCACATGGAAGTAACTTTATTGGCATGGTCAACCAGCATTTCATTAAACCAATTAAAGTAACGAATTTGTACAGCGTGCAACAGGATTTTGTCACAGAATTTTCCCATTTTTTGTCTAATTGAAACTGTAGTAAGGCTATATACAACAAAAACTGTTTTCAAGTAAGAATTACAGTTACAATATCCAATCTATTTGTATTTGGCAGAATTAAAGAAAATATTCTATTATTTATCTTTGTGAGTCTGAAATTTTATGTCAAATTTATCTTTTATTAGAACTGAATAAAACTATAACTATCCAGTCTCCAACTCCGTCAAAGAACCCAGAAGGATAAAATATTACCTAATGGCAGGGTCCTCAAGCTGCCTGGACAGTCACCAAAGTTCCTCTGCAATGTTGCGGAATCCAACTTTGGCCTAAAGGCCTACCATGTCTGACAGACATTCCTATGAAGTAGAGAATTTTTAAGGACTGTCCTACCTTGTCTTGGCAAAGTTATGCAGTAACAATTCTTGTGATCTGCTGAACTGGTTTTGACAGTAACTATCAGAAATTGAGGCAAGGGCAGTTTCTTTGTTCATATTTCTGACCCTTGCCATAAAGAAAACAAACTTTATATACAGTTTCTTTGATATCATCTCTGAAATAAAATTGGTGCTGCCAGGTGCAGACATGCCTTATTGTCACAAAAAACCATTATGTTTTAAAGATATTAAGTTCCATATTCTGTAGGACTTTGAAGTTTTTGAAATTATATATATATATATATATATATATATACACACACATATATATATATGTTTATGACCTTGAAAACTTAGCTAACATGACTATGAGTTTTATAGTTATAAGTACTAAAAGCCTGCATTTATTACTTATACATTAGATTTTTAATGAGCTGAATAAACACAATACATTAAGCAACAGTAGAAATATACATATAGTATAGCAAAATTAACTTTAAATTTATATCAATAAACCAAAGTCATAAAATGTAAACTGTATAGAACTAATAGTTGTTTTGTTGGATTAAGTAGATTCAATAATCTACCCTTTATCCTATTATTTCTTTATCCTAACCCCCTTTTTTCCTTTATAAAGAGATCTTTATATTTAATACTTTTGTTTTGCTTTATTTTTACTGTGACAAATAACAATTTGTAACCAAACTCCCTAAATAAAGAGAAACATATTTATAGTCCATTTTTGGAAATGTGGATATAGTCTTCTAGACTGTTTCCTGTTGGTTGGAAGCACTGATGATCTTTGGAAGACCTTGAGAAAATTTAGGATTATGATAAAATCTTGACTTTAGTATTCTGTGAGACTGCATTATCTTAGTCAGTTGCCTTATAGTTGTTCTGGATATAGAACTCAGAAGAAACTGCAACAGAGGTACTCTGAGACTTAAATCATCTGTGCCATCCACTCCCCTTGGAGATTTTTCAGGGGGCTTTCTTCAAACGAACTTGATTTTTCTTAACCTCGAATAAATCCACAGCCTCTCATTTCCTATGGAAATGAAAGCATAACCTCTCCCCAAAGTAGGATATATTTCAACTTACATTTTGAACTAAAAATATTTTTAAATGTATAGATTGGTTTAATATAGCAGTTTTCATAATTCAAGGTCTTTTAGCAGCCAAAAAATTTAAAGACAACACATTTAATATACATATAAAATCTCGGTGTATTTTTCATCCTTATGTGGTTTATTATATTTTTATTATGCTATTTATTTCTTTAAAGACTGTCTTTGCCTTTTTTACTTTTCTTTCCAAGAGCACATATATTTTAAACCCACTGTGACCCATTTAGAGATTTTTTTCGGAATCTGTCTTTACAGCATATCTCTCTTTCTCTGACCAAATGCATCTTTATACTACTAAGCGATATGAGTAGGACCTAAGTGGCAGCTTTAGGAGCTGGCTTTGCCCCATTCCTTGGTTCTGAGAGTCTAGGTTCATGGTAGAGGTACTAGAGAGCCATGTGTATCACCCCAACTCTGGGAAGTTTCTGGGTCCACAGTGCTACCGAGTAGTGCACCAACCACTACTCATAAATCATGTTTAAGTCTTTGATAGCAAGGCCTTCAAAAAGAGCCTCACATTTTTGCCACTAACTCAGGTAGACATGTGTCCCTGCTCACCAAAGAAAAAAACAGCTACCAAGAAGCCTGGTTTTATTCCATTTGTGTGCATAGAATGTTTTGCTTTTTTTGAGTTTTCTCAGGTTTTATGAGGAAATTTCAGTCACACATTTGGATATCATATATAGTTGGACATTTCCTGTCCTGACAGCCAATTTTTAAATAACAACTCTGAGGCTTACATTAGCTGTAAGATGACAGTCAATAGCTCATGGTTATTACTACCTAACTCTTACATTTTTAAGTTAACCCATATTCCTTTTTTATGCTCTGCCACATCGCAGTATCTTTATTAGCATGGCATGTTCATCTTTTGCTCCCTCTGCTTCTGGCTGGTTACTCCTCAGACTCCACCCTCTTTCCTCCTGGCATTCTTAGTTTGGTTACCCCACCTATACTTCCTGCCTGGCTACTGACTGGTCACCATTTTATTTAACCACTTAAAGTGACAAATCTTTACAGTGTACAAGAAGACTTTTATTCCACAGTACTAAGCTATTGCTTTAGCACCAAGACTGCCTCCTTGCTGCTATGCTTCTCAACATGATGATTGGAGAATCTGCCTCTGAAACTGCAATCCCTCAATAAATTCTTTCATACCTTCCCTTGGTTCTGCTGTATCTTCACAGCAAAAGAAAGGTATCTAAGATAGGTGAGAAGGCATGCTTAGGTAGCCTGCGTTATTTTTATGGGTAGAGTTGCAGTATGGAATGAATATATTCAAAATAAAATGCATGAAATTCTCAAATAATTAAGAAAATATTCCTTAAGTTATCAGGATGATCTGTGGCTTTGAAGTAAGAAATTGTCTTAATTGCTGATTTATGTGGAAGGGTACAGTTTGCCATGAGCTGCAACATCCCTTATCAGGTGGCTCTGAGCTATTTATAAAAGCTAGCTTGAGGGAGCTGAAAGCAACCTGCTAAGTGGCATTCCTATATGGACTTTGTTTCAGTTCCTTTCTTCAGTTCCTACCCTGACTTCACTCAGTAATAGATTGCAACCTGAAGGTGTAAGATAAATAAACCCTTTCATACCCTCAAGTTGCCTTTGGTGTAAGTGTTTTATCACAGAGTCAGAGAAGAAACTAGATCAGAGAAGAGAAGTGGTTTCCATAAGAAGAGGGCCCTATACCTTAGATAGAGATCTCCAGAAAGTGGTTGATGCCTTGCTCATTCTTTTGTCTCTGCCTGGAGATAGGGGCATAAAAGCCTATGATCCCCACTTTTGAGGAATCTTGTGATTTTATGTGCTATAAGTGTCACTGAGGAGCTTCAGGGCCACTTCCATTAGTAGGGACAAGGATTTCCAACAACCCAGGATGACAAGACCATGAATCGAAAACAGGCAAATCCAGTGAGCCAAAGAACCATATCTTCTCTCAAGCCTTAATGTCTCCTCCAGCCACTTGTACTGATAAAGTGCAAGAGATACCCTGATGTCAAAACTGAAATACAAGTTTTCAGAATTTCAACAATATAAAACAGAGCATAGAAAGATCATTTGGAGCTAGAGAGAACTGCTTAGCTTCTGGTAAGTATAAGAGAGAAGAAAGACTACATAGCTCATTCAATTTCTCTTATGAGGAAATTTTTAAGATTTGATTTCTCCAAAACTTGTTTTTTTTTCTGAATGTAAGCCTTACTATTCTTTACTACCCCAAACCAAACCTATTTTAATCGCCAGTAGGCCGATACCCATTCTCAACCTAAACACACCTTACTGAGTGACATTCTGAAAAAAAACTATTAATGCTGTACCTACGGAAAGCACAATTTAAGCACAACAAATGCATCATCAGAGAAAGAAGTCATTCCAAACTATAAAGTACAACAGATGTTCCAATTCCCACTCTTACCTGCTGGCACTTTAGTACCTAACTCCATAGCACTAAAATTAAGTTGTAAATTTCTGTAAAATGTTTAGATCAGTTATTACAAATTGCTTGGCTCATTAAACAGTTCTTAAGCTTATATTCCTCCACGTCCTGGCTGAGCACTGGGAGAAATTTCAAATCTTGACTCTGGCTATGTGAAATGCCATTGTCTTATTTGCCTTTTTTATGTTTTGTGAAAACACTCAGACAAAAGCAGCTTAAACGAGAAGGGGTTAGTCTGGCACACAATTCCAGAATAAAATCTACAATGCCAGGGAAGCATGGCAGCAGGAACCTGAGGCAGCTGGTCACATGGCAGCTACAGTCAGGATGCAGAGAGTGATTGTGAATTGTCCACATTTTCCTCCCTACCGGTATCATCCAAGACACAACGGAATGGTATTGCATCTCAGTAAATCATGATAACTCCTCACAGATATGCCCAGAATCCCATTTCCTGGTTGATTCTAGATCACATGAAGTTGAAAATGAGACTAGCCATCACAGGAAACCAATGACTTGTATATGTTGAACTACTCATGATAGGCTCCTTAGCTATTCCAATAAATGTCTTGGTGACGTGACCAATGTTGTTTCCTGTTTCCTTCAAGGTCTGAATAAATTTGCAATGTTACTGGATAACTTTAAAGATTAATATGTTTTATTAATTTTTAATAAAATTGAATATAACCTAAATACCAAGGATGTCAATTCTACCAAGTTCTTCTTGATAAAGAAAAAAACCTTCAATTAAAAGACTGCTGCTTCTGTATGGCTTATTCTATAGGTTAATAAGGTTAATCAAAGAATAAGGAAACAGGATTGAACCAAATCCATTTATAATTACAAACTCATTTTATTAAATGGCAACCAATTAACAGGTAGAAGGATGGGGAATAAGGAGTAGGCATTTCCAGTGTTCTCTCATTAACAAGCCAGCTTTATTTAATGAGAAGAAATTACCACCCATCTTCTTTTTAAAAGTGACCATTTCCCTGCTAGTCCTTCTCAGTTCCACAATATTAGCATCAGTATAGGAAGACAAACATCCAGGTCCCCTGGGAGCTATAAACCACAAGGTAGAAAAGTCCTAATGTGCTCTGGCCAGGGATGTTTTCCCCAATTAATTCACTACCCCAAAGTAAAGAAAGAAAGTTTTCCTTGGCTAAAGGGGATTGATTAACCTCAATAAATGCTCAGAAATTGAATAGCACTATCAGGGTAAGAAAATAACATTCCAGCTGCAATTCAGAAGAAGTAACAGACAGTTTTTTAGAGACAACTACCTGAAGGATTTAACTCTAAGATTATTATTAATTTTCAATAGAAAGTTTTGAGACCACAAAGGAAACATGTGTATGTTTTAGCATGGTGCTGCATGATGTGATTACATGAGAGAAAAATCTAAATCTCAGTTATTATTAACAACTAAGAAAAATATTATTTTTCCCTGTGTGAGATTTGACCTATTACATATAGCTCAGGTTTATTTTCTCCTCCTTATGAAAACTCTGTCTGCTGAGAAACATTTGGTCAGTCCGTTTAAGCTAACACACTGCATCATGAGAATGGTGAGTGCCAAAGGCTGCAGACTGTTTGTGGAGCAGAGGGCTCCAGTGCTTCCCCGGCTATTGCTCTAATTAATTCTTCATGTCTACTTCCCTCAGAAAAATTTCAAACTATATTTCTCTTAGATTACTTGGATGGCTCTACCGAAATATCTTAGACTCCCTAGCTGCTGGAAGCAGGTACGACACCTGGTGAGGGCTCCTTTAACTTTAACTTTAACTTTAACGGCGACATTTCTAGTCCCTTCACAGGAAAATGAGGCAGCAGAATCCACCAGGCTTGTGCTATAAGTCAAACTGCCATTCATGGGGGTAGAGTGTTCATGACATTGTCACATGAAAACCCTCCTACTGCAGAGCTAAGGTTTCAACATGTAAATTTGAAGAAGGCAGACATCCAGACCATAGCAGTCAGGACCACCCTCCAACATGCGGGTCTTGCTTTATCCCAAATATAGAGGTGGTGTTTTTTTCTTTAAACTATTCCTTCTAAATGCTGCATTACCTTGAGTGCATACTGATTAGCTTTCAGCCACCATATTTCAGAAAGACTTCCACACTCCATTGCTACATATCATTCTCTTCTCTCATCTTCGTAAGTTACCAACGGTGAGGCCTCCTAGGACCGTCAGTGATCTCTCTGTATATTGTCTCACAGGTGCTCATCAGTGTCCTAAGCAGGGGCTGATGGGCCAGGACACTAGGAGCCTAGAACAGCAGCAGTGTCGGCAGAGCGTCTGTCTTTGAGGGAATACAAACTTCTAAAGCAGGCGGGAAGCAGGTAAGGACTTCCTTAAGGCCAAAATGTTGATCTCAGTATAGAACCTTGAATATTTATGCTTCCTCAATTTCTGTACTACAGTACTATAGCCCAAAGCACACACGAGGAAAGAGTGTCTGGAGTGATCACATCCTTATTCTAAACAACGATTTTCTTGAGTTTGCTATCGTCCCTCTTCTCTTTCTCGTATTAAAACTATGGGATTCCATTTCTAGATTCTTTGGAACAAGCCCCTTGCCAGGCAAAAGGAAGGAAGCCATCCTCTTAGAATAGACATGGTTTTACATTATGTGCCAGATGCAACTTCAAAAAGCCATAAACTCGTTTGGCTAATTCTTGACAGACTCAACAACTTAAAAATCAATTCCATTAAATTTAAGATTGTTGTCTTTGGCAGACATACTCAGGTATTAGAATGAATAGCATTAAGTAACTTCATCCAGCACGTCAATTCATTTTATTACTTAGGAGGTTTGGTTACCAGCTTATCCCAGGGAGCCAATCAGATTGTTGTTCCATTCAAAATTCACCACGATACTGAAATTTTTCAAGCAGATATTTTATGTTCTCAAAATATTTTGGATACAAATGTGTTTTTCCACACCAAGAAGCCCGTATTCATTAAATTTTCATCCAGAATAATGAATTAAATTTTGTAGTTTACAAAACTATTTTAGATTTGAATGTACATCAGTGCAGCAGACTTTTAGGTGAGCCAGAAATTGGTTGGTGCTGTGGTGTGGTGTTTTAACTCCTTAAGAAGATGGATGAGCCTATAGATGATAAGGCAAAGGATCTGTAGTTGGCTACTCACCAGAGAAACCTAATCATGTGTCTTTCCACAGTAGGTCAGGAGAGACAGGTATCCTTGAAGCAGAGTACTGTTGACCTGCTAAGGCTTTCACTGGGTTTGACTTTGTGTTTTGTCAAGATCTTCATCAAAAGTTAAAATAATATATACACATATGCACACATAGACACACATATATGTATACATGCATTCACACACATGCTGGCACATAGTGCATACACATATTACACCAGTGTGTATGTACACATGCACATAAACTCATATGCACACAAGACAAATTCACATACACACACACACACACACACACACACACACACACACACACACACACATATATATATATATATATATATATATATATATATATATATACCCACAAGTTTTTACATTGCCAACTCTGAAACAAAGGTCTATAATGCTTACTATTATATTACTTAATGGTACCTTCTTTTATGGAAACTCATTTTTCTTTCTAACAGTTTAATAGGAGAAATAAAGATCACAACAAAAGATTGTGTGTTTTTCCCCATTGAGAGAAGAAAGGAACCAATGAGTGCTTCTTTTGAAAGACCTGTTCATATGTCAAAGTGGACCTTAAATCATGACTCTCCAAAGTGCTCACTGTGAAATCTCTAGTCTCCCTCTTCTTTAAAGTTCTTTAGTGTTTACTATCTGCAACTTGCAGTGGTGTGCTTAACTCTGTTCATTAATTTCCATACTAGCCACTACAATATTTATTACAATAAAACTGAAAAGGCTTAATTGATTATTACAACCAGTTCTGATTAACAACAATTCTTTTTTATTATTAATTCCTGAATTTTTTGCTTTTGTCACTTGCCCCTGTCTCCAGACCAAGTCTTGGATGTATGCTCACTCACTTGCCCCTGTCTCCAGACCAAGTCTTGAATGTGTGCTCACTCACTTGCCCCTGTCTCCAGACCAAGTCTTGAATGTGTGCTCACTCACTTGCCCCTGTCTCCAGACCAAGTCTTGGATGTGTGTTCACTCACTTGTTCCATATTACAGCTCTAGCACACACTTGGCCTGTAAGAGGCACTCACTGTCTGTTGCATGAAATAATAGTTCCATCCACAATCCTTAGATCAATAGCTATTAATCCTAAAAAGACATAATCACTTTTATTATGAAAAGGAAGACTACAGAATACCAATACTACTTACTGAATAATTAGGATATATTGTTCAAAGCCTTTGAATAGAAATATAATTTTTAAGAAACATGTTAGGAGATTACAGTAGATGTAACCTACTGTATGAAAATCTTGTATGAGAACACAAAGCTTATAGGCTTTCTTCCAGGTATTCAAATCCTTATGAATTCACTCAGAATTTCCTGTCCCCACCTGTCTTCTTCCATATATATACAATACTTTAAGCAAATGGACCTTATATTACTCATCAAACATCGCTACCTACTGTAACACTAAACCAGCGTCTGTCTCAAATCCCTTTCACTGTATCCTCAAGTTCTTTCCTGTGGAGACCTCATCAAAGACATCATCTTCTGGGAGGCCTTTGTTTATGACCCTCCACCCCAGCAGGCACCAACTGTATCTTTAATAAAGACTTTGACTGTGTTTCTTCATTCAGTAAAAAGTTACTAGTACATCTGGGTTCCCCTCCCTTTTTAGGTTCTTAGCTCTGTAAACTTAATGAAGCACATTATGAAGAATTCATCTTTAATTCTCTGCAAAAGTGAATTATATTACATACAGAAAGTAGTTGCTCAGCAAATACGGAGTACATGGAGCCAAGGAAAGCAAACAGTTCTTCAAGTTCCTGCACAATCTCATGGCTGTCACCACCTCTCTCCCTCACTGTGTTCCCTGCTCCAGCTGTGTGCCCCACAGGATTTAGGGTAAGAAGTGGTTAAGCATTAATATCCCAGGCTCCTTTCCTCAGGAGCGTGCTTAATGTTGCTGCATAGGAACTGACAAGGACCCCCTCCATGGGAGATCTGTTTTCATTTGTCTCCAGCAAGGAAGTGTTTCTTCCACCACGGGGATCAGATCACTGCTTTCTCTCCTCTTTGTGGGAGAAAGAACACAAACAAGAGTTGGCTGGAGAGAAAAGTCCTCAATTCAACATTAGAGACAAACACCAGCTCCCCATTTGACAAAGAAAGTGGGCAGGTAGCGCTTTATCTGAAATTCCTTAAAAGAAAAATGGCTACTTTACTGATTTTAATGTTGGCATTGAGCATTTGTGTTGCAAAGACTAAGACCCCCAGACACAAATGAACAAGGAATGAGCTCAAGAAAAGTCCAGAAAGCAATCATCAGAATAATCAAGGTTCTGAGATTCCATCCTGGGATGCTGACTGAGGAGAAAATAAAGTCCACATGTAAGGCTCAGAGCATATATATTTTAAATAACTACATGTACTTACATTTAAATGATGTTTACTTTAAAATGATAATTCTCATCAGATATACTTTAGTATCTATTAAATTTATAGTTATATAATTATATATATATAGTTATATATAGAATATAAGAAATAAGAGAGTAAAAAGAACCATAATTACGTTTTTGGTTCTTAGAAAGGCTAAAGCTAAGGGAATAATACCCGTAAGTAGCCTGTTTCTCAACCAATGATTCTATGAGGGGCCATTTGGTATCTACAACAACGTGCCAGAGGATGATGGAGGTTGGGACTTAATTTGCCTTGTTTGAGAGGACATCATTCTCAGCGATATCACTCGCACTACTGCTGAGATACTTTGATTTCTCTCCTTACACAAGCCCGATCAAGCTGTAAATTTTGATAAACCTCTCTGTGTCCACTCTCCAGCTGCTTTGATTGCTTTGACGTTTCCAGACACATGAACGCCCCCTGTTCCGTTTGCCTTCCTTCCCCTGATGCAGACATTGCTTACCTTGAAGATCTATCAGACCTACAGAGCCTCAGCCCTTTCACGTGTGAACATTAACCATGTGTCCCTTTCCCTATCCAAGTGCTGACTCACTGACTGGAAAATTTAATGAAAACCGCGCCCTGGCACTGCTACGGGCCTTTTGTCACTTTGAGCCGATAATGCTACATAAACGCTTTTGCCACCTCTGGATCCTAGGGCTTTAGCAGGAACTGCCAGGAACTTACAGTGGGTGTAGGGAGCTTTAAAGCCATGTTGCCTTGGTGTTAACTTTTAATATCGGGAACTGAGACAAGAGCCTCACATTCCTCCAAAGTGGGTGCTAAGATTATTTTCCTTCCTGTTCACATACTCAGAGCCTTGTTGATAAATAACACTGGAGTTCAGGCAAATGGTTCCTAAAATAATCTGCACAATGACAAAAGGAAGGCTATGCAACTGCAAAGATATTAAATATGATGGACCTTACAGATTTCTTTATAGCACCCTGTAGAGGAGATTTATTAGTAAGTCCCATCTTTATGGTAAATGATACATAAATAATGTTGAAAGTGGGGAAGGCGAATATGTGAAAAATCGCAAAGCAGGCATAAATTGGGTGAAAGCCAGCTTTGCTAAGGGTGAATGGTTCTGCTTTCTTCCAAATAGTCTTAGCCAGTGATGGATGCAGAATTGTAACATCCCCAAATGCACTTTGTTTCAAGGTAAAGGAGAGGCCACTCTCTAACAAATGGGGCCTCTGACTTCTACAGCAAGAAGGGTAACCTTCTCTTATTGCAAGGGAGTGCACACTCCATCAGACTCTCCTCTGAAGGTAAAAACTCATTTGTATCCATTGAGAACATTTTTATCCCCACTTCCTATGGTTCCCAGATGCTGTTTATACAGAGGGATGATAATCTCAGGTGATTTTACAGTCTCATAAAAGTAATAATGTATCACCAAACAGAACAGATCTTCTGGTCCTGTCTGTATTACAGTGATCCTCTCCTTACAGTGTGAGGGACAGAGAATATGTCCAAAACAACAAGACTTTTTGAGACTCAAAGACTCCTTCTGAGTAAGACCCTTCCCTTTACATTATCTGGACGTGATGCTCTCTGCGGATGAACAAGTACCTGTGCCCCGAAAAAGCAGAGCAGGATGGGCTGGCATTCAGTCTCCGAAAAGTTATTGTCTGCATCTATTTTTCCTCTTTTTTTCCTGGTCTTCTTTTGCCCTGTTCTTTCCTTCACTCCCACCCCTGACTTTTCATTATTATTTCCATCATACACAATTTTTCCTTCTCCTTGTAATTTTCTGCTATTGTGCTTTCAAAGTTTCAGAATAATATATTATTGTGAGGAGGTTAAGACCACAGAAAGCCTGACTGTTTGAAAGCTATACTAGTTCAGTGCAGGCACACACAGCATCCCTCGTCCACAGGGAAAGCAAGATGTCCACGCCTTGACAGAGCTCTGCTTCCTCGTCCAACATAATTTACATTTTTTAAAAATTCCAAAATTATTCTGAATTCCCCTTCACATACACAGTGCTAAGAAACATGAACAAGTTAATGATTTCGTGACTTAAGGAAGAAACTATTTGAGGGTATTAATTATTATACAAAAGTGAATATAGTTTTCAATGATGGCTCCCATAGCTTCTGTAAGTACCTGAACAAATAAGGCTGTGATAGGTCAGCAAAAAGATGATTTCAGCATCTGTAAGCTTTTTTTTTCTTTTTTTTTTTAACTTAAGCTTTTAAATCTTGAAAGTTTGGGCCTGGTACCTCAATCAGAAATGATAAATGAACTACTGAATTGGAAGAAGATGCTGCTGTTATTTTAACCAGCAAACCAACTCAGGGTTAATCTGGGTGTTATTTAACCGATTGAAAGTGTTTTGAGTGAACATATGGTTTCTATTGTAAATCAAGGCACAGTTTTAGCTATGAATAGAGATAATTACCCTTTAGACTTTAAACATTTATATGTGTCACACGGAGTCAGAGAACTATTCATGGTCAATAGGTTGAAAGGTTACAAAGTTGAAAATGGAAATCAGTACTTTTGCGTAAAACTCTTCAGCCATGGCAATCCTGCAATTCGCTGCTGCTCTCTCTTGGAAGTAGTTAGTAATGACACTTGGGGAATAGTCACTGCATCAGCGATAATATAGCCCGGCACAGAGCACTTGGTCTCTACCGAAGACCTAGTCTTTAATGATTAGAATATATAAATATATTTTTGATGACTTCATCAGTTGAATTCTAGATGGTGATTTTTTTTCTTAGTGAAATAGAAAGGCAGACTGATCTGAAATATTTTAAAACTTCCTGTAAAATGTGTCTACTGTGATTCTGATCTGAAAACTTAATAGAAATGGACTTTTGAGCTTCTACAGCAGGATACAAATTTTATGAATTGCTCATCATGACCTCAGTACTTTAAACCTAAACAAAAATCTGAAAATAGAGCCAGAAAGCCAGCCTGGCAAGCATTTCCGGGACTTCAGCATACATGGCTTAGAGTCTCAAAGAATCATGAACCATTGCAACATAATAACAGCAATTTCCCAACTCATAGAAAAACTAGGGGGTGAGTAGTTACACATTTTGAAATTTTTCTATTTTTCTTCAAGCTCTGAAATTACTCAACATTAAAGAATTGTTTTATCAAAATTATTAAATTGGTGGAATGTGACTATGAACATAAAAATCTCAAGGTACCTTTTTCCATGTGTGTCTCACACTTAAGTCACAGCATCCATCTTGAACTGGGTGGTGACACCATTGCTGTAAAGTAGCTGCCTTATTACAATGACAAGTCTATTCTCTTTTATCTCAAGTGACACTTCTCCTGGGACAGATCTTCAGGACATTGGGTATCTTAGACTGTATTAGAAAGAGGAATCACACACAGCATATGGCCTTATGCAATCAACCAGATTGCAAGGAACCTTGGGACACATGCCTGTCTATGCGGTCTTAAGGCTCTCGCGGCCATGGTTGTACAGAACTGTGTTCAAGCACCATAAGATGTCACAGGAAAACTTAAAAACCCAGCTGACCATGAAGTGCTTTGAAAAGTAAGACTAGGACAACAAAATGCAGAGATTGTAAGATGTCAGGATACAACAGGACCAGGGAGAAGTGGGCTCGCTCACAGTCTCTCGACACTTCATCTTCTACAAGCACATCTTTTCATTTGTAAGCAATTTCCGTCTTTAAATTAAATTGTGGTAGTCCTAAATTTGTTGCATTATAATCAATGACCTGTAGAGTAAAAATATTAAAGAACCCCAAATCTCTGCTAGCCGTGTTTTTCATTAAAAGGCAAACACAGTGACTTATAGCATGAATAATAGAAACCCAGAGACAGACACTGGGGTGAAACCTGAAGATCAGAAGAGAAAAGCAGACAACCATTAGAGAGACCTTCTACCTCTGCCAAGTCTTCAGACTGAAAGGGCGAGATTCTGTCTCCATTAATCCTCAGACTCCACACTCCAGTTAGTTTATGTTTCTTCCCCTTTACATTCCTCTCTCTGTTCAGTCATTTCACCCCTGTCTCTACCTCCTTAGTGATGGGTTTAATCCTAGCGACCCGCCAAACACTAGAATTAAAGGTGTGAGCCACCACCACTTGGATCTGTTTCTGGGTCAATACTGTATAGTCCAGGGTGGCCTTGACCTCACAGAGATCTGATTGCTTCTGGCTCCTGAGACCTGGGAATAAAGTTGTGTACCATCACTTCCTGGCCTCCAGTGGCTTATCTTTGCACTCTGATCTGCAGGCAAGCTTTGTTTATTAAAACACAAGTAAAATGTCACTACAGTGACTGGGATCGTAGAAACATTGTGAATATCCAAATTCTCAGGTCAGCTCTCAGGGAGGAGAATTACGGAAGAGTGCCTGTGATCAGGGTCACCTATAAGAGGGTCTCAGAGAGAGGTGGCAGAGTAGGGACTAAATCTGGGAGCAGGAACAAGACTCCACAAAATGCTAGAGTTGGTGGATGGAAAGGGGAGGGTAGTGATTTTCAAAGGATGGATGACTATCCAGTATCCAAAATTAATTTTGTTCCCATCTTTAAATCTCTGTTCATCACTCAGCCTAGCAATGAATAGAGAGAAAAGATAGCATGTTTTAGGCATTGCATTACACTTTTAAAAAAACAAACAAACAAAAAACTTCACAATTAGCAATCTGTGAGGCTCTAAACACCCTGTGCATTAAAGGGAAGGAATGCATGGGGGCACACATTAAACACACATTTAAGCTATTACACACTGCCTCCTTAGCAATTTTGAAAATAAATCATATTGCAAGAATAGATTTCAGATGTTTTGTCTAAGCATGCAGTATCAAAATCTTCACAACTACTCAATCATTTATGTTGTATTATAATGTACATTTTTAGCTTTAAATAAAAATTTTATTCTCCAAATAATCCCCTAATATTCATCACCACGCCCCCAAACTGCTAATCTTTTAAAAATGAAAATAGGGATGCATCAAAAATCACCACATCTTTCATAACATGTATAAGGTATTTCTATATTAAATAACTTAATTTTCACATTACTTTGTTTTCATATTTTCTGTGTGTTTTTATAAAAATTGCATTTGTATTAAATTCCCAAAGTGCTTATGTTCATTTTTCCCCCTTAGAGTCATGAAATACTTAGACCAGTACCTCAGTCTTTCTAAGAGCAAGGAGATAAAATGAATACAAAGGATTTGACAGACCAGGGGGAAATTTTCCGAACAGTAATCTGGCCATTTAAATTAACAATCATCCCAGGGAGACATATTTATATATTTCTCATTTCAAAGAATTATTCTTATTACCTATTATCCTCTGATAACTAACAATATAGAAATGCAGAAGATGCTCTGAACATAGTGAGCAAAATATGGCTTTTCCTTACTACGTCTTAACTGTTACTACCCGCTCATGAACACGTGTATCCAGGAAACACTGTGAGATTCAGTGGTAGGCTTACACAGTAGTATCATTTCCACTAGAATTTGCTGTCTGGATTGTATTCTAAATTTTATTTGCACAGATTTGTTTTTAAGACAGGTTTAACATATTTCCAGTTAGTTTGGGTGTACTGTCCAACATAATACAAATGTGTGTCTCAATGGCTTTCTTCAAACCTTTTACAAGATTTCACCATTTCCAACTAATCTCTTTCAAAAGCCTTTCATTCTGCACTCCATCCAAGACCTAGTACAAGGTCATCACAACCTGGGGTTGGACACTGCACTCTTCAAACAAATAATGGTTGGAGAGCTCAGAAAGAAAAGCATCCCAGAAGTTGGTCTCCAATAGTAGTTTAAATCCTTTTTATTCTACCTACTTCTGATAAATGGTAAATTGGTTAATGAGGTAATTTCCATAAAGTTTATAAGCTTCTTGGGAAGCAGCAATGAATAAATACCAGATACTATTAAACCTACTCAGCATTTAAAGTTCTGTTTACAAGTGACTCTGCTATATGAAGTCAAAAGACCCAGTTACATGATATTCCCAATGCTTACCCTCCTAAAGAAGGAAAAACGACTAAGCTGACCTTTAAAATAGTCCTGATTACTGTTTTAATAAATATTGAAGCATTTGTTAAGAATCTCTATAAAATAATTAACTTTAGGAAATTCCTGAAGAAGCCACCTGCAAAAACACTTCAAGTCCCAGGACAGAAACTCAACATTTTATTTTACCCCATTTTATAACATTAGCTGTTAGGAATTATGTCATAAGCAGTCTGTGACTTGTAACAGGAGACTGGGAACCAGAATAAAATAATGGGGTCATGCTGAAGGCATTTTCAGGGGAAAATGTATTAATTCTTAAAAACTGTATAAGCAAATACAAATTTTAATTTTCTGCAAATTCTCTAATCCAGAATCCTCTCTAGAGAAAGAGAAACGAGTGCTGCTGGTGTTCTGTTAATACTACATAATTAGAAGTCAGAGTCAGTACTTTGGAAAGCATGACCAGTGCTCAAGACTGAACCACTGAAAAGAAGAAGTTTTCTCGTGAGGACACTTCCATGTCTTCCACTTTGCTTCCTCTGCTACTGTATTAGACACTGATGGGGACAGGAAGAACTTCCAGCCATCCCTATATCAGTCTGCTCCTGAGCTGGAGAAAACAGTGATGCTCATTTTAGAGTCCTTGAACCAACACAAAAAAAGGTTCAAAACCCTAGCAATAACATGGATGCCTGAAAAAACAAAAGAAAACAAATAAACAAAAACCGCATCCTCTATTGTTCTCATGAATTGAATATTCCAGAATTTGGATAATCAAAATACTGGAAATAAATATAAACTTCTGTAGCCTGTTGGCAAAAAAAAAAAAAATGAAATAGTCTAACACCTGGTTGGATACTTGTTGGTTAGGAAGGTAATGGGACCTGCCTGAGAATTCCTGTCAATCTTATCAGCTGTGTCGTGCTAGGTGGAGGCCTTTACCACTCTGATCAATTTGTTCAATTTAAAAGGCTGATAGCAGGTTTTTCTCAATGGTCTGATTTCCTGGCAATTACATTTAATTGTTCTATTTCTTCAAAAAAATCCCACTTATAAGGATTATCCTGTTACTGTGTAAAAAGTACACACATCTACTGTTCAACCAAACTAATTTTTTCAGGTCTTCCATTTTTAAAATCACTTTCACATACTGTTTACCTAAGCTAACCTTACCTTACCTAAGCTAACGAAAGTAAAACATCCAAGGAAGACTGAAATAAGTCTCCATCACAAAACTCAAGCCTGGAAATGTATCGTCAATGCTTCAAAACACACTCAGCATCAATCACTGCTCCCAATCATTTGGATTTCTTGCCTGGTTACCTTGGTTGAAATTGAAAAAGTAAGCATTCGTGACACTGTTAAATTAAAATCAGGACTGCAGACATGCAAACTGGTCTGCAAGATGTGTAAAACACATTGTCATTTTTGATCTCAAAAACTTGTTCACTCTGTAAAAGATTGTGGCCATTCACACTGTTTCAATGAAAGGAAAAAAACAGTGTTCACATAACAAATGGATGGCAAATTATGCGTGCAAAATGGGATTTTTGCTACTATAAAGATGAGACTATGAACAAATGCACACCTAGTATTTCCCTGTTTAGTTTGTCTTATTCATCGCTAGCAATGTGTCTAGAAATGAATTTTGCAGGTGGACTCATTGCACCTGTTTATCTAATGAGAGTCCTTAACAAACTGACTTCCTCATAAATATATGCTAACATAAATATGAAGGTCCCATGTTAACTTCAAGATCACTAGCCACGTTCAACCCTCTTTTAGTACAGGAATCAAATTTTCTTAATAGGTATAAAAATATGGGAAATGATATGTTGCAATTTAATTATAGCTAAGAAATATAGCCTAGTGGGTTTAATAAAAAAACCACCTTCAAAATTGAATTATCACCTTGTTTCAACTGCTCTACCAAGATTTCTAAATGAAACAGCAATGAAATAATGTAATATCTTTTACAGTGTCTACCCTTAAGATACCTAAAGTCTGTGAAGTACCTGAAGTCTAGGGTTCTTAGTCTAGTTCACTTCTACTATACTGACTACTCCTTTAGTCAGTATATACTACTATTTTAAAGGCAAAGGCTCATACTTACAAAGGTTGAGGGATTTTCCTCCAGTCACATCAATATTAGTGACTTAGGTACAAATAGCTTTAATGTTTGTGGTTTTGCTACTTACCTAGCAAGCAGTTTGAGGAAGAATTTTCTTTTGCCTTAAGATTGGGGTTCCTAACTGACAATACATTTTTCTTTTTCCTCAGAAATGTAATTGTTGAGATGTGTTGCTGAGGGCTGTGAAGAAGAATATTTAGGAACGTGTTGATTCATGCCTGTCAATTCTCTATACCAGATGACAGAGGTATTTGATTTCTGTGTTCACCTTCATGGAACCTGATGATTGCTAGCTGAAAGGTTGGTTGGTTGGTTGGTTGGTTGGTTGGTTGGTTGGTTGATTGGTTGATTAGTTGTTTGGTTGACTGTTGGTTAGTTGATTAGTTGGTTGGCTGGTGCGTTTGTCTTGTTTTCTCAATGTGACAATACTTTTGTCTCCTAAATCTTACCTTTTCATGTGCATGAGATGTTATTTCTCAAGGGGAAAATCTGTGAAGGAAATTATTGTGTGCTATTTTGATTGTGTTCTAACAAATAAAGCTTTTTGAAGTCAGAAGGCAGAACCAGCCACTAGCCGATGAGAGAGGCTTGGTGGACTGAAGAGAGAGGACACAGGAAGTGGTAACACAGGGCTGAGAGAGGATCTCAGACCTTTGTGCTTGAAGAAACAGGAGAGGTAAAGCAGCTGTGACTGTCTCCTGCCTCTCTGATTTTTCAGGTTCTTCTCCTAATATTTGACTCTCAATCTTTTATTGATAAAGATCAATTAGACTACTGTTTCTGGAGATGCTTGTGTTATTGAAGTTGAGCACTATCTTGAGTTACTAATGGCATCATTATCCTTACATTCTCTGAATGACATCAGGGCTCTCAGCCCTAGGAATTCCAGAAAGCCAGAACCTTACCCAGGGGTTAGTGTCAAGGTGGCAGAGCTGAACTTGAAACTGTTACAGGAACTGTATCATAGTTGGTGTGCTTAAGTGCTCTGTAAAGCCAAGTTACTATGTTCTGGAAGATCACTCATGACTGCAGTAGAGTCCAAGTCTTCTCCTTTGGTCGGAATAGAAGAGAATGGCATCTCCTCTCTAGTCTATCAAACACAAGAAGATAGTTTATTAAAAGCACAATACTACACCTATACAATCACTTATGTCATACCCCTTACAAAGAAAGTTTTTCTCCTCACAGAGAAGTAGTTTCAAATATAGAAAGAGTTGAAGAGATCTATGCCTGTCTTAGATAATGACAATTGAATCTAAACTCTAAAAATCATTCTTGAAATTCCAGTAGTCCAGACAAATTTAAAATGAGCTAACTTTGAAAAGGAAACCATGCTACAAAATCAGCTGTGAGTGTAGATTCATGCTGTTCCACCATAACACTATCAAGGGCAGATTCAGTAATAGAGGAATTCATACCTACCAGCTCAAGCTTAGAGCAAACGGCATGAACAACTTGTGGAGATTGCTCACACTTGGTGTTACATGGGTAACACGTGTGGTACCTACCAGAAAATAGGATAACAAATACAAATTAGTGACTTTTGTAGGGTGAGGGTGGAAACTATTACTCCATAATGAGTTTGACATTTACAAAAGTAGTTTATAGTCTTATGCTATGTTTTTTCTCTTTCAACCAGGGACAAGGCTGTGTATTTTATAGACACATTCCAGCTCATGAAGATAAATATGTGTCTCCAAATTCTTTACCTGCCATGCTGGAAACTAGATTACAGCCAATTACAACTATTCTCTTCAAAAGTTTCCACTCTCCATATGCACGATTGTTCATAAGTGGCTAAAGCAACTCAATATAATGATACATAATGTTGAGATATGTAATGGACATATTATCTTACTGTTACTTCAGTGTATATTCAAAGTAAATGAAGGATCAAATTATATTTTACTATGATTTCTTGCTGATTTCAGAATGGTGGGATGTATGCTGACAGAGAAGGCATTGCCTTGCTATTGAATTAAGTATACCTAGTTCATAAATTTTATAACAGGCTTCTTGTTGATTTTATAAATTTATATGAATCAGTCACAAATAATGCTATAGAAAAATTAAAAGCAAGTGAATGCTAAGTGCTTACTTCAAAACATGTAAGTATGCAACATACTCTCTAATTAGTGAGGCATATTTATCTCTCTCTCTCTCTCTCTCTCTCTCTCTCTCTCTATTAGTGTGTGTGTGTGTGTGTGTGTGTGTGTGTGTGTGTGTCTGTGTTGATATTCCAACACTTTCTACCACACAGGATATGTACATACAATTTTATCTGTCAGTTCTAAAAAGTAATTAATTTTTGGAAGATGAATAATTTGCTAGAAAAGAAGTGATACTTCCTGAGTAGAGAGAGATTCCAAGTGATGTATACACTACATGTTTAAAGTATGATTGACATGTCTTCCTACATATGTATAATTTCTTTAGGGAAAAAAGCATTCTATATCCTTTGTTACAGGCTTATTTTAATTTACATTATATCAGTGATATCTGCAGCCACCAGTAGCCAATAAAAACATATTTTTTATGGTTAGCTATAGTTTACTGCTTGTTAACTAGTTTTTCCTTATTTATCTTCCTGAAAAACCTTCCAACCTCTAGTCTTGACTCTTCTAGTCTACACTCCAATTAGTGATTAGTCTTGAAGACGTGTGTGTATGTGTGAGATCTGGTGATATTTATCATCCCATGACTGCTTATTTCAACTTAACTAATCCCTCTACGTCCCTTCACATGATCATAAATGGCAGAAACAGATTTTAGTTGGCTTTGCTTATAGAAGATTAATCAGACCCAGAACACAGTAAGTTTACTCAGTTGTCACAGCAGAGAGAAAAAAGACATGGTGAATACAATGATGAAAAATGAAGCAGTACAAAGGATGAATATCAGACTTGAAGTTCTCAGTAACCATCATTAAATAGAATCAGGGCATTTTTTCAACATTACATATAACAGAAACTTTTACTTATGGCATATGAGTATATATGCATAAGTACATATATGTGTACAAATATACATGAAATACATGAATACATATACATACACATCATTTTCACATGCACATACATATATGCAAACATATGTAAATAGTTCCAAAATGCTTGCCTATTACTCATTTCTTTTGTTCAAATCCACAAAGCAGAAATGAAATCTGTACATGTGGAACTGAGGACATTGGAGCCTGAGTAGATATGACTGTTTGTCCAGCCATACTCCTTTTGAACCATAGAAACTTGGAAGTGTAACTTTGAACCTTGATTTTGGTTTCTCAATTTATCACACGAGATAATAGCAACACCTATATCAACAGTGTTAGTATAGAAGGAGTATAAGTAAGATCATGTATGTGTATAATCAACCATTTGGCAGCATGTGCTAGATATAAATGACTCGGTAGATTGGATTGTAGTGGCCAGTCCTTGTGTAGACAGGAAATAGTACATATCATGGAGAATCATGGGGGTATTTAGGGCAGAGTAGTGACTACATGTATAGAAAGGGGATTTAATGATAAAAGACTTCGGGGTGGAGGAAGAGATCAAGAAACCCTTCATATTAGAGATGGCCCAAGTCAACCTCAGGTGAACCAAGGGTTTAATTTAGCTTGGACTCCTGAATCTGCTTCAGTTAATGAAATGGCAGTTCACATCATGGATATTGTTGTGAATAATAGTTTCAAACATTCTCACAATGTCTTTCTGTGCAATGGAAAATGAACTGAAACTAAGAAAGGATGAAGACATGTACAAAGATTGAAAGTAGAAACCCATTCTGAGATGGGAGGGCCCGTATCTGGATGTTAGCTACAGGGACTCTGGGTTGTGCATTTTGCAGCACCACCTTCCCCTTTTCTTCTTACTGGCCCTGTTTAGATCCCACCTGACTTCTCTCCTCTCAATATCTTCTAGAGACTAAAGAGCTATTAGCTCAAGGAGACCACTTCAGATTGCCTGTCTGCCTACGTCCCTTGAACTGTCACTCAT
Source organism: Myodes glareolus (assembly GCF_982192425.1). NCBI lineage: Eukaryota > Metazoa > Chordata > Mammalia > Rodentia > Cricetidae > Myodes > Myodes glareolus. The sequence continues at coordinate 7,573,802 of NC_142042.1, read as the reverse complement.
TCTAAATAAATATGAACTAATAAAAATATGTACTGTGAAAAAGCTATGGGCAAAACATGGGTCTACATACATCTAAACTATCATCAGGTAGTTACAAAAAAGCATCACATGATAGCAACAATTTAATATAGTCCAATTACAGAACAAAAATTCAAGAGAAGATGGTACATGGAATTTCCCAATATTCTCTAGTCAGGTCTTAAGTGGGGAAATGGGGTAAGAACCCAGCCTTGGTCATACTCATGACTTCTATGGTATCTTGAGCTTCTGTTATCCACACACAAGTTTAATGGGGAAGCAGAGAACAAAGAATCATTTAAAGAACACTCTGAGTTTTGGGAATGCTAGCAGTCTTCTCCCACAGGAACAAAAGTAACTGCTGACAACTGACTAGATTTCCAAATTCATCACATCAATTTTGATCTTCAAAAAAGTGTGTTTGACCAGTAACAATTTTACTAATACAATAAAAATAAAACATGAAAGATCCTATAAAAATCCCACCTACACTATCATAGCATTATAAAAGTCTGTGGATGGCAAATCACAGTTATATTTTCTAACTATAAAATAATAGCTATGCAGAAGCTAAAGTTTTGGGACTTAGCTGTGTCTGAAAAGGGAGTTCACATTGTGGCTAAATCAATCTGCTTTACCATTTCAGCCTCCATTCTAACTTGTCATAATTTCTCGTTCATTCATTTTACGTAGGAAACTTAGACTAAATGATAGTTTAAATGTAAGTGGTGGTTTAAATACAGGAGACCTGCAGAACCCTATTGAGTTCTCAAATAACTTCTGATTTTTCCAGATGCAATTTATCCAATTTAACCTCATTATCCTCACTTTATCCTTCCAACGAGAGGTCTGTGGGCCGCTTTAAGGTCCTTTTGTATATTAGTGCTTCTAGCAGGAGTTGGTTGTAGAAGGAGGGAGGGTGAAGTTCAAACAGCCCATTTTGCTGACGCCGTTGTCCTTTTAAAGCCAGTCTTTGACTACAGCAGAAAATTAGCACTTCTAATTGAAGTGTGATTTATTTTTGATGTAATGTGCCCTATTTTTTGTTCTTTCCTCATTCAACTATGCAGAAAAGACTTTATGTGGTCTCAGCATCTCATGACAGCCTATGCCTGGGCTTCCTCCAAGAGCATCATGTGACTTTAATAAAGGGGTCTGTTTTAAGTGCTATGTGCAGTTACAGACAAGGCTGCCTTTGCCTTGAAAATCTCTTTACTTAACTCCTAGTCAGCGGCTATTTTTACCTATATCTCCCACGGCCAGTTTGATTGTTTTAATCTATGACTTCGTGGCTTAGTTTGCTTGTTTTCTGCCTGACATCTTCTAGCCTTCAGCAATATCATTGGCCATCCCATGGGCTGTCTAGTTGTTGCACACGAAGCTCTGTGTATTTACCCTGCTTTGCCTCACAGCTCATACTTGGCATAGACCTGTGAATGAGAGGAAGAGTCAGAGACACAGCTACAAGTTGTTGCCTATCGTAACCTGGGAAGTTGTTTGCAAACACCCATCTTCTCCACTCAGGAAAAGCTGAAATTCTTAACCATGCCCCAGAAAAGTATTTAAACATAAGTCAATTGGAAAGGAAGCTGGAGTTTGTTAAGAAAACATTTTAACACATAGAAGCCTTAATGGAGAGAGAAACACTTAGAAGAAATAAAGTTAGGCCTACGACATGGATGCAGGTTTTTCAGAGGAGGATTGCAGACAAATGTCTTTGGCATAAGCAGATATAAAATTTAGTTGACTACTAATAAAGTTACTGTGCTTAAACAGTTTCCAAAATACTTCCTTCTCAGATATATTTTCTTTTGTATCTGTCTTTTATTTATTCCCTATCTATCATCTATCTGTCTGTTTGTATATCATCTATCATCCATCTATCTATTCCTAGCTATCTAGCTATCTATCCATCAACTATATACCTGTCATAGATCTATTACCTGTCCATCCATCATCTACAATCCATATATTTCATCTACCTGTCTAATTCAAATCCTTTAATTAACTGAATTCTCATCACTTGTAAATATACTTGCCTTTCTCGTTGGAAAACTACGGTAAACGAGCACTGGCTACATTGTTGCAATTACACAAATCACCAGAGCAGATGAAATTATCCAATGTTGGAAAATTATATTGGAGCAACAGTTTCTTTTTCTCTAGATATATGGACATATTTTATGGCCAAGCAAAATGATTTAGTGAGTAGCTATCCATTCATGCCAAACCCAAATATGCATTAAACAGTAGTGCTGATTGTCATGTCTTTCGTTCATTCTTAGCTTGAAAGCTGGCGTCTCTTCTAATTCTTACATAAATTAACACATAGATCAAAGTGAAATAAAATAAAAACTTACAACTGGCACCATCTTTTCATAGGTGATTGATTTAGCTGACAAATGATATAAGATAATTCAGTGGGAAATGGAAATCCATTCTCAAAAGCATGTATCAAACAAGTGGCTAAACACTTGGTATGACAAACCATAGCCCTCTTCACAAATCTGCAAATAATAAATTATGAAAATTGACTGGATGAAAAATAACATTTGTTTTAATATTTCTTGGGCTTAAAAGGTAAGGCTAATTTATGAACTGTATTTCATTAGCTTGGCATCATCCAGTAACCAAAACATTAAGAAAGTGAAAACTCAAGTCACGTAAGTGGGGAAATTATTCAGTCATACAAACCTGCCAAAATTTTTCTATTCAAAATATATCATTAATATAACTTCTACATGTCAATAATAAAATAGCAAATAAATCAATGAGAACAATGAATAGACTTTGCAAAGATTCTTTATGAAAAATCCCCAATAAGCCAATGACAAGAAGATGAAAAATTATTCAATATTACCTTTCTTCAAAGAACAGTACATCAAAGTTACCATGACACATTCTGTTACATATGGTATAGTTAAAATCATGGGGAGGATGGGGTCTTCCAAGGGAAGGTAAATAGGATACGGTGTTATAAAGAGATAAATGAGAAACTAAAATAGGAGGATTAAATAGGAAGAAGTGGGGGGCAGGGTAAAGGAGGGAATATTTGAAGGAACAAATATTGAAGGAACAATTACCAGTAAAGACCTTCTAAACTGTAATATGGTAGCCTGCTAATGTAGAATGTTATAAGAATCTATAAAATATATTTAAATGGAATTTTATGATGAAGGAAGAGAATGCCCCAACTAGACATATTATACCACCAATTAAAAGTTCCAGTGCCAAGAATGGGTGGCAGCTTGTTGACTCATTGTCCAAATGAATCCAATAGGCTCCTACAGATATCACAGGCTATTGTCAAGGCCATTAGTTACTCTCCATCATCTGATGGTAAAACCCTTAGCTGAAGACACAATTTGCTTACGTCATCAAACATGAGGCAATCTATCCTGCACCCAAATAAACATTTCACACATACTGTTGATCACTAATTGTGTTGAAAGATACTCTGAATGCTACCAGAGGTGAAAAGTAATCAGTAATTTCACCTAGCTATAAACACTGCAATTTTTAGCAGGGACCTACCTGCGAGACAAATGTTGTAAGACAAATGATGTGACAGTGCTTAAATGTTATAGGAGTAACCAACCACTTTTGATTGGATTTAAGGTTTGCACCATGAGGCATAACCCGTACATGGCAATTTTAAACTGGTAAAGAGCCTGTGACTGTATAGGAGTAGTCAGCCTACACAAAGCAGTCTCTTTGTTTTGCTTTAACCTCCACATAGCTGACAAAGTTTAAAATGCTTCAATTTTTAACCATTTTTGTAGTCTGACTGGATACTAAGCAACAGAGTCATAATGTCCCCACCTCTTTGATGCCAGGCCTGTGCTGATGTGCTGAGCTTTTATGAGACACTAGACCCAGAGAGAGAATCACCTATCAGTCCCACAGCTGTTTGTTTTATGGTAGGTAAAAATTGCTTCAGAAAAGAATATTGCTTCTCTTCTACCTTGCATCTGTGATTAAAATATCTAAATAGTAAGGACTATGTAGATAATGACAGAGTGAGTTCCAATTCTCAGAACCTATCAATCATCCCTTGGTAGCTTTATCTGGATGACAGACAATATATTTTTATCAAGGCTTAATTTTTATTGAGTAAAAAATGTATGTCCACAAATGTACCCAAGGGGTTACAGACTCATGTACTCAATAGGTTACAGACTCATGTACTCAAGGGGTTACAGACTCATGGTTGTTCTCATACTATAAGTTATAAATGCTACCACTAGCTCTATCATTCACCTCAGATGAGAGTACATTGAGCTTCCTCATAGAAAGACCACACTTACCCCACCATCTGTGGCATTGATCTACTGACTTCTAAATGTGGATGTATGTTTAGAAGTTCAGTGTGATTTTTAGATGTTGGTTCTGATGAAATTTTGTGTGTAGTGTTGATGCTATTAATGAGAACCTTTCTAAAATAAATTTTTAAATAAATGAGGAATAGAATCACAGAGTCATTTCTATTTTAGGGTTATGTGTTTAATTTATTATTTTGTTGTGATTACAGCACATTGTTGTTATTTGAAAGCCTTTTTTGCATATATGCGACATATTTATTGAATCTCTCATCACTGTTTATTAGATGAATTCCAGTAGGAATTATTTTCAGGATTAGAATTAGTAATGTTATACATGTAACTTTGTTTAGAGTTTAGGCTTCATATCTAGCACCACATTACTGTTTGAATCCACCTATTGCTTGCGTTTTTTGAGACAATAATTGATGTAGCTTTGGCCAGTGTAGACAATGATGACCTTGAAGTGCTTAAATAATGGGATTACAGGAATTCACCATCACACCCATTTTAATCATTTATTTTTCACTTTTTTATTGCACATGTGCACACATAGATGTGATAGAGTGTGTTGCGGAGCTCAGAGGACAGCATCTGGGAGTTGTTCTCTTCTTCTACTGTGGATTTTCAGGACTAAACTCAGAATGTCTGGCTTGGCTTCCCATGCCTTTCGCTACTGCATCATCTCATCTGCACTCAAATCAACTTTGAAACATGCTGTGATTTGTAGGAACTTAATTTTTAAATATATGGCTATGTGCTTTTTTGAAGCATTTGACAGTATCCATGGACTATGAACTGCTGTATAATGAGTTATCTCTGAGTCTGTAGGCTGACTCTCATACCCACTTGTGGTCTAGTTATATGGTTAAATATCATGATATCAACTCATTGTCTCAATGACAATACCATCTTTGCTTTTCATTAGGCACTACTATCACAATAGGGACCCCAATCTTCCATTTTGTTATTAGGAGAAGGATTGCTTATAAGATTTTTCTTGCCTTTTTTGACTTTATTTTTCTAGCTCTTAAGCATTTTCTTCTTGGTTTTAGAATGATCTATGACTATCCATGGAAGTTCTCAGTTTAAGTATCTACAGAAATTTGGAAGAAATTTATCATATGTCTTACTATAAAATATGGAAGCACTGATGAGATTGACAGGGTAAATGATCTTTAATTAATCTCAGTGATGTTTATCTCAGTCTTGTATATTTTCTCTTCTCTCTGCATTCCTTACTTGCACAATTTTGATTGTTTATTGATAAATCATAAAACTCAATTGATTCTTATATTACGGTCTATCCTTTAACTTTACCAACCTAAATGACTTCAACAAGCTTTATTTTGCAAACATATTTTGATTTTATACATGCTTGCTGCCTGTGAATAATCACAATTGCCCTGATTCTTTTACAATTTTTATGTTTCCTATGGTATTTTGCAGTGTATAAATTTAGCTAAAATGTCCAGAAGAATATCCAATAAAAAGGATATCAAACCACTTTGCCTTGTTTCTTGTTTGACAGGGTCTTAGGAAGCTCCATTCCCTGCACATTCTAGTAGTTCAGTCTCCACTGGAGGTGGATGTGACTACCAACGAGTGCCCCTCAAAACTGAGTATTTGGTATTACCTCCTAGAAAGGGGGCTCAGAGGGGTCATCAGATTCTCATTTGACCTCTCAAGCTGCTCTCTCCCTCACTTCTATACCCACTCTGTGAAATTCTACCCCAGCTAGCTGTGGGTTCACAGTCTATGCAGTTATAGATAAGTTGTCATCCATACTTATATGGGACATTTGAGATCTGGGTGCTTTATAGATGTTTGCGAACTACTAGTAGTGATAATAGCTCCTTAAATTCAGTTTTCTGGGATTTTTTTTTTAAAAAATAAGGACTAGGTGTTATATGTGATCAGCAGTTTTCCTGTTTCTAGAAGTGAACATTCCCCTGTTTGCTTCTTTCATCATTTGCTCTATTGAGATGTTGACATGGCAAACCAAAGTGATTAATTTCTAAATGTTGAAGAACATTATCATCCCTGGAATATAATTCACTAAGTCACAGCATATACACACCTATATATTGTGCTAAATGTGCTGAAATTTTACTTAGTGTTTGTGCAGCCTTGTCTATGAGGAATGATGTTCCTTTTCTCTCCTTTCAGTATTTCTCAAGCTTAGTATTCTGCTGATGCGATGGAAAGGACTCATTAATCAGACTCAAGTTGATCAAAACCTGTATATCCTCAAGGAAAAAGGAAATCAGTGCTTGCTTTTAGTCAGTTCCTGAGAGAAAAGTTCCAGTCTACTAGAATATCCTGCCTGATGCCTGTGTCTTGAGGCTATAGGCATCTGTACCAGGTTGAACAGAGTTTAAGCTAACAGTGTCATTTATGGTAAATATCTGATTTTGTTTAGCATGTTCTGAGAAAGAGATGATGAGATGGCATCTGAATATCTGAAGTCACTCACGTGGGGCCCAATGCCAGTGCCTCGTGGCAATAACAAAGCTTGAAACAAGGTCTGGATGAGCTTCCCTAATTGGACAAACTTTGCAGAGACAGACATTGTTCCTGGGAATTTGTTTTTAATTTCTTCTTACATTTTAAATTTATATTCCTTATAAAAGAATGCAAGGCTGACAGTTAAGTTTACACCCTAAATTCATGATTTGAAATCCAAGCCCCCAGGTGAACGGTATTGGATACTGAGGCCAATTACGTAGTTATGTCATCAGATTAGAGGATGCTATAAGAGCAGAGCCCATGGGATAAGATTTGAATATTTTATAGGATAAAAGAATCTTATTTTTTCTCCTCTCTGTGTCTGTATGTGTGTGTACATAGTCATGAATATGCACATGTGCACACCTTGCAAAACCATATGAAGAAATAGTAAGGAAGGGGCCCTCACTAGAATGTGAACATGCTCACACCCTTATCTTAGAATTTTTAACCTCCGACAATAAGAAACAAAGTGAGCTTTAAGCCAAAGAATGTTTTTCCTAAGTGTTTATTCAGTTATTACATTACTTCATTTTTATCATTTTAATTATCACATGAAATATTAAACATTATTATGTGTTATGTGGTCCCTTTCACCCAATGATATTAGGCATGAATAGCCTTATGGGCATGGCTTTCTCTGGTTAAGTGAACTGGTAAAACTGAGGAGGGGTGCCCACTCTCTCTTGGGTGGTGGAGAAAGAGCAAGCCTTGCAGTTGGGTTGGTCCTCATTGCCTTTGATCAGAAGAGCACAAAAACAACAGCTGGATCAGCAGGAGCATCTATGTTATTCTGTATTCGTGAGTCTGTTTTTCCATTGTACCGCTTAATAAATTTGATCAGACTTTGTGGGTTCTCACTTAAGTTATGATCTTTAGTAACCCTATCTATAATATTATGATAGGAAAAGTATATTTTTTCAGGTCCAGACTCAAGTTGTTACTATTTTGAGAAAAGTATTCAATTTTTTCTCTACTGAATTGATAAATTCAATTAAATAGCTATACCTTATTGTCATTTTTTTTTTGTAAAACGTGAGCTTCCATTTGCTAGAAAAACTTCTAAGCATATTACAGTATTGGAAAGTGTTACTCTCGATTCTGTTTTATGAGTTTCATGGACTACACTTCCGTGTCTGTGGGTCTGTAGTGATATCATCTCTTATGGTTCTGAAATAAAATAATTACACACTGGTTTTGAGCCTGACTAAATGAAGTCTGATTTCAGCAATCTTTTCATTGAACAATCTTATTGATTCATTTATTTTTTCAATAGATTTTATGTTTCAATTTTCATTGATTTCTTCTTTATTGTTTTTTATTTTTCTCCTTGTTAGATATCATTTAGGGACAAAAATAACTTCAATCTCTATTTTAGAAAATACATACTATTGGAAAATTTTTCTATAGTTTTAAGGAAATCACTACTCTTCCAATGGGTATCATATGCATTCTGCTGAAGTATATTTGACAATTTATTGACTCCTCTTAATAATTCTACTTGCCTAGTCATTATAATTACATGTATTCTTTATTGTCTGAGAATTTTATACATGTATATAATGTGTTGATCAAAATACCCCATTACCATCCTTAAAATTCCTCTCTGGTCCCCCCTACCACTTTCCCATTCCAACTTCCTGTATTCTTTCTCTTGTAAAGCCTACTGGACATACTTGATGCTACCTGTAAGTGCATAGGTGTACAATTACTTCTGAGTAACTTTTCATGTTTCAAAGCCCTAAGAAAGCTGTGTCTCCTTTGAGGAGCCTTCAAGTTACACCACATCAATGCTGGTGGCTGCTCTAGGCATGTTTTTTGCAGCATCTATCTTATTTTCTGAAGCAGAATTTCTTACTTATCCTGAGGCTCATTGTTTTGGTTAGAAGTTCTAACTGTTGTGTTCCCTGAGATCAGGTGGTCTCCACAACCATGACACTAGGGTTTTCAGTATGAGCCACCATATCTAGTTTATTTACATGGGTGATCTCTATCTAAACTCAGTCCTCATCTTTGCACAGCAAACACATTACCCACTAATCCATCTAACCATCCCCTCTGAGTCTTAACTTAGTATTTAAAAATATTATAATTTATTCCACATTAGGATGCATCTATCCACAACAGTTCTATGAAGTTGGTTATCCCAGGGAAACTGTATAGGAGAAGAAAAAAAAACCTGCCTAGGGATTAATATCTTTAAATGATAGAATTGATGATTAGACACAAATGGTTAGGATATAGAGTTCCTAAACTTAGCAACTAAGTCGTTTAACTATTTTTTCTAAAATATGCAGGGGATGGCAACATATGCTTTATATAAAAGTTATATATACAGCAGGGGTAATTTAAAAATAGAAAAATCAACTGAATTGTATCAAAACATCTGAAAATATTTCGATAGATTTCAAACAGTTATATGACTACATATTATGATACAAATATAATAATAATTTGTATAGCAAGAATAATTACTGGCTTTGAATTTCAAAATGAAGTAATTTGAAATGAGAAGAAAATGTCTTCTGTATAATTTTTTTTTTACTTACTATAATAAAGATCATGAACAAACCACTCAGGGAGAGATAATGGTTTGTGTCATCTTACAATTTATTACCCATTATGAAAGAAACTTGAGTCCTAGCACAAAAAGCAGGAATCAGGAGATATGAACTGAAGCAGAGGTCATGGAGGAAGGCTATTACAGCTTATTTTATGGCTTACTCAGCTTGCATAATTTTATGTTTTTATTTCTTCTTTCCCTTTCCTGTCTCCTGAACCTCTCATGGATGTCCTAACTCTCTTTCAAGTCCATTTTCTCTTTTTCCTTTAATTATTGCTATAAGCCTGTGCGTGAGTGTGTGTGTGTGTGTGTGTGTGTGTGTGTGTGTGTGCGTGCACGTGTGTATGTTTATTTCTAAACATAACCTGAAAAGTCTGTATTATGATACTCACATACCTGTTTCTAGGTCTAACCATTGAGTAGAGGATCAACCATTGGTGTGATTTTTCCTGGAGAATGCTATTTATCCCACTTTTGGCATTCCTTGTTTCCCTGTAGTTCTTTATGCAAGGTTGAGAATATGCAGGGTTGAGAACTTTTGGATTTTTCTATCCATGTTGGCATGTGTGCTTTGTCCTTGTTCAGCTCACGTTTAGGTAGTCATGTCAATGAGACTGTTATAGGTATATCTGACATTATGTTACAAGGAGACACAATCTCTCTCAGCAAACTCCCAGGTTCTCTGATTATTACAATCTAACCACCTCTTCTTCTGCAATGTTTCCTCAGTGCTGTATAAGAGGTTTTATAGACTTGTCTGTTGGAACTGAGCTCCACAATTCTGCCTTTTGATTAGCTGTAGCTAGGACACTATCTGAGTGAGGGTTTCTATTGCTGTGAAGAGACACCACAGCCATGGCAACTCTTATAGAGAAAAATATTTAACTGAAGCTGGATTACATTTCAGAAGTTTATTCCATTATCATCATGGTGGGAGGTATCATATAGGCAGACATGGTGCTGGATCTGAGAGTCCTTAAATTTTAATCTAAAGGTAACAGTAAGTAAATTGCTCACTGGGCGTGGCTTATGCATAACTGAGAAATCAAAGCATACTTTACAGTGACATACTTCCTTAAACAAGACCACGTCTACTCCAAACAGGCCACACCTTCCATTATTGCCACTCATTTTAGGAGCCATTTTCTTTCAAATCACAATATTCCACTCCCTGGCCCGCAAACTTTTAATCATATCATAATGCAAAAATTAATTCAGTTCAACTACAAAAGTCCCCATAGTATATAATAGTCTCAAACATATTTAAAAGTCTATAATTCTAAGTGTCTTCTGAGATACATGCAATCTCCTAACTATAATCCCCTATAAAATTAAAATAAAAAAGCAGATCATGTTTCCAACATTACAATGGCACAGGATATACATTAAACTTCCAAAACATAGCGAAGGAGGGAAGGGAACAGAGTGAGAAAATAATAGATGAAATCAAAACTGAATCCCAGATAGGCAAATTCCAAACTCTGCATCTCCATGTCTGATGTTAAAGAACTCTTCAGATCTCCAAATCCTTTCTGCTCTGCTGACTGCAACGTCTTTCCCTTGGACCCCCTATTAGCAGCTCTCCTCTGCAGGTATCTTACAGTTTTGGGATCTCCATGTTAGAGTTTCCAAAGCAATCCAGGCTTCAACTTCACAACTTCATGAAATTGCCTCTCTTGATCTCTATTTGAGGACACCTCTGACACATGCTTTTTACCTTAGAGGTTTTCCTTAGTCAGAGAGACAAATTCTGTGGCCTCTCTCTTTTATCTTTAACTCCAGAACCATGTGACTGAAGCTGCCATTTGCTGCTGCTCCTGGAGCTGGAACGTGGCCCCCCTGATTCAATTACATCTTCACCAACTTTGCTTGCCATGATTTCGTTCACTGCCTAAGCTTGGCTGCTATGGAACTTGATCTATAGACCAGGCAGGTCTGAACTCAAAGATCTTTCAATTACAGCATCACCAGCTTTCTGTTTTCAATGGTTACCTTCACTTTCCAAACTTGTCTATTCTGGAATTTGCTCTGTAGACCAAGCTAGCCTCAAACTCAGAGATCTGTCAGACTCTGCCTTCCCAGTGTTTGGATTAAAGGAGTACATCACCACACCTTGATCTATGCTTTTCTTGAATTCTTTTTCACAATTTGTGAAGTTAACTGTGTGGAATTTTATCCTAGCATCACAACTCCCTTTATTCCATTTCTTAATCTGTTCATCCCCTTGATAACAAATTAATCTACATTACACTTCCTAGTGCTTCTTTTCTCTCGAATTTTACATTTGCTTTCTTCTTTTCATTATAAATCTTCATTAGAGGTGCCACTAATAACCACACAACAAAGTCTATACTAGACTGTTTTGAGATTTCATCTGCCAATGGAATCAATCCAAATCTCTTCACTTTAACTTCTGGCAGACTTTTGGACATTGACAAAAAGCAGTCACTTTCTTCATTAAAATATCACCAGAAAAATTTCTAGACAACATACTAAAATGCTTCTCTTCTGAAACATCTTGAGCCAGCCCCCACACAGTTCAAATCACTCTTCGCATTTCTGCCCCATGATCTTACTGGTATTGCCCTTTAAGCAATGCTTAAAGCATTCCACTGCTTTCTAACCCAAACTCCCAAAGTCCAAATTCCTCCAAACAAATGCATGCTCAGGGCTCTCACAACAAGATCCCAGTCCCTGGTGCCGTCTTCTGTCTTAGAGCTTCCATTACTGAGAAGAAACATTATGACCACACCATACATAATTATGGTGGCTCCCTTAGAGTTCACAGGTTCAGCCCTCTATCATCAAGGTAGCATGCAGCCACATGTGGTACTAGAGCTGTGAGTCCTTAAATCTTGATCCAAAGGCAAGAGGAGGTGAACTGTCCCACTAGATGTGGCGTGAACATATATGAGTACCCAAAGCCTTCCATCACAGTGACATACTTCCTTCTCCAAGACCACACCTACTCTAGCAAGGTCACACCACACCTGTTGCAAGAGAGAGGACCGCTTGTTCATCCCGGCCACCCAGCTAGCTTAGCCCTGAAATAACCACACAGGAACTGTGTTCATTAAATCATTTCTTGGCCTATTAGCTCTAACATCTTATTGGCTAACTCTTACACCTTAGTTTAGCCAATTTCTCTTCATCTATGTATTGTCATGTGGCAGTGGCTTACCAGGAAAAATTAGGCATTCTGATTCTGCTGGCTCCATGGCGTCTCTCCCCTATTCCACCTTTCTTCTTCCCAGCATTCAGTTCTGTCTTCTCCACCTACCTAAGTTCTACCCTATCAAGTAGGCCAAGGCAGTTTCTTTATTCATTAGCCAATGAAAGCAACACACAAACAGAAGGACCTACACCACACACCTAGCATTAGTGTCATTATCTTTGGAGGACACTTTCTCTCAAACCACCACAGAGGCATTTTTTAAAGAATTTATTTGCTTATTTACTTATTTATTTTATGTACAAAACACAGTTTCCCCTCCCTCCTCTCCTCCTGTTTCCTCCCTCTACCTCTTATATGTGCCCCCCTACTCCACCCCTCTTCCTTCTCCATTCAGAAGGGACAGGGCCTCCCATGGGAGTCAACCAAGCATGACATATCAAGTTGAGGCAGGACCAACATCCACCTTCTTGCATCAAGACTGGGCAAGGCATCCACCACAGGGAATAGGTTCCAAAGAATCAGTGACAGGTCCTGGTCCCATTTCTAGGGGCCTCACAAAAGACAAGCTACACAACTGTCACCCACATGCAGAGGGTCTAAGTTGGTCCTACACTGGCTCCCTAGCTTTTGATTCTAGTCTTTGAGCTCCCACAAGCTCAGGTCAGCTGTGTCTGTAGAGTCACCCATCACGATCTTGACCTCCTTGTTCATATAATCCCCACTACCTCTCTTCAAATGGTTTTCCAGAGATCAGTCCAGTGCTTGAAGTGCTTGGCTGTGGATCCCTGCATCTGCTTCTATCAGTTACAGGATGAAGGCTCTATGATGACAATTAGGGTAGTCACCAGCCTCGTTACAGGGGAAGTCCAGTTCAGGAACCTTCTTCATTAGTGATAGGAGTCTTACCTGGGGTCCCCCTGTGGATTTCTGGAAGTGACACTGAGCAGGGTTCCTAATAATCCTCGGGGGTGCAATAGTGGCCCACATCATGGTAAACAGCACCTCTCTAATTGGATTTAAGAAAAACTTAAGAAGAGAGAAACTGTCTGGTGCTGAAAACTTGGCTAGATATTTAATGTTAGTGAAGTCATGAATATTGGATCAGAGTCTAAACGACTAATTTACTAAACCAGAATAATTTCTAGCAACAATCTAACATCCGTTCTTATAAACACTGTTAAGTATAGTTTTCATACGTTATCAAGGAAACTTCTCTTCCAATAGACCAGATGGAAATCACTACAGCAAGCTTTTGTAAACAACTCAGGCTCACCTGCCAGTGGCAGAACCTTCCCCAGTGAGCCAGTCCTTCCTATATCAATTATTAACCAAGAAAATGGCCCACAAGTCAAAGGCCACTATTGTGGAGGCATTTTCTCAAGGCAAGTTCCCTCTTCCTGCTGACTCTAACTTGTGTCGGGTTGACAGAAAACTAACCAGCAAACCCCTCTGCCTCTTCTCATTTTTTATTTGTGGTGAAAGAGCACAGAAAATGAAGACTCAATATAGTTCAGTTTAAAGAAAACTGAAGATAATCTAATTGCTTCATATCCATCCAGTAAAATAGTTAACTTGGAAACTTGACCCTTTAATGCACAGAAATATTGCTCCTATAAGGATAACTTGTGGTGCTTACTAGTTCTCAACTTGATTTTCAAGGAGCTTTCCACAGTTCAGAATTACCATTAACACATGGGGAACACAAAAAAAAATGAATCTCTAAGATGAAAAAAGAAGCATTTGGAGTACATCTGCTTCGAGAATATATGTTAAAGGAATTTTTGTCTGTAGGAATCAATGGCGTATTTGTGTTTTGCTTTAAGAAGGTGCACCATGTACCTCACAATTAGCTTGTGTATTGGGAAAAATAGGTGTTGCCATGGTAAATACACATTTTTTTATTGAATAGCAAACTAATGGGCACATAAAAACAACATAGTTTGTTGGCGTGCAAATTGCCTCTCCTGGGGATGAAAATAAACATAGTCCTCTTCAGAAATATTCTTCTATATTTTAGGAGGGCTATTTACATATTAGGGACATATAGATATAAGATATAACCTTTTACAGCCTGAAACCTGTTTTTCTTTTCCTCTACCAACGATCTACAGTTTTCCTTGTTTGTGAGAAAACTACATTGTGTACAAAGAACACATTAAGATGTCCTAAGTCACAAAGTCCCATGGTGTGAGCTCAGTAAATATCTGAACTTTTTCTTTTATCTAAAGCATGTTAGGGAAACAACATTATGATGCAGGAACTTCCTCGTAACTTCATTTTAGAGCTGCCTGAAAAACAGGGACTGATCTTAGCAAGAATACCTTCAAATTCTACCAGAAAAATAAAAAGGCTAAATTTGCTAGCTCAAATCCCCTTGTTCTCCCAGCAGCCCTATGTTTATTTAATTTTCCCCTTCCAGCCTTTCTCATCATCCTTATATGTGATCCCAGTTCTTTCCAACCCAACTTATTCTCATTTTTCATTGACATAACTATAAAAATCATCCGTCTTTTATTTTGCACTTATTCATTCTTTCCAGAGTTGAAGAGGAGCGCCCAATTCACAGGTGATGGAGCAATTTGCAGACTGGTATTCTCTCTCCATTTTCTATTTTCAAGACTTCATTCCCCCAGTTTTTACTTTAATCACAATGAAGCATGTGGAGAGGATGATCATTTGGATTCGTATCCAAGTTATTTTTGTAAGTACATTGAAAAATTTTTAAGTAGACATTGTATTTTACAAAGAATGCTCTTCTGAGGTCACTGTGGCTTGAACAATAAGAAAATTCAAGACTCTAGGAGGCAGGCACAACAGGATATCCGTGAGTAATACCGCCTACTTATCAACCGGGGCACCATAACACATTTATTCCTGACTGAGGCAAACAGTGAGCAGAATTCTGAGAGAGGCTGAATGCAGAATAGCAACACGAGGGTTACTCTGAAAGTCTTTGCTGTGGAGCAAGGAGCCTGCTGCCTGGTGCAAGCAAGAGCTGTTTAGAACAATAGCAACAGATCTTTTCCAGCAGCGGCCTCAACTCTTACGCTATTCCCTCACAGAGTTCACCCACCTTTGTTTTTTCTCTTTGATTTCAGAGTTCATTTCTCATGATGTTCATCTTTTTTTTCATGATGAAAGTGAGGCCGTCTTGAAGGAACAGATGAATAGCTCCGTGTGGTGGTTCAAAGACCCTTTCAGCAGTTCAAGAACAAAAGGAAATTATTACACAGATCAAGGTGCTACACAGAAATGTTTTTACAGATTTTAAATAAAATATAAACAGCTGTAGTGAGAAGGGTGAGCAGCCCTCGTCATTACTGATCTATTAATAATCCGGATACAAATTTGACCCAGCCTCTCGTGTCAAGCCCATATTTCATTATTTGGAAAAACAGACCAATTTAAATGTGTAAAAAATGGATTCAACAGCAAGTCAGAACAGATGTGGAGAAAGGAAACGGTGGATCAAGTCTGGATTTATTATATAATTTTCTTGAAAAACAAGTAATCAATATGTTTTAGCAATGTAATGAGTAGGGCTAACAGTGATAACCTGTTTTATTGGCTACCATTCAGAGAACTGTCAGTTAAATGACGTCATACTCTAAAGATCTTTTCTGTTCTTTTTGTATTTCTTTTTACAGAAAAATGCACTCTGTCTTTCTAACCAGAAGTTTGAAGTCTTTCTTGACACTACTTGTTGAAACAGAGGAGGCACATCTCCCATCATCTCAGGTTTAGCTCTATTTACTTCCTCTGTGAATCAAATTCTCCTCAAAACGTATCTTACCCAAATTTTCAAGGTGTCTACACTCCCTATTGCTTGGGTCTCAGAATTGCTGAAGAAAGAACCGAGACTCAAATAGTATGTAAACACAAAGAACATTTATTCTGCAGAGACAGTTAGCATGCAGTGGTCGACCATCCACACAAAATGGATGTGACGAGCCGTGACAAGGCACATGCCCCTTGAAGGAGGAACTTGGGGGATTATAGTGTGATGAGCTAATCTCTACTCTAATTGGGAGGCCAAGTAAGCAGTTACATGGTGCACATGCTGACTGGATGGGGTCAGCAACAATCCCACACATCATGGGCTTTCATCATATATGGTCAGTGAAAGCCATATCCTATAACTTTGGGACCCCAAGCCTTATAAGGCCATGTTTTAAACTGTTTAACTGATTGGCTAAACTTAGCTGGGGATTTCCTGGACACACACTCAGATCACTATCTACAAGGGAATTGCTCTGTGTCTCAGATGGGGTCACATTCCAGCCCCTTCATTGTTTGTGCTATCACAAGCACTACAGATATAGAAATGGAATTTTGTGAACTACTTATTCAATTATTAAATATAGAACCTAGGTTAGAAACATTTTTTCCTTATATATAACATATTTTTTATTAATTCTTTGGGAGATTCACATCATTCATTCTGATCCAGCTCACCTCCCTGTCCCTCCACATCCTCCCCTCATCCCTGCATAATTCCTCCCCACCTAAAAAAAGAACAAAAATGGACTAAAATTTTTTAATTAAAACACTTCCCTCCTCTATCTTTCCCATTACTCCAATACCTCTTCATTTGTCCAAGTGGCACTGGGAGCTGAGATGTGATACACAGTAAACCCTTTTGCCCCATCAGGCCGACACACAATGTACAATTCGTACAATGCAACAAATCATTGATCTGGCTTAAGTCCTCTAACCTCTGGCACATCATTATCACTTAGACCTCCCTGAAACACCTCTCAGATATCCGGCTACTGTCCCGAGTTGTGAGTCATGGAGATCCTGTGGCTATCATTCCACAGGACCTGTGCCTTCAGGAGCTCTGGCAAGTACAGTTGGGGTACATGTTAGGAAGGGCCAGTCCAAGTCCCAGGATGTGGGTCTGGGTGGTAACTGAACTGGTTAGTTCAGGCTCTGGGACTTCCCCACTCAGGCAAGGAGGAAAGCCAGCTATCCTAGACCCATGCCATCTGGTTCAACTCTCCCATGCTCATTTTAAGGGTGAAGTGGCAGCTCACCTATGATGGGAGGGACCAGCTCTCCTGCTGCAGTGTTCAGCATGGGGGCAGGACCAGCTATCCCAGAGCAAGTGAAGGGTGGGGCCAGTTCAACATGGCCCTCAAATTTCAGTACACTTGGTTCCTAAGATCCCCTGTGATAACACAGGCCATGGATATTAACACAGACCCCACCTGAAACAAGAACATAGACCCAGACAGCTCTCTAAGCAGCAGTTCAGGCCCTGATGTCACCATAGCCCCAGGTGACAGTACAGGTCACCCAGATCTGTATGGCCCTAACAACGATGTAGTTCTCAGCACCAATATGTCCCCAGGTGGCAACCCACCTGGTATTTGCCATGGTTTTTGATGGTATCAGGAGCCATGGACATCAACACAGATTCTGGCTGTGGTAGTGCCATGGACCCAGACATGACCCTCAGCTGCAGCCTCGGATGAATGTCACCATGGCACTTTGTAGCAATACACGACATTCAACTCTGTATGACCCTGACTGTGCATGTCTCTCAGACACCTACTTGGCCTCAGGTGATAGTCCAGCCCCCTGGTGTTTGCATGACCTTCGGTGGTTACTGAAGTCATGGACATCAACACAGACCCTGGCTGCTGTAGGTTCATGGACCATAGAGTGGCACTCAGAAGCAGCTCAAGCCCAGATGTCATCATGGGTCCAGATGGCAAAACAAGCCACTCAGATCAGCATGGCCTTTTGAACACCAACATAGTATGGCTACAGGTGGTGACCCAGACCATGGGTATCCTTGTGGCCCTTGGTGGCAACATGGGTCATGGATGTCAACACAGACCCAACATTTATTGTGTCATAAATCTTAAAGACTCTAAAGATTTCATTGAAGCATCTCTATTAGCAGCAATCCTATTTAGGTTGGTATTGCATGACATGAGAGAGCTGACCCAGAAACAACAAAGACCTGCTTAAAAGTCAATACACACAAGCTGTGACTGGCAATGTACCCCTGTTAACTCAGGCACAGAAAAGATCTAGCCAGAAAAATTGGGAGCTCAAGGGTTCAGCGTGTGTGTTAGCATGAGTTTTAGGAATATATGTTGTACAATAAGACTCAGTGAAACGTGAGTCGGTGAATATATAATTTGGAATAGGAACAGAGATCAATGGTACCCTCGCATATCCAAAGCCTTGAGTTTCATCCTTAGATTGCATAAAAATACACACAAAAAATGAACTATCTTGTTGTGGAATAATGAAATGCATGGAATAAGAGCAAAGAGAGGGAAATGTCTGTCCTTTGGAGCACCTGTTGGGGGCTCTTGGGTACTTGGGGAAAGTCACAATCTTCCTTCAATCTGCGTTTTAAGGTGTAGCCTTGATATCACCATGAAAATATTTGTTGTAAACACCCTATGCTTGATGGGTTTCCTAACCAAACGATTCTCAAATTATACTCCCTTGAAACATATTTTGATTTAGCTCAGATGTATTTGTTTAAGGCAATGCATGGTAAATTAGTAAAATCTTACGTGGTTGGCAGTAATTGAATACCTTCTTGTTTATATGTTGAACAGGAAACAAAGTTTTGTTACCTTAACAAAATTTTACATTCTTTCCTGTGTTATTGCCAATATCTTTTCTGTTCTTCCTGATGATATGAAGGTTTATGTTTTTAATCATTTTGCATTCTGTAGAGGGGAAGAAACAAAATGACTTTTAAACAGAGGACTTCCTATCTAAAGACTGAATGCATATGTCTCCTTTATAAAAATGAATCTGTGCTATTTTAAGGTTACTCCTGCATAAAATGGAGGGAGAACTGTATTGAACACCCTTGTCAATGCTATTCATCAGCACACATAAGTGACAGAGGAAAGGATGTTCAGAGCAAAGTTTTCATCAGAAGTGTCTTTAGAGAGCTTCATTGTCTCCAGGACGTCCAAAGATGATCCCTGTTAGCATTTAAATAATGACATTGCTCAGTAAAATAACTAACATATGTATCCCAACAATCCAGACTTCAGAGAAAGAAGATATCATATCAGAATCAGATAATAGAAACATCAAATAGAAAAGTCAGCTAACTCTGTTGTAGCAAATCAGGCAAACGCATTTTAAAATTGTATTTATAATCTATTCTACTAATGCCAGTATTTGTTTTATCCCAAAGACTTCTACATCATGTTTTTTTTTCAATTTATAAGTCAGAAATTATTTTTTTCAGGTCAGCATTTTATATTTCATCTAGATTATGATACAATTAAATAATTTTTCATCGCTGTCCTCCTTTCAAAACCCCTCACAAACCACTCCTTGCTCTCTTTCAAATTTGTGGCCTTTTTTCATTGTTACTGCATGCCTATATGTTACGAGTGCATTTATGTATATTCCTAAATATAACCTGATCAGTCAGTTTTTCTCTGTTTTCCATGAACGAGCTAAGTTTGAGAAGTCAAACCATATTCTCTCTTTCTTCTCTTGACCTTTGACAACCACATGGAATTTCAATGCAGCCAATGATTTTTCTGGATGACATCAGGGATCACACACAACTTCTCTTGACTGTTTATAACAATGTTACTATGCTGTGCCACTGGTATCTTACATCAGTAATACAAAAGACAATATTGGAAGGAATAGAGAGAGCTAGATTTAATCTCTCACTACTGAACAGTATCTCCAAGATGAACAGCCCTAACTGTGTCCTAAATAAGAAGAGGTTAAATTCAAAGTTGTAGTCAAATTATAGAGACCATGACTTTACGGAAGCCAATAAAATGCTACCAGTTACTTAGATTACTAAACAGCGAGTTTTTATTTTTACTCTCTTCAGTTGTAAGAGTCCCCCCACTTTGTTCGAGAGCCAGTGTAGGTCCATTGGGTCATGGTCTCTTAAGACAGGGCCACAAGTCATGCAGCTCATCTGTCTTGGGAAACTGAACCTTTTGCTAGTTGTAATCTATAAAAAAAGAAGAGCAGTTACTACATGGGATGCTTGCAAACATGTGATGACTTATCTCAGCTAAGGACGCGAGAACAGGGCCTTGAGCACCGTGAGTAATCATCTTTGTTTTCACTCGGACTTGATGGCACCAGCAGCAGGGGCTGATAGCTGGCTTACTCAGCATGTGTTTCAAGCACTTCCCAGTTCAGTTTTTCTTTTCTGTATTGGCTGGTATGCTGAAAGCAACATTCAGTCGACTGTATTCCAGCCAAGCTTCAGGGCTATGATGTTTCTTCTAATCAATACACCTGCTTATAGTGGCAGTTGGTCATGGGGAAATTAGATGTACTGGATAGTATAATACAATATTACCTTGAGTCCATCTCCATGCTCCTGAACCTAAGGATCAACTTTGAGTTGGTTTCACTACCACAGTCCCTTGATGGAAATGGACATTCCCTTCTGTATGTGAAATCCAACCTTGCATCTGCAGCCTTCCCTGGTGTTGCCCAATCTGCCCACCATCCGTTATCAAACACACTTCAGTTTAGACCAGCTGGAATGTGCACTGGGATCTGCAGTAACTAACTTAAAGTGTTGCCTAATTTTACTTAGGTTTCTATGAAGTTGTGAGACCCTACTTGGTGAACGCAATTGCAAAGTAGCGAGAGTGTACTCCTCTTGCAGCAGAGGGATCATCTCCCTCGTTTCAGGAATTTTGCTCCTTTCGTCGGTCCCTTGGCTGTGTCTCTTGATTTCTTAGTGAATTCATACTCTTTTGCAATTCAACTTTTTGGCTAATTAGAACATATATTCCAATAATGAAATGTTTTATTTTTCTTCCTCCATTTTAACTTTTTTTATGCCTTCCTTTTATTTTAGCTTGCATGGTTAATGCAAACTCAACAACATATCATCAGAAAGGAAATTTCAGTATCAATTATGTGGTCATTGGTAAGATAGTAAATTTTACCATATACAAATGGCCTAGAAAATACTGCAGGCCTCCTCGATCCTGCACCCATCCCAGGGCTTGGATTTTTTTCCCACTTACCTAATCACCTGGGACTCAAGATTGTTTTCAAACAATCAGGAATCAGATCTGTTCTGTGAGATCAGGGCACAGTGAGAAGCAAATCATTGGGTCCCTGATTTCTTTCCCCAAACCCTTTTCATTACCTCTCATTGCCCATTGTCAGTAGCTCAGAGGTTACCCTCACCACGTGTGATCTGAAGGCACCATCTTTCAGAACTTAGCGAATCTTAGGGTCTAATTTATAATTTTTTTTGTTTAAGCATTGTGTCATTATCGAGTGACTGAGAGTGCTCTAAGGTTGACAACGGTATGGTTGACAATCAGGAAATCTTGACCAGTCACATTAATCCAATGAAATCAAGAACTTGAGACTATTCTGTATCCTGGCAGTTTATAGTGAACAAAAGTAATAGAATAGAGTGTCTTCACTGTGACAGACATAAGCAAGCACAATCGATGTCAACAGTCACTGAACAGTTTCACTTTTGACTTGGGATACAAAGTGCAAGCTTCCAAGCATTTAAAGGGGATTTTCTTCCTACATTTCTTCTGAGTTTTGTGGTTTCCCATCTAGAAGAAAGTTTCTTAAACAGTGGTCATGGCCCTAGGTCAAATAAGTGAACTTGAAAGTTGAAAACAAACAAAACAGTAAATGGTTTCTGAGCATGGAATGACTGAAAGTTAATACAGCATCACATGAGTAATGAGTCCGAGGTGATTCTAGCTGTGACTTCTCCAAGGAACTTGGTACTGAGAATGCGATCACCCCAGGAAAGGCCGCCAAGCCCTTCCTGACACCAACCGTGTTTATTAAAAAACAAAAACAAAAAACAAAGAACAAAAAAAACTATTGCTTGTTATAGAATACAAGGGTTTCACTGTGCATTTAGAGTTTTCTGCTCTTATAGCAACATAACGTTTTAATTAGAAAAAAAAAACCTACTGTTTGCTGACCATCATCCTTGATATGTATTATGAACTTTGGATTGTGTTGTGCTGGAATGATTTGAAAATAAGGCTATTTGAGTTGCTGGTTGAGTTTCACCAAAAGAGAAATCATTAAATGAATATTGGTTTTGGACATAATTTCTAACATTTTCTAAAATAACTATACATTTATTTCTGCCATTTTGCATTACACGTAAATGTGAAGTGATGTTCTAAGTATTTAGATTTGTGAACAACTCGTCATCCATCAACTCTAAAGAAGAGAAGACTGAAGATATTCCACAGCCTGCTTTATGGACTAATAAGCTAAGATTAAGCATTTATGTGGAAATAAAGAAGTACATTTGCTCCATCAGTGTGAAAATGTGGCTTCCTCTTTCACAAACGGCAGGGCTAGAGAAATGAACCAGTGCTTACAAGTCCTTTCTGTTGTTGCAGAAGATGAAGATCCGAGTTCTATTGCTAACACCTACACTAAGTAGTTCACAAGTTCACAGTTCCAGGGTACCCAGCATACCTTCTGACCTCTTCAGCTGCCTGCATCTACATGTCCATATTATGCATATGATGCAAACACACACACACACACACACACACACACACACACACACTTCTTTAACAAATGGCTTATAGAAATGCATGCAAACAAAATAATTGTTTCAAAATAAATTTTTGTATATGTTATAAGAAAATGTTTAACTTCATGAGAATCTTATATACCTATATGTTAGAAATAATATATTTTATAATATATTTTCAGGTGACAAAGAGTTATAAATTTAAAGTATTTAAGATACTCTGGTGTATAATTCCCTTCTTGTTTTAGTCCACTTTCTCTTGAAGATAGTCTCTGCTCCCATAACCACTCTCTTTGTCTCAGCTGGATACTGTCTCTTGCATAGCCTTGATGGTTTAAATGCCTATGGAATTTATTAAATGCTGATGGATGTTACAATTTCTTCTCTACTTCACCTTACTTCCCTACCAGAGCTTTTAGCCATATTCAAAGAAATATCTATCAAATCTTACACTCTCTTCTTTAGCCCTTGACAGCATTTTCTGTGGCTTTTCACAGACATAAATATTTGATGAATTAAGTGGGTCACTAGCTCAATTGCCTATCTGTGGTCAGTGTGAGTGAGTGCTAAGCTTCAAATAAGGATGTACATATAAGTCGCTTGTCCTGTGAACAGGCATAAGGTGGCTTACTTAGACAGCCTAGACTATGTTATGTGGACTTAATGAAGGCAAAATAAAGCAGTGCCAGGTGTCAGGTTAAGCCTGAAGCCTGTCAAACTATGCTATCTGAGTAAGACACTATGCTGCCTTCTCATTAATCAAACCTGTACAGAATTTAGGCTACTCCTCCTAGGGTTGAGTTTTTGTTTTCTTTTCAGAGGGGATACTTTATTTTCCTGAAACCTCTGTGGCTTCTACCTACTCAGTTTGTGACTGGGGAGAAGGCTTGGTCAGATGCTTTTGCCTTGTAATTATGAGGACCTGAGTTCAATCTCCCAGAATCCATGTAGAAGATCTAGGCATAGAGACAAGCATGATGTATCACCTGGTGAAGGTGTTTCAGCCACAATAAGACAGAGAACCTGAGTTTGATATGGAGGAGGACCCGCATGATAGAAAGAGAGAAGCCACAAGGTGTCTGTTACTCTCCATATGCACACAGTGGTGCATTCCTATCCTATGCACCCAAAATAAATGCTTTAAAAAGTGCCTGATATGGTGGCCTGTGCCTACAATCCCAGGACTAAGAGCTGAAAACCGATAGAATTCTGAAGTTCACTGGTCAGCCAGCCTAGCCCTACTTTGTGACACACGTGCCAAGGAGATAATTTGTTTCAAACTAAATTGTCAGGTATTGCTGAGGACACCACTCAAGGTTGTGCTCTGGCCAACACACACACACACACACACACACACACACACACACACACACACTCCTGCACATACATCCACCCACGCATTCAAGCACATGGATAGTATTTGAAAAATACGTTATTTTAGAGGAACTAGGGACATGGAAAAAAATAGGAAGAACACTAAGTGTTTCCCTTGGGTTCTACAAAAAACTTCTATTGTTACTACATTTTTAGAAAAAAATAAATATGCAGACAACACCTAGAAGATGATCTTGCTCCACTTTTTTGGGGTAAAATACTTTTAATCTGTCAGCGATGGAAGATTTGTCTGTTGTATTATTTATTTATTCAATTATTTGACAGTATAAACGTGGACTTAAATAATTCTAGCATTCTTTCCTGGCTAATAGGTAATTTCCTAATATCCGCTGACAGTTTAATGAGTTATACAATTCTGGTCTGTGTGTAGACTGGCTCTGAGACCATTGGCCAGTACCTTTACGATAATTCATTTACTTAAGTAGAGTATATTTTGTCTCTATAGTTTTGTTTGATGAGTTTTCACTTAACAGTTGCCACAGACTTACCAAGTTGCGTTCACACCTTGCTTCCACCAGGATTTAGAAATCCTGGTGAGGATTTTTAAAGACTCTGTAGAAAATTCAATTATCAAGAAATTTCACAAAATCTTTCCTAGGGACACTATTGTTCTCCTGTGAAAAGACTCTGTCCACTGTAGTAAGGACCCACTTGTTAGTTCCCAGCTGCTTAGCCCTGAAATAATCACAAAAACTGTATTATTTAAATCACTGCTTGGTCCATTAGTTCCAGCTTCTTATTTGCTAACTCTTACATTTTAATTTACCTCATCCCCATTAATCTGTGCATCATCACAAGGTCGTGGCCTACCAGCAAAGTTTCAGCACGTCTGTCTCTGGAGCGGCTACATGGCTTCTCCCCCACTCTGCCTTCCTTCCCCCAGCATTCAGTTTAGGTTTCTCCACCTACCTCTCTTCCCTCCACAGACCCAAGAGAGTTTCTTTATTAACCAGTTGTACTACAGCATACATAGGGGAATCCCACACCAATCCACAAGTAGAGTGACTGATTTATTCACTGCCAAATAATTTATTCACTGTCTGTGAGTATTTTAATTGCCATGTACTTAGAAATTGACCATAATAGTTTATTCTACAAACTGCGAGCTATTTCAACATTCATGGAAGGTAAAACCTGGATAAACTTGGCAAAGCAAGACAAGAAATGCAGTCACTTAGTGAATTTTGCCTCTTTTCTTATGTGGTTATCAGCTTCATAAGTGTTTAAGTTGGAGACATAGTGATGGTTCACTGATGACTTCCTCTTTTCACTACAATAAAGCACTGACACAAAAGTCACAGTTTTATATTCTCTGTCTTTGTTTTTCAGAAATTTAAGAAATTTAAGACAAAAAGTTTACAAATTTTATAGAAAAATAAAAACAAAATGGGAAAAAAAGACTGTACATTTAGGATCAAATACCAAAATAAGCCATGTAGGAGAGAGAATATGGCTCATTGCTTATGTGTATTTGCTATGGCAGTTTGAGGACCTGAATTCTAATACCCAACACCATCATGATAAAGCTGGCCTGGTTAGAATGCCTGTAACTGAAGCATTAGGGGATGGGAAAATGCAGACCTGAGAGTTTGCCAGCTTAGTTAAAATAAATCTTCACATTCAGGGATATACTCTGGTTTAATAAGCTTCTAGTTTATAATAGGAGAAACATGGAATTATACAGACAATTCCTGATATTCGTGGTAAAACATTAAAATTATGTATGATGGATATGGTGGATCTTCATTTTTTAAATGTGGCATTGTAAGACTTCCTTCTTCCAAGAGTGAGTAAGAGGTAAACAATCACAGCCCTGGAAGGGGAACATCTGACTCCTTACAAGTTATTAATAACACAAATTTCCCTAACTGGACTAATCATCTAATTCAGCAATTCTCAATCTGTGGGTCTCAACAGGAGAGGGAGGGGGACACAAACCTTTCACAGGAATCTAGTTATCAGATATTATTTTCATTATGATTAATAGTGGTGGCAAAATTACAGTTATAAAGTAGCAACAAAAATAATCTTATGATTGGGGGTCACCACAATACAGGAACTGTATTAAATGATCACAGCATTAGGAAGGTTGAGAACCACTGATTTAATCTAATATATGTAAAGACTCCATTGCTACAAGACTGAGAAGGTAAGACAGAAAGGATTTAACATTGGTCTGATGTGCAGGTGAAGCCTTAGCTTGGGTTCAAGTCCTGAGATGGGGAAGGGGTGTTGGTACAAAGCAATGAATTCTTGGACCACCAGATGCGGTTCATACAAGTGGCCTGCCCTAAATAGCTCCAGCCATATTTACTTATGCATCAAAAACAAGTTTTTCCATACCAACAAATTAGTTTTTCTCATCCTCCAACATTAACTTTAATAATGACAATGATGATGATGATGATGATGACAACGATTGTGATGAAATGTAAACAAAATAAAGGAATAAAGAAATAGAAAAAAAGAAAACTTATTTGGGAATGAGCTTTAAAACTTATAGCACTGGTAAGTCCTATTGAAGTTCTAGGTTTCTGCCTCATGTGCTGGCTCTGGATTCTGGTTTTAGATGCCATGGGGATAGGATGCTGCCTCTGTGCAACACGTAGTGTCATGTGATTCCATGACTGAAGCGACAGTGTTACATACCAAATGATCCGATAAGTCCTGAGAGTACTGATACTCAAGGATTATCAGGGAGCTATTCTAAAGAGGGTAGGCTGCTAATGTTTTTCTAAGCTGAGACCTTCCTCATAAGAGCCAGTCTCTGCAGACCAGAGTTTTCTGTTTTCTTTGTTCTTTCATTGTTGTCCTCTCCTGTTCATGTACTTTCCTGAAATTGCCATCAAATACAGCGGACTCTAGCAACAGTACTTTGAAGAGGCTATGTCCTTGACTGGAACTATTTAAATTTTTCACAATGATCAGTGTTTCCACTTATCTCTGTGAAACTTTTACTTGGAAGAAGGTTATGTGAACTCTAGCATCTGTCAATGTGGGAGCAACTTGTAGGACTTATGACAAAGCTGGTGCTAGAGAATCTAAGCTGAAACTACAAGTTAGGGCTCCATGATAGGGCATACTTTCATTTTTTCTTAACTTTTACATCAAAACATTCTTAAACCAAAAGCAGCACTTACCATTTTGCTAGCTTGGCTAAATATTGAGCCAGGTACATCCTGTCTTTACAAAACTAAAAGGTGATTGACATAGACACACATTTTCAAGAACAACAATCTTCTTCAAAATACGTTTACAAAAATAAGAGTGATCTGCCTCTGATCCTATCAGCACTAAATCAGAACAGATCCCAGGGTCTGAAGTGACCATTGGTAGCCCCAGACAAGAAACCTGAGAAGCATCAGCTCCTAAAGAATTTTAAAGAAAAATATTCTAGAAAAAAAATGTTTTCCCAAGAATGATCACATTTGTTTCATGCATAATTGAGAAAATGACCCTAACACTGCCAAAAGAATCATCAATATTATGAGAGAGCACCAAGGTCTCGTGGTTCCAGAAGTATTCTGTGCTGTTCCAAAGTCAGTTGGTCCTTTCTGAGTGTGAGTGTCCCATTCCCAAGGCTGTTTGCCTCATCTGGAAGCCTGTTGAACAAACACTCATATACTGGTCCAAAACTAGGCCTGGCCTTGTGGCTCCCAAAAATGCCCTTTTCTTTATTTTAATCTTTCTTTTAAGAAACTATGGGTCCTCTAGTTATTACTTTAGGTCAGTGGTTCTCAACTTTCCTGTGTTTTCTGATGGAAAAGATCATTCTATCCCAGGGGTCATGACTCACAGGTTGAGAATCACTACTTTCAACACCCCTATTGACTTTGCTTTCCCTTGTGTACCAACTAGGGATTTGAAGTGAGGGTACAAAGTATAACCTTTTTCGACTCCATCTTATCCATCTACAAAGTAGAGAATACCACCATCCTGGTGGTATTATTGGGTCTGTTCAACTGCCCGAAGATAGTCAATATAGTAGGAAAAATCAGCTAGGTATTTTCAATAAAAGAATTTACAGGAACATTACTAAAATTATGAAATTATTTTCTTTGTTCAGGTATTTTAAATATATCCCTAAAAATCAAATATTCTGTCAGAATATTAGCATTATGAATTATGTGTCACACATTACTAAGTTGTGCAAACATGTGTTCTACTATTTTTTTCTTTATACATTTTAAATTCTTTCATCCTAGGAAGTGTAACAGGTCAAAAGGTTTGTGGCTGGGTGCTTCCTTGACCACTGCTGTTATGCCAGCATTCAGGATACAGACAGAAGTGCAGCTATTAATGCGAAAGGAGTAAGTGATGGAATAAACAAGAAAGGTATCCCTTTCTCTTAAGAAAGACAGTCATTTTTTTCTTAAAGAAACACTCTGTCCTCATTGTGTTTGTGTACAGAGAGACATTCATGTTAAAAATATTGGTAGTTCAGCCAGAATATGAGAACTTGGTCTAACCTCCTATACAAACATGAGCTATTTTATGAGTTTCTGGCTTGTTCAGATTTTTCTACTTCTCCCCCAAAGTGTTTCTTATTAATGTCTATTTTGCCGACAAATTATCTACTATGTCTAAATACACTGATAATGATTGGGGGCTAATACATAAGAAAATTACTTTTGCCGAAATATATATTACAGGTCAGTAAGATTCTTCTGACACTTTGCTACACAGAATGTTATCAAACATTGAATTTAGAGCCTATTTTACTTAGTTTGGAGACTACAGATATAAATAAAAAGGAAAATATTTTGCTTCGGTATCTCTGACCTCTGCTATTATTCTCCAACTTCACTTGGCACCACCCTGGGTGATGTTCCTGTTACAGTTTCCTACCATTGCAGGAACTTTTCATGGGCGAGGTCCATTTTTGTTAGTCACTTTATTATCATCTCATTGACTTTAACCTGTCAATGAAAGATGCAGCAGATAGGAGCAGGGACCCCATTGCTAGGCCGCTCATTTTACTATCCTCAGGAATCCTACTGCTGAGACTCTGGCTGTTGTCTGGGCATCAATCTCAGGGTGATGACACAAGGTGTTATACACTCTGTGATTATCGCTGCTTCCACCTGGTCTATCTCTCTTACATATTCTTTTAACCAATGAAGCAACAGTTGAGTTCAATGTCTAGAGTAAAGCTTCCTGACCCCAGCATCTGATTCCTAGGTCATGTTTCCCAGGACCCTTTTTTGCTCCCCATCATCAAGGTTTGTATTTATCAAGTCTCAGTGCAATTAATTGGCTATGCGTCCATCTTTGAGTTTCAAGAGTTCTAGGACTGAATCTGTGTTGTCCATTCTCCTATCTCCAGCTCTGGTTTACATAATCAACACTCTGTAAACATATTTACCGTAGATTAATGAAAGAATAAATAAGGCACTATTGAGAACTCTATGACATATCTGTGGAAAAGTGGTATGTTATTTCAATGAAGTGTTTAAGAAATAAAGGAGTGAATGGGGGAGTTGGAGAAGGTACTGAGGACGGAGGAGTGGGAGAAACGGTGGTAGAATGTAATATGTGAGAGAAGAATAAAAAATAAAAGCCTTGATAAGCAGGAAGACGTCAAGTTCAGTTATCTGTTAGGATGGTTTATAGTTTCCCCACCGTCCATATCATGTAAGCAGACCTTTCACTAAAGAAAGTACTTTTCTGAAAGCCCATTTCCTCTGGTACCAATTAGTGTTGATACTTACATTTACTAGACTCTAACGCTAAGCTTCTGGGTTACAAATGACAGCCACTTCAGGCATCTTGAATTCTGATTGTAACTTTGCTCGCCTATCACCTCATGACCCCTGCTCAACCAGCAAATTGAAGTTTTATGTCCCCAGCGTTAAGTTGGAATAAACTGGAAAATAGAGTTTTCTACTCTATTAGCACTAACCTATCTAATCTTTCGCACACGGGATTCACCTTAGTTCTGTTATCTCATCCAGGAGACGCTGTAAATCTTACCTACTTGCTCTTCTTCTTACAATTCTCAGTGGGGTCATTGGCATCCACTGGCCAGAAGCACTGAACACTCAATTTTACCTGCACTACAATGATAAATTATATCTTTTGTGTTTACAATTTAACTTTTCTGTGTTTCTCAAGTCACAGTGGTTAATATTTTATCTAATGAATATAACACAGTTAGGCAATATCTCAAATTACATTTTTGTTGTTCTTCCACCTTGTCTCTATACGATTAGAAGTAGGTTTGTAAATAGTTAGGTAGACCTGTTAGGTAAGAGGAAAATTGAAAATAAGTCTAGACAGCTAATATAGCTGACATATATTAGTCTTAATTGAAAACCTGTTTTATTATTAGTTGCGCCAAGTGAACTCAATCAATGGATGTCAAAGACAGCCACAATTACCAGCCCATCAGTTCTCACGTGAGATCTATTGAGTAAGACACAGTAGGGCTGTTTCAGGGATAAGCAGTGTACTTGGCTCAACTTGTTTTTCTTTCCAAGAATGACTGACATGCAAAAAGTCATCCACACTTTCTCTCAGAGCTGTAATATGAACAAACGACTTGGATGAAGTTATTATGGATAATTTAGCAGCAATCAGAAAAGTAAAGATCAGAGAGGGAGGAGGAGGGAGGGAGGGAAGGTAGAAGAAGAGAAGGGAAGAAGGGGGAAAGGGGGTGAGATAGGGAAGAAGTCTTTGCCAGAAACAGACTACAAGTTGCTTCTAAACACAAAACATGTTTCTCTTATTTTAAACCAGCAGGGAATACAACCAAACACTGAGCTGGGGAAACTAAAAGCATCTTCTTCCTATTGAAGCATAAATAAAAAACAGCTTCCTAAAATCTACTAAACTTTTTTACTCTAAAGCTTTGTGGTTGCTTGGCATTGATCGCACATTGGACTGATCTTTCTGTTCAATAAATAACAGCCTGATAATCAGGCAGGATTTAACACGCTATAGCTCTCAACACCTAGCTCACTGTCTGGTACAGATTCAGTATACTGAGTTAATAGTGGACTAATAAATTCCACCCTGAAATTTAGTATGATTCTCTGTTGGAATTTCTGTCTGTACGCTTATCTTTTGTCCAGCTTTCAAGGGGTACCTCAAGTTCACCGCTACATCATCTCTACAGAAAGCCTTTCTCATAGTCACAGAGCAAATATAATACACCAAAACTTGGCCATCAACACAATGGTCACCCATAGCTTAGCTTTACCAAAATGTATTTTTGACTCAAAACTGTTGATCTATTGGGCTTAGTATTGTGTTTTTGATTATATTGAAATTGTGTTTTAAATAACTTTAATGGGTTTTAAATAATTGTAAATAATTTTAAAGAGGGGGAATAAGCACAAATTGCCCTTTACATTTAATTGAAGACAATATTTTCCTGTTATTTTTGTTGTCATCTTAAAATTTCAAATACTGTAACTTCATCATTGTAAGACAGATTTTTTTTATAATTTCGGTATTCACATACAGTGTGTTAATAAGCAAAACTATCCTTTAAGGGCAAATTTATTATCCAATGGGGGATGCAGCTAACAGTCAAGAACAAAATATATGACTGTCAAACAAAAGTAAATTATTTAAAGAACATTCAGTTTATCTCTGTGTTAAAAACATTAAGTATTTAAGATACAGTTAAAAATCATATTGGTTTAGGAAAAGGCCAGGGTTGGTTCTCTTACGGGCCTAAAGACTCTTCACCTATGGGTAACTGGCTAAGTTTACAGTAAAAGAAATTTTACTTCAATTCACTCCCATTGTGTAGACCTGAAGTAGTTTTGGCACAGATGGTGGCTATTACAGAGATTCACAACTGGTCAAAATGGAGATACTGTGTGATTCATTTACTAAGTGGAGATCTAATCCCACTTAGTAAAACTACAATGCAACCCCTACACCTCAGACCCAGGGAACATGGCAGAACGGGGAACTGAAAGATTATAAGAGTCAAAGGACCAAGACATGTACTACATGATAGAATTTTCTAGCTATAACAGGGAAATTGGTCCCATAAAATATCAATAATATATATATGGTATCTAAATAAAGCCTGAAGACGACGACACCACCTGACTTAAAAACATGTCTGGAAAAGTTTCAGAAGGATCCACCACTAGATGAAGACCTACAGGCAAGCAATGGCCTCTGAAAGAGGGTGACTTTTTCTCTAGTCACAAGTCCTTGATAGGTTATTCAGTCCCAAGTGATTAGCCATAAACACATGTACATACACATGTGCACATGCTTGTATATACACAATAATAATAACTAAGAAGAAAACTCACCTCCAAGCTACATCCATAAGGCGCCAATAACAATACCAGAACAAAACCACAAACAATAGATGCAGACACATTGGAGGGCAAAATCTCATGGGATTCCACATCTAGACAAAGAACTGCTAACAGCTGAGCAATTCTGAGCATAGGATAAATGATCTTCTCCAGGAGAGAGGCCACAATTAGTTACTCAATCCCAAATGATCAGTTATGAAATCAAATATATATGAGCAACAACATATGAATGGAGCAGTTTGTATGTACATAAACACACATACATACATGTATATATACATATATTTGCATATATATCTATATACATATATTATACGTATATATTTGCTCCATAGAAAATTCTTTGTTATTGGGTCTTAATAATATATTCCATATACATGTCACTAATCGTACAAAGCAATTATCTTTTGCTTTCCCATACACATACTTTTGCAAAAAATGACTGTGTGTATTTATCAGTGTGTGTATGTGTTCATGTATGTGTATTTTGTTTATCTATGTGTACATGATGTGTACACATAGATATTTTGTTTATCTATGTGTACATGATGTGTACATGTGTGTCTGTGTGTGTATACATGTGTATGTTCATGTGAATTGGTATATGTGCATCCATGCATGTGCATAGACGTATGAATGCATGTGAGGGAGTGATACATTTTCAGCCAGGCATTTGGGGATTTTAAAAACAAATTAAATCTTGCACTACTTTTATGCCATTTTATTCAATTCAGAATTTTATGAAAAATTATTATATTGTGTGGTTTAGAATTTATTTTCACAGTGTACTCTGATGTTCTTGGGAGTTTCAATGTCTTGTGCTTGTGAGCTTCGCTTTGGTGTTGCAGTTTCCTTGAATGCTCTTTAATGTCTGGGGATTCCTGGCAGCTTATATTTGTATGTATAAAGATAAGCCAAATCTCCATGGAATAACATTCAAAATAAGAACAAATGTATCCCCATTTACTTTATGCATTAAACATTTTTCTCCAAATATTTCAGACAAAGAACGTTTTTAAAAATTAATGTCCTGAGTATTTTAAAATAATGTTCTTTAGTTACTTATATTAATTTTTCATATTTGGCAATTTAAAAATCTTTGGAGATCTGGGTCCTCTATAAATTCTCCTCTGTTTTTCTTTCTCTTATAAAATGTGATAAAACATTTTTGTAAACAAAATAGATTGTAAAACAATCTATACCTCATGGTTTTAACTTAAACTAAGCACCCCCAAATTTCAAATAAATATAAGTATTGGCAATCTTAGTTTCTAATTTTTAGATGATTCCCTTTAGACCAGAGTGGGGGGAATATTTTTCAGAACAAATGACAGATACTCACTTACCTTGAAGGATCCAAGTGAGGAGTGAGACTATTTCAAAGCAGAAAAGTCACATCAATTATCAACAGCCCTCAATAAAGACATCTGAAGTTATTCAACAGTCATACAAAGAGATGTTGATTGTGCATCAGGGCCCAAGGGTTTACACCTTTGTGAATCATACTGTCTGCTGCCTCAAGATCTTTTACTTTTACATTATCGCACAATAACACCATGCAAATGCTGTCCGGATTGGCAGCAGGGTATCTTGTCTCCATTGTTCACTGTATGCTAGGCACTTTTTCTTCAGTCTCCAGAAGTGCACACATCCTATTCAATCTGATTTCCCCAGAACAGGTTTCTCACTTAAGAGTTCAAGAATGCAACTGCCCAGAAATCCCCCCTAGCCATCCTTAAAATCAATAAAATTAAAATAGCCTTTAAGGTCCCTCCTGAACTTAGGGCCATATCTTTATTGCAACTGTAGTCAAATTGTCACATAAGGCACACACACACACAATTCTAACCATACATACTTCGTAGAAACATGAGATTTCCATACTGTAGCTTAAAGATAAAAAACCCTGAAGTGCTGTCTGCTTATTTGATGGACATTGAAGAACTATTACAGTCATATTTTCTGAGACGTCTGTAGGATAAGCTATATGTAGTTTCATTGTTCTCTCACATGGCATGACAAACACAGTGTGTTGTGTAGCAATGAACTTCTCAGAGTTACAAATAAAGAAATTCATATTTAAGAAAGAGTCAAAGAGGAATTAACACTAAGACTATAGCATAGATGCCATGTAATCAAGTCCTTATAGACAACACGTGAGGTGCAGTGGGGCAGACAAAGTATTCTCTTTACTCTGCTTTGCTGTTTTCTAGCTTATTTTGTTTCTTCATGGTACTTTTTATTTCTGAAAAAAAAAAAACAGGAAATGCCTTTTATTTTAACTAAAACATAAGCCATGCAAATAAAAAGGGTTTGTCTCTTGCTTACTGTTTAGCTTAGCCTAAAAGAGTGACTGCTACTTAGTATGTGCTCAGAAAATGTTAAAATAATAAACAAAGAAATGAACACTAAAGAGGAAAGATTCACAGTGAAAGTGACGTGGGAGATTTGCTTTAGTAATGGCAGAAGAAGCACATGGTGTATAGTGGCTTTCTTTATAAAGTTGAAAGAGTAAATGATGGATAAATCTCCCCACAACCAGGATTTTTCATTCGCCAAAAGCAAATATAAGGTCTGTTTAGACAGCAAAATAAAGTAGGCAAGAAAGACTCAGCTATTAGGACAGCAGCACCTTGCTTTTCCTAACAATGAGGGACTTGTTGATATTCCAGAATGAAGCTTTGAAGACGGAGTAGGTATCTGTTCTCTGCTGTAACACAGATTGCATTGAAGCAGAAAAGAGAGAGGAAGGACAGAGAGAGAGAGAGAGAGAGAGAGAGAGAGAGAGGGAGAGAGAGAGAGAGAGAGAGCTCTTAGTATCTGAGCTCAAGAGTTGGCTCAGCTGTGAAGCACTCTGTTGCTCTTTCTGTTGCAGAAGTTTGTTCCCATACACCTATGTTGGGTGCCTCACTACTATTGGAAGATAGTTTGAATTTTTTGGTACACTGTGAAGATGTGTCTTTGCCAAGAGCTGAATATCCAATAACTAGACAGGAGAGGCTAGGCAAGACTTCCAGGCAGAGTCAGAAACTATGGGAAGAAATCAAAGAGGTGGATATTTGCCAATGAGATGCAGAAGTCAGGTGTATAGTATGAAGAAGAGGTACCAAACCATGTGGCACAGCATAGATTATTATTAACAGGCTCATTTAACTTTTAAGAGCTATTTGAGAATAAGCCTAACCTAAGGTCAAGCTTTCAAAACTAATCAGTTGTCTCTGTGTCATTATTTGGGTGCTGGCAAAAAAAGAAAGCCTGACTACATTTGGCGCCCAAGGTGGAGGCATGCATACTTAGCATAGGGCCTATGAGAAATTGGTGTGCTGCTCAGCAGGAGGCTAGAAAGAAATGCCTGCTGCAGCATGGACCCAGCTACGTTCCAGAGGGCTTAGGTAATCATGGCTGCCATGAGGCTCAGTTCTCAAAGAGCTGAAGGGAGAAGAGCCAGTCACCAGTGGCATGTACTAAGCAGAGCAACAAAGGAGCCTCCAGATGTACAGAAGGGCTTTGCAACATTTTCTTGAAGATGGGGTACCCAGAAAGCCAGGCCCTGACAAGGATGCTTATCCTAGTTTAAGGGGGGTTAATTGCAAGTAGTTATTAGTCATGCTCAGGGAGGAAACTAAACAAAGGAACTTGGACTAGGGGACTATTTTTCTTCCTTGGTTTTTTCTCTATCTTTTTTTCTCTTCTGTCTAGTGAAGAAAGGGAGAGATACAGGAATGATAGTATAAAATTGTAGATTATTAAATCTACTTTTAAACTAAAAAGGAACTACAAGTCTCAAATATTTTACATTGATTAATATATATATTTCTGTATATTGATCAAATTTAAAGCTATTTTTCTTATAACACGTAACCATATATATGTTTGTTCTCTTGTTTAAGGTACTATACCTATGCAACTTATTTAAAAATGTAATATAAAGTTCTAGTCTTTGAAAGCTATTCTTTATAACAGTTTAGAACAATTAAGAAAGGTGGGTTAGTAGTAATCTGTAACAATTAAACTTGTAGTCATGTTAGGTTCAACAGAGACATTTTAGATAGATATATGGTCTTCAAACACTTCAGTGATCTACAGAATATGGTATTTAAAATGGTTAAATAACATAAAACTTTTCATGTCAGTGAGAGACACTCTGCTCCTGGAAGCACCAATCTACTTCATGTCAGTGAGAGACACTCTGCTCCAGGCAGCACCAATCTACTTCATGTCAGTGAGAGACACTCTGCTCCAGGCAGCACCAATCTACTTCAGAGAAGATGATGGGCATTGAAGAACTTCCATATGGAGTTTGCTTTTAATGTGGCAAAGCTAGAGCACTGGGTAAAAAACTTCTGTACCGTGAATGCTGACAGTTCGCAGTCCAAATTGGACAAGCAGGACACAGAGAACATTGACTGTTGAACTTTTCTAATACAACATAGGCCAGTCCTTCGACATTCCTGCTTCACAAATAAGTCTTTTAGATATCCTAGACCTGTAGGCCAAAGAAAGATTCCACAACATTGCAGAGGAACCTTCTCATTGATTCAATAAAGAGCTGAATGGCCAATAGCTGGGCAGGAGAGAGGATAGGAGGGAATTCTTGGCAAAGCTAGAAACTCTGGGAAGGAATCAGAGAAGCAGCTCTTCACCAGGGAGATGTGGAGGAAAATTGAACATACAGTATTAGAAGAGGTAATAAGTCACTGGCAGAACTTAAATTAGTGTAAATGGGTAATTTAAGTTTTAAAAGTCAGTTGATAATAAGCCTAAGCTAAGGCCAAGTTTTCATAATTAAAACAACAACAATAAAAGCTCTGTGTCATTTGGAAGCTGGCAATCCAAAGAAAGTCTGACTATACACTATCATTTGTAATTTCAGCTCCAAGAAATTTCATAGTCTCTTCTGATGTTCATGGGCACAAACACACATGACATTCACTTACACAGATGTACAAACACACACACACACACACACACACACACACACACACACACACACACACACACACACATATATATATATATATATATATATATATATATATATATATATAAAATATTTTAAAGAGCCTGGGGAGGTGGTTCAGGATACAAATGACCTTGCTGCCAAGCCTGTGGATCTTGCTTCCATCCTTGGGATTCACAAGGTGGAAAGTGAGAAACAAAACCTTTAAGTTGGTCTCTTACCTCATCATGTACACCTTATTAAGCAACAGTAACAAAATTATCATGGGTCTCAGAATTGTATCTCTGTAAATTTCTAGTTGTGCAACAAATATTAGCAATTTGTACTATCATTATATGTTTTGTCATTAGTTGTTTTCTATAAGTAAGTTTATATAGACATGTATAAATATATATGACATATACACATGTATAAATCAATACTTATTTATTTGCTTAAGAAGATCATCCTGCTTTGGTTCAAATGTTACTTCAGCTACACACACACCAGTGATCACAGGAAGAGACTTCTTCTTGAGCTCAGGGTCTCCATTTGTCTCCCTAGGTTGTTGTGATTATTAAGAGACATAATGAAGGAGGGCATTTTATTCCTGTGTGTCATGGTAAATAGTGAGAGCCATGACTGGAATGGCAATGTGGATTTCTTTAAATTAACTCAGATAAATGGAACAAAGTGTCTATCAGCATTCAAAGAAAATTTTCTTTCCAGGTAGAAATGTAATTGGTTAGAAAGCTCTTAAAGTTGTCTGTCTGTATTCTTACACTTAATTTCATTACAGTTTTGTGAAATAAAACAGTATCATTTAACTGCCCCAAACCCAGAATTCTATTAAGCCAAAAGTTAAGACAAAAATAAAAGAGATTACATATTTGTATGTGTGTCTGTCAATGTGCACAAAAAAAGGAAGTACCAAAGATGAAAATATTTTAATAAGTAGTCAAAGTTGGTGCTAGAGGGAACTAGACATAAAAATGTTTTGCCTTCAAGCCTTGGAAAGTTTATACAGCTATTCTTTCATCTGGAATATGTTTTTACAACCAAATACGAACAAATGTGTTTGCTAATGGCCGTTGTTTCTTCCTTGTTCTCAGAGCATTCATTTTTCCATGACTGATGAAGTCTTGTTTTGCACTTTTGTATTCTATAGATACCCGAGCACATGCACAGTGATTATGCTTTCAACCAGGCAATACATTACTTTAAATAGCCACTGGTATATATCACAATTTCATTAGATGCCTTTCTTGTAATAACAACAAAATGCATCTATTGGGGAATATGTGAGCTGCCCTGTCTATGTAGCATTCTCCCCTAAAGGGATATGTATGCTACTAAGACCCCAAAATACAAAACAGAAAAAGAACTTTTGTTTCTGAAATGTCAAAATTCCAGTAATGTCAGTGTGTTAATGTGTTTGTGGGCATTTGCATGTGTATGTGCATGCATGCATGAATATGCATGTACATTTGTAGGGATGCATGGATTTACAGTATCCCTAAAGCTCAACCAAGAACTCTCAGTGCCTATCTGTGTCAATCACTATAACATGAGGACAGAGGCTGACATTTCTCATTACTGTTCTTAACATTCCACAGCCTTCTCCATTCCTGTCTCATGTCCAATGTCTGTAGCCACAAGTGTCCTCACAGTTTGCAGTGGCGATGAGTTGTCTTAAGTCTCAGACTCTATGATGTATATACCCTGCAACATGTTCTCTGTCCTTTGTTCTCACATGATGTTTTCTGTCCAGCTACAGGTTTCATAAAGCAACATTTTTGCTTCATATTGAAGATTGGTAATTTCCTGCTTGTGGACCAAATTCAGACCATTATCTATCAGACCATTATCTAGTGTATGTCATGGGTGATAGGAACGTGACCATCAATAGTCATTTTTTCCTGGCTTCTTTTGTATTACAAAGCCTGATTGGGGAGGTGGTACAAAGAACAAATGGCCCAATATGTATAAAATTAGTTTGGGACCATTAGAGACAAAATTTTATGATACTGAATCATCACACCACCTACCTTATGGCTATTGCTTTGGAGACATCCTCTCTAAAAGCTACTTCGAATCCTTTCTTTGGCTGCAACACTGAGACGACAAATGCCAACGGAATAGCAGCTGCTGCCTACTTCCTCTCCTCTACAGCATTCCGCCTTAGAGGGAAGCACTTCAAGCTCACGCAGTAAAACAATAACTAGTGTCTGGAAGCTGATGAAAGTCCTAAGATTCCTAAGGCTGCTTTCAGAGCAGTAACAATTTCTAGGAAGTGAAGGCTCCCATTGGAAAACCTGCCTGCAAGACATACTGGGAGCTCCAGGTATGTAGGTTTCAAGTTGGGAAGAATTTTTCTTTTCTTTTTCTTTCTTTTTCTTTTCTTTTTTTTTTTTTGGTGATTTAGTACCTTTGAGTCATCCATATACTAAGTACTCCCTCACTAATATTCCTGGAAGTTACCCTGATAAACTCGCTGATTTAATAAGCTAGACTTGAGCACACACAAATATATTGTCTGTCATTGTTGTCCTCTTTAGGCTGGATAGACATCTGTTCACGTTTTCCCAAGAAAGGTCATATCTCCCAATCTCTCTTCTACTCTCATCTTCTACTGACACAGTTGATATTCCTTTGAGTTTCCTGTGCTGCTAAGGCCTGTAAGGAATACAAAGAAGCATCCTAAATTAAGAAACTGTAGAAAAAGATTTATCTGCCTAATTTTTCCTTAAGACGGCACAAATTTTCTGAGTTAAGACAATAGTCAGTATTCACTCAGCTGAGGGAAATTAACTTTGTTTAGTAGAATTCTGTCAAAAGAATAAAGTGGGTTTGGAGGACTGATATTAAAAATTCCTAATAAAAGTTGTTTTTTTTTCTAGGTTTATCCATGGCTCTTCACTCACCATGATGTAAGTCACTGGTTCATTTCCACAAATCACTGCCTATTTACACTGACGTTCAAGGTGAACTGACTGAGGTTTGCAGGCAGAGAGTTCTCAGAAATCATCTTTTTCTATTCTTTAATTGATTTTTATTGAGCTCTACATTTTTCTCTGCTCTCCTCCATGCCTCTCCCCTCCCCACTTTAACCTTCCTCCAAGGTCCCCATGCTCTCAATTTACTCAGGAGATCTTGTCTTTTTCTACTTCCCATGTAGATTAGATCTATGTATGTCTCTCTTAGTGTCCTCATTGTTGTCTAAATTCTCTGGGATTGTGGTTTGTAGGCTGGTTTTCTTTGCTTTATGTTTAAAAACCACTTGTGAGTGAGTACATGTGATAATTGTCTTCTGTGTCTGGGCTACCTCACTCAAAATAATGTTTTCTAACTCCATCCATTTGCCTGCAAAATTTAAAATATCGTTATTTTTGTATTGGTAACATTTTAGTTTGGGTTTCAGCTTAAAATATCTGTTTGGGAAGTAGAGGCAAGAAGTTTATAAGATTGAGGCACCTGAATATACAGCAAGACCCTGTCAAAAAAAATCCTTAAAGTAAATTCACCTTAGTTTGTTATCTGTGTAACTATCCACGGGAAGATAGTGTTATAAACCTCTAGAGGCTAGAAACCATCTTGCATTACATGATAGGTTTTCAAAACTCAGACAAAATTTCCTTAAGGGTACATTTTCCAAGTGAAAAGGTCCCTGGAGTTTTAAGTGGGCTAATAAATGATTACCCTGACCTCCAAATACAACCCTGATTAATGAATTTCCAAGTAGTCATTCTCTCCTCTCTCTCTCTAGACATGACATTTACACCCAGATAACAACTTACTTAAAAGTTTCTCCAGAACTTAGATGAGCAAAGACAGGACATTAAAGGACTTTCATTTTCATGTTTATCTTTTTAAAAATAGTTATTGCCAGTTTGTACAATGGCTACTCTGTTTGCCTACCCAGTCCTACTCTGAGAGTAGCTCATTCATTATTTATAGCACACATTAGGACACTCTGAGTATGGACAGTGCTGCAGAAAACCAATTCTCCTCTTCTTATTGTGTTAATCCTGGATTAAAATTAATGAATTTTACAGCAGAAAGAAAATGAAATAATACATAAAGCTAATATGACAAATGCAATGGAATTCAGAAAATTAATTTTTAATACCTCTCATTTTGTAACTTCTTGCTTGAGTATGATGCAATGTCTGCTTTTATTCTGTTATTTCTACAAACCTTGTGGTTAAAAGTCATTACAATCTATGGTCTGTCTTCACAATCCTAGCAGTAGGAAAGTGCACAAAGATGAAATATGAATTTAACCACAGCAATGAATCAGACTGACTCAGTCTTCCCAAGTCCCCTTGCTCCCGCCATATCTGTATTCTTCCTGTTTCTGCCTGACAGCTTCTTGCTCATATACATAAACCAGACAATATTTTACAGCATTGGAACCATAGCACATGTGACAAAATCTAAGTCCATGAAGACTTGTCTTTCATAGGACACCGTGCCCAACAAATTTGCATTATTTTCCAATACATTTGCAGCATTTACCAGAATAGAACAATATCATTTGCAAATAAGTCTTACCAAATATCAAGACATTCAACTCATACAAAGTATGTTTTGTGACTACTAGAGAAGAATTTAGAAATCAAAACTGGAGAAAAAAAACTCCAATAAATCTTAAAACATTTGATAGTCTGTTCCCATTTATCCTCTCACTTTTAAAACCTTTATTTCACTTGGTCTTTAAAAATGTCATACATGTATATAATGCATATAAACTGTCATGCGTGTATGTGATGTATATAAAATATCACACAGGTATATAATGTATCTTGAGTGTATCCACTCACACTTCTTCTCCCATCCACCAAAACGCTCATCATATCCATCTTTGTAGCTCAATGTACTCCTTGTCTGTGTATTTTCAACCACTGAGTTCGGTTAGAACTGCCTGTGTATGCATGTGCCTTAGGTCTCCACTAGGCCATAAGGAAGCTGACATTGTCCATATTCCTAAAGAAGGATAACGCTCCTTCCCTTGGGAACCGAAACTGCCCAGAATATCCCCTCAGCTAGTGGGGCCTTGGGAGTCCATTCCTGATCCATGCTGGTGTTTATAACTAGCTTGATCTTATGCAGATCTTGTGTAGGTCAACACACATGCTATCAGTTCGTGTGTACAACAGCCACGTGAAGGTCAGAGGACAGCATTTTACATGACTCCTCCTCCTCTTCTTCATCTTCTGGCTAACGCATTCTCTCTGCTTCTTTTCTATGATTCCCCCTGCGTCTAGGGAGGTTTGGGGTTTGATACAGAAAACTCATCAACTCAAATAAGCACACACAGCCCCTTGCTTTCAGTTCTATGAACAATAATGCATTTGTGTTAACCACATGTAACAATAAAAAGCCGCACTGATCAAGGTTGGAAATAGAGCTTAAATATTTAGAAGTCAGCTTGACAATATGATTAATTAGTAAAGCAACATTGACAGGCTCTCTTCTATAGTCTATAATCTCTCTAGCCATGATTTTGGAGAAAAATTACAGCATCAGACATTAATTCCCTTCTGTAGAAAGGGCTTCTAGTCTAATCACCATAAACCATCTTGCCACTATTGGACCAGAGCACACATCTTCCTTGGAGGTCATAATTGAGCAAAAATGG
This sequence comes from Myodes glareolus, assembly GCF_982192425.1. Classification (NCBI taxonomy): domain Eukaryota; kingdom Metazoa; phylum Chordata; class Mammalia; order Rodentia; family Cricetidae; genus Myodes; species Myodes glareolus. Next base: position 7,530,440 of record NC_142042.1, on the reverse strand, counting down.
CCCAGTAATGGATTGATATTTTTGCACAGTAACCTGTATAGCATCTTCAAGCACTAAGGTTGCTAGTAAGCAAGAAGAGGAAGTTTCCAGTCAGTTCAAGACTCACTTCTATATTTCCTTCAAGCAAAGTATGCGTTGTCTTGACCAAAGAATCCATACTGTTCAGTTATGATGGACAACCAAGACTAGCGAAAACAGCCTGTGTTTTTCAGGATCTTTCTCAGCAAAACTTGTATGCAGAAATCCCATGCCTGTTGCAAAGATTTATATTTAATAATCAACTCAAAATTTTCTTAGAGGTACTGGATATGTGCCTCATTATGAATAGCACTGTACATCCATGAAGGGTACCACTTTTTAAATTCCACTATTTTTCTTCTTATTTAAAGCAGAAATTTTTCTCATATAATATATCCTGGTTATGTTTTTCCCTCCCTCTATTTCCCCAGGTTACTCAGCACCACCCTTCCAATCTGGATCATCCCCTTTCTGACTCTAATTGGAAAACAGACTACAAAGAAATAAGAACAGAATGAAATAGTACAAAAACTAATGACTTGAAATAGAAAAAGTCAACCAAACAGAAGAAAAAGAGCATAAGATACAACACAAGAAGCAGATATAGATACAGAGACCCACTCACTTGGGATTCTGATTAAACATGAAACTAGAAGCCATAATATATGCTCAAAAGACATATAGGACAATGAGATTATATATAATAAAAATTAAATGGTAAAATAATTTTCTTTAAAAAGTTACTTAATATGACATTGCAAAAGATGCTGTTAAGTTAATTTTCTGTGAAATACCTACTCCCGGGAATGCATTTACTCTTAAGAGTTGTTTGTTTATTCAGTGAGATTCCACTAAAAAAATAAATAAATTTTATAATGACACCTTGAAATTTGCAGGCAAATGAATGGATCTAAAAGAAAACATACTGAGTGAGATAATGTAGTGAGGAGCTGCCGGCAGGCCTGCTTTTCATCCACCTGGCTCCCGCACAGCTTGCTTAGCCCCAGAAATAATAACACACAAGTTGTATTCATTTAAACACTGCCTGGCCCATTATCTCTAGAGAGTTAGTTACTGACTAGCTCTCACATCTTGATTAACCCATTTCTAATAATCTGTGTAGCACCACGAGGTGGTGGCTTACCGGAAAAGATTCAGAATGTCTGACCTGGTGACTGGCTCCATGGCATCTGCCTCATTGCCCTCTTCCCAGCATTCTGTTCTGTTTACTCCACCTACCTAATTTTCTATCCTATCAAAGGGCCAAGGCAGTCTGTTTATTAACCAATGAAAATAACACATAGACAGAAGGCCCATTTACATCATTTCCCCTTTTTCTATTTAAACAAAAAAGAAAGGCTTTCACTTTAACATAGTAAAATTACATATAACAAAACTATAACTATAACTAACCATTCTTCAACTCCATCAAAGACTCCAGAAGGATATAATATTACCTAAGTAAACAAGAAGTAAACAACTTCCAAAACTCTAGAAATGACAGAGACATCTTGCTGCCTGGACTGTCACCCAAAGTTCCTCTGTACCATTGGGGCATCCATCTTCACCCTACCCAGTCTCATAGTATCCAGAGACATTTCCATGAAGCAGGAAATTTCAAAGGCCAAAGGCAGTTCAGTCACTATCTGCTGTGTCCTACAGAATGTCTCGCAGACTCTTTCATGAATCAGGAACCCCGAAAGATCATCTCACCTTTAGACAAGTTCAGCAGTCCTCTCTCTGTGGGTTCTCTGTGTCCAGTCTATGCAAGAGTCCAGGCAAGAGCAGTTTCTTGCCGAAAATGGCTAATCAAATCCATAAGGAGCCTCTTCGATGCCCATCTTCCTCTTGAAGTAGATTGGTGCTGCCAGGAGCAGACATGTCTCATTGTCACGAAAAGCCCTAAGTTATTAAAACATTGAAAATGCCATATTCTGTAGTCTTTGAAAGCTATGAAGAATGCCTATCTAACTAAAATATATCTCTATACCTAGAAAATCTAACTAACATGACTACAAGCTTGATTATTGTCAATGATTATCCATTAACAACCTATATTTCCTAATTATACATTACATTTTTAAGTAAACCATACAATCATAATACCTTAATCAAGATCAGAAATACATATACATATAATAAAATTGACCTTAAAATCCATACCAATGCAAATTATTCATATCATATCTACCTTTAAATGTAAAAGAACATTTATAAGCAATATTTGGGAATATGGACGTAGTTATTTCTCTCCAAACTTCTTCCTGCTGTATAGGGGCGCTGTTAATCAGGTCTTTCATGGTATAAACTGTGTGCTAGATTCATCTCAGTCAGCAGTTGAGCAAAGTAATGTCTTGAGGGTGTTCATAGCAACCTTTCAGGAGGACAGGGTCTATCATACCATATTGGGATAGAAGCAATCCACAGGGTCTCATCCTCTGTGAAAAGAAAAGAAGAACTTTTCCAAAGCATCATAACCTTAGATCCAAATTTTGAAGTCAAGGTATTTTCAAAATATCTATCTTGGATTAGTTCATCAAGGGATCCTGGATGTTTGAATACTGACAGATGGAAAAACACTGACAGATTGATCCAACTACCCAATATGGATTATCAAGAAAACTGAATAGGTTCTGTGAGTATGAAGCTCTGTAATATACTAAACCATATTTCTGAATTTATAGAGCTGGTTTTGGAGTTGGACTCTTGGCTTGTTCCGTCTCTAATTTCAAGCCTGTTGTTCAGAGAAAAACCCAGAGTTTCTGGAGTTTCTGTCTTATGTCAAGAACCATGATATGAGACAAAAAGAAATATGAGTTTAGAAAACATCTTTGCTTTTCTTCATATCTATCATACTTTTCATTGAATATGTCTATCATACCTTTCATTGAATATATGTTTGTATATGTCTATATAATTAATGTTTAAGTTTTCCACAATGAACAATGAGTTTTTCCTGCACTGACTTTTGAAGTTTCCAGGAAGAAGATGGAACCCCCAGAACAACAACTCCACTCGGTTGATATGACATCATGATACTGATAGTGCTACTACAAGTCCTGTTCCGAGTATCAGCTGCACAGATGATTCCAACTTGGTTAGCTTAAATGGTTACATCTTGTACAATATTCTGGCCAGGCCTCCACAAAATACTCAGAGACTGTTTGCAATTTTAAAAGACATTGATCTTGAAATTTAACTATCATTTTACTTTCACAGGATCCTTCAGAAAGAACCTCACCCCCATGACAGCTGCAAGTAATTCTAGAGGACGATGTCCCTCTCTCAGCAAAGTTTGCCCTCTGGTTTAGGAACAATATTTAGGGATTGATTATAATTAGTATACGGTTGAGAGTTGGGAAAGGAATTTTATAAGCTCAGGGATCTTGTTTTGAAAAACAAAGAGGGATCTTTTGTTTGAAAAACAAAGAGGGAAAATTGGATAGATAATAATGGTATTTGTGAGTTATTGTTTATAGATAATTACATCGGCATAGATTTTTGTATATGAATACAAAGTTAAATTATATTGAATATTGTATGTATACATGCTTCTACCTGTTTAAAACATTTTTTATGTATGATATATATTGTATTGATATATGTATGCCATATTGCAGTGTACATTTCTACCTCTGATTAAGATACTTATATATTGTTTATGTATTGATATTTATTGATTATGTTTGGAGGTCATTGTCAGCATTTACTGCACAGTTGTTTATTCTCTTAGTCTTTAAGTTAGATACATGTTAAGAATTGTAGATCAATAGCCATCTATGTTTATGGTTAGACTAATCAGGTTCTTTAGATACATAGAGATTATATTCTGTATAAATAGTCTTCAACCTCTTTGAAGAGCTGTTAGAAAATGGCATTTAATTTAATCTTAGAGTTCTGTCTAGTGAGACACAATCACTCCTGGCAACACCGACCTATTCCCGAGAGATAGTTGAGCACCAAAGACACTCTACTTGGAGCTTGTCTTCTTGACAAAACTGGCCTCTGGGCAAGGAACTGCCCATACCTCAACTACTGACAAATACACGGTATCTGGAAATGAATAAGCAGAACTGTCAAATCTTACCAAGACAGGGTAAGACAGTTTCGAAAAATCTCTTGCCTGTTAAAATCCGGAAATGGATAAAATACGGAAATGGATAAACAGAACTGTTAAATCTTGCCAAGACAGGGAAAGATGGTTTTGAAAAATCTCTTGCCTGTTAAAAATAATCTGTCAGTTATTCTAGGCCTTAGTCAAAGTTGGTTGCCTCAATGCTGCAAACAGGTCTTTGGTGATTGCCCAGGTAGCCAGTTATCTCTGTGATTTGTTGCATGTTTTAGAAGTTCTTTGATTGCACTTCCTAATTACTCAGGTAACATTATTTCCCTTCTCGGATCTTCTATGGGGTTGAAGACTAGATAAATATAGCTACTTTCCTCTCATGACTTGGCCAAGTTATTTATTATATAAGACTTTAGCTAGTTAGAATAGGATATTTGTGCTTATTGTATATAATTGTGTAGGTTTGTACTTACTGTATATAATTTTGTAGTAGGCTTAGAACTCTCTTACTTAAACAAAAGGGGAAGGTGCTGTGGGAGTACCTTCCACTCCTTCAGCCAATAGCCGCTGAAATACCAGCCCACTGGGGCGTGGTATATTTCTCTTTAAAGAAGAATAGCAAGCCTCGGCTCGGCCTCTTGGTTCCAGCGCTTGATTCCGGCTCCTGCTCCAGCGACTAGGCTCCTTTCCTGATGGTTTGTGTGTATGTAAGTTTTACCCCCCAAAAATAAGTTTTACCCCTTTAAAACCTAACTGGTGTGGGATTGATTCACCACTAAGATAACCCAGATCCAGAAAGACAACTATACTATATATTCAATCATAAGTGGCTTTTAGAAATAAAGCAAAATGAAAACAGCCTACAATTCACAACCACAGAGAACCTAAACAACCTACGAGAGACATACGTGGATCTAATAGCAAGGAGAAAAGGACAAGATTCTGAGTAAAGTGAGAGTGTGGCGGTCACAGGAGAGGGTAGGAGAGAGGGGAGGATGGGAGGTTAATGGAGTAAAACGTATAGTGCAATAAAAACAACTTATTAAGAGAGGTTATAAATAAGAATAAATAAATTTTCATCAGTGGATGGTTATCAGTTAGAAATAGAAATACAAATGGCCGAGAAGCATTTAAAGAAAACTCCAACATCTGCAGTCCTTAGGGAAATGCATATCAAAACTACTTTGAGATTTAATCTTACAACTATTAGAATGGATTAGATCAGTGAATAAAGTGACAACTCATACCAGAGAGGATGTGGAGCCAGGAGAAAACTTAACTAATGTTGGTGTGACTGAAATTTGAACAGAAGCTATGGTAATAACTGTGGTGGTTCCTCAGGAAGATGGGAATCAACCTACCTCAAGATCTTGCTATGTCAATCCTGGGAATGTACCCCAAAAATACTTTCTCCTACCACAGAGGCATTTGCTCAACCATTTTCATTCCTGCTCTCTTCCTAACAGAAATTGAAAATATCCTAGCTATCCCTCAACAGATGGATGGATAAGGAAAATGTGGTACATTACAGAATGTGATATTACTCAGTCATTGAAAATGGAATTTACAGGTAAATGGATGGAACTGGGGAGAAAATATTCTTGAATGAGGTAATCCAGACCCAGAAAGACAAAATGTGGTATATATTCACTTATATGTGAATATTAACTGTTAAGTCAATGATAACCAAGCTACAATTCGTAGAATTACAGAGTGTAAGTACAGAGTGAGGGACAAGGGGAAAGATGGCTCTCCCTAGGAATGGGAAATAGAATAGATAGCTATTGGTGGATTGGGAGGGGACTAGAATTAGAGGATCATATGGGGAGGAGGATAAAGATAAAGATAACATGGATATCTTTATAAAGAGGAACATGGGAGGGAATAAAGGGAAAGATAACTAAAATTAACAATCATTTGAGGAATAAAATGGAAATCTAATACAGGAGAAACTCTCTAAAATAAGTACATGTATGAAGGTGATCTAATCGGAATTGCTAAATAATGAATAAGACAGCACCTTAACTGGATATCTCTTGTGACCAAGTGAAGCTTCAAGATCCAGGATTGAATTATATCTAATTGAGTTGTTGACCGAAAGGGTATCATAGGGAGCCTTAAACAACCCAAGCTCTGAACATGACTATATGAGAGGTCTCATTGCTGAAGATAACACCTACATAGTTCATTGAACATGTGGAAGTCAAACTAGTGCCTGCTTAGAGGCCCTATAGTCTATCATTTTTAATAAGAGAAGGTATTCTACATGCTACCAAAGGGCAAACATAAACACTAACTCAGCTACAAATTCTTTGATCTACAATAGTATCCTGCCTGCAATCTATGTTACTGTAATGGTGCCTCGAAGCTTGTAGATGTTACCAAAAAATATCTGAGTTGACTTAAGGCCTACTCCAGGAGATGGAACCCATAGCCAATATTGTTTATATGATCAAGGACCTGAAACAAGATTCTCAGGAACCGAGGGCAAAAACAGATACTACTGTTCTCCTAAAAGAACATAGCAATAAAATAAAACCTAATATAATTATGCTATAGTCATAGATCAATGCCTTATTCGTGCAGCGTCAGAAAAGCTTCTTCCTGCAACAGATGAGAACAAATATAGAAACCTGTAGTTGGACAACATGCAGAGAGTGAGAGACTTAATAAGCCTTAACCCTAAATTAAAGGAGATGAGAAGAGAGTAAGAGCCAGAAGAGACAGAGAAGAGCAAGGACCAGACCTTCTATATCAACAGGGTGGATGCACAAATGAACACATCCAGACTGTGGCAGCATGTACACAGCCAGCACTGGTCTGTACCAGTTGGGGTCTTAGAGCTGAAATGGACAAATGGACACATGCTTCCTTCCATATCCATTTTTAAATTGCCATTTATAATTTAAAATTTGTATTTAGCTTATAAATTAGTGAGTATCCATATAGGATTTTTGTGTTTCTCAACTTTTGTAAATGCATGTCTTGCCTGATCTTCACTACAGTTCTGTTCTCATGCACATTAAAACAGAACTCAAAGTCCAACAGCAAGTTCTAATATCCAAGCCTATGTTATGAGAACAACAGGTTCCCACAACTAAGTCTGAGATGAAGTTCTAAAGTCAAATGAAGAACTTGTCGCACACAAGGAGAGAACCATTTGCAAAGAGAGCTCAGAAATAGGAAATAAAGACTTCTGAAACTGGGGCTGAAAAGATGGCAACACAGGCAAAACTGCCCTTCCGATGACCTGAGTTCAATCCCAGGTACACGCAAGGCAACTCACAATTACATACAATTCAATATCCAGGGGACCTGAAATCGTCGTCTCCGTGACCATCGCATATCCATGGTGCACATGCATAAATGCAAGCAAAACACTTGCATACATGAAATGCAAACAGAAAATCTTTAATATTATCATTGGATAGTTGCTGTGAAAGGAAGAATCAGTCCTTTTTGGTATTACCTCTGGTATCGCAACCATTCTCTAGAACAGCCTGCACTCAGGAGTACTTCAACACAAACAGGAACAGATATGTGTGAAGGGGAGGAGAGAGAGAGAGAGAGAGAGAGAGAGAGAGAGAGAGAGAGGAAGAAGTTTATGGATATAGGGCAGTATCTAACAGAACTTGAGAATGAGGGAATATGATCAAAATATACTGAATGAAATTCTTAAATAAATAAAAATATTTCTCTTAAAAATATGAAATTTGATTTCAATGGGAAATATCTGCACTGTAAAAAAATTTACAATACAGGAGAACTGATTCTTTCAAATTTCAGGCTTGGGAAACATTGCTTATGGCCAATTTCAGACCTGCAGTCACTCTTGCAATAGCATCCAAGAAAAATTCATGGGAGGCCTCAACTAACAGATAAAGCAAATGTCCACCATGAAATCACAAGACATCCACTAGTAATTTATTGTCTTTCCTAAATCATATGGTAAGGACGGTTCAGCCACTCAGAACTCAATGCTAATTTTAACCCTCATATCTGAGATGCTTTCTTCTCCCACATACCATCGCAGTAAAAGCCTCATATTTTGAATGAAGATTATATAGTGCACGCTGACTTCTTTCTTTTCAATGCAAACCACTTTTCAGCCCATCAATATACCTCTTCTCTCTCTCGTTTTGATTCTTGTCTACAATGATCTGAGGAAAATAAGCTACAATGCAGTTAGTCTTCAGGGAGCAGGGAGCTGGTACATGTGTTTTTATTGCATTGTGTTTGAACAAGAACTTCTGCTTAGCACTTGATCATTTAAGACACTGCCTTTATGGATGGAGACGCGGCTCCAATGCCATCAGTCACTAAGCAAAACATAAGAGGGTTACAGAGTCCTGGGACAGGTCATATACACAACCTCCCAGAGCCATTTAAACAGTTGAAAGTAATTTACCCTGAAAGAAACTACGAGACCAGAGAGATAGCCGAGTATCCTTTTTAAGAGCAAAGACTGTAGATTAGTTGCTTTGATATCTGTTGTGCCATTCAGTAGCGTGTGACTTTTGTCAAAGTGTTTTATCTTTATATAGAGTTTAGCAATAATCACCAGCTTACATTATCAAAATGGTTGCATATTAAGGGCTCACAGAAATGACTGTCACATTGTTTGGCTAACTATTTTATTGAACTACATCTAAATAGTACTCTTTGTGAAATGGAGAAGGAAGGACATGAGCAATAACTGAAGGAACTACCTCGAAAGTTAAATGTAACTCAGCATGCCACACAGTGATCTTTCACACAATGATTTGATCACAGTAATTCATTATGGGAAGATAGAACACACATGTTTCAATAGCGTCTAATTCAAAAAAATCCAGTATTTTAGCTGAGCCAACATGAATGAATCATTTTCAGAATAAGCATGAAATTTTAAATATTTAATCAAACATTTCTTCAAAATGAGAAAAAGGAGATTCTAATGGGCTGAAGTAAAGGCAAAGGAAATTTTAAGTGCCCTATTCACAGAGCAGAGCCATCGCCTTCTCATTGTCCCTGCTGCTCCCACAGTTCCTGCAGATCCATGTCAGTCACAAGCGGGTCCACCTCAGAGCTCACTGCACAGCACTCAGGAAACCAAAGTCGGCTAGAACATCCACCTTCTCCTGGCAAACAATGATGACCTGTCCAGTACTTTACGACGGTGTAGTGGGCAGTGGGAAAGAAGCTGCCTACTCAAGAAGTGAGCTGGTATGCATGGTGACATAGGACAGACGGATGTGAAAAGGACGACAGGAAATGACAAACTTCCTCTTCAACAGAAGGCATAGGGTTGGCTCAGGGTCGTTGCTAACTACAAGATCTGGAAAAAGTCAAGGAAGACAGAATCCTCCCCGTATGACTGATATCATGACACAGATGGTTCATCTGCAAAGATTAGAAAGACAAAGAAAAGACCACACTGTCACCGAGTTCACTTGACTTCTTGCTCCAATCTGCAAAAATGTAGTTTGAAACCTTTCGAGATCACAGTTTCCAATGAGGTATTGTTGTTTTAGAATCTACATAATTGGAAAATGAACAGACTCCCCTTCCACCGTATACAACAACTTCTATTCTGAGTAAACTAAAGCCATAGGGATTGATTATCCACAAAGCAGCCAGTTCTTTTTTTCCCCCTCATTTATTTATTTATAAGAATTTACACTTCCTCCCCTCCTCCCAATACCCTCCCGCTCCCCCCACTCCCTCTCCTCCTCCCTCTCCAATCCAAAGAGCCCTCAGGGTTTCCTGCCCTGTGGGAAGTCCAAGTTCCTCCCTCCTCCCTCCAGGTCCAGGAAGGTGAGCATCCAAACAGACCAGGATCCCAAAAAGCCAGTACATGCAGACGAAACAAGACCCAGTGCCATTGTCAATGACTTCTCAGTCAGCCCCCATGTCAGCCACATTCAGAGAATCCGGTTTGATCACGTGCTCGTTCAGTTCCAGTCCAGCTGGCCTTGGTGAGCTCTCATTAGATCAGTCCCCTTGTATCAGTGGGTGAACACACCCTTCGCGGTCCGGACTTCCTTTTTCATGTTCTTCCTCCTTCTGCTCTTCATTTGGTGTCCCGCGCTACTGTCTCGCCAGCAAGAACGACGTAGGGCACGTAGGATCCTTCTGCAGAACAGCTTTTAATGCTTCTTGAGAGCGAGAGCATAAGCCAACATGGCGGAGACCCAGAGCGAGGCGAATCCAGCCCTTTTATAGGAAACAGTCCCCGCCTCGGACGTGTCACTCTCAGATTGGTCAGCTACCCATCATCCCAGATGACGCCTCGGGAGAGGCAGGGACTACAGTGTTGGAAATTTGCCAACACATGCGCGTTATCCTGTTCACCGGGCGGTGGAACCGGATGTCAGCGCCATCTTGGAATGGCGAATGTGGTTGCGGTCCTCTACAATTTGGACCTTGGGGGCTCAGTCCAGTGCTCCAATGTGGGTCTCCGTCTCTATCTCCATCCATCATCGGATGAAGGTTCCCTCTGGTTCTGCCTTCCTTGCTCACGTTCTCCCTCCCTCTGCTTCTCATTTGGAACTAGGGAGTTAAGTCCAGTGTTCCAATATGTGTCTCTGTCTCTATCTCTATAATTCGCCAGATGCAGCTTCTGTGGTGACATGCAAAATATTCATCAGTATGGTTATGGGCCAAGTCCAGTTCAGGCACCCTCTCCTCTGCTGCCCAGGGAACAATCTGGGGACCTCTCCTTGGGCCTGGGAACCCCTCCAGAATCAAGTCTCTTGCAAACCCTAAAATGGCTCCCTTAGTTGAGATATAAACATCCTTGCTCCCATAACCATCCTTCCTCCCTACCCCCCCCATTCCCCAAGCCATCCCCAATCCTCCCCCTTCCCCTCTCCCTAACCATCTCCCCTTACTTCCACCCCACCTCCCCCCCCCCCCCCCGTGCACCCAAGTTTGTATCACATCTCTGTTCTAATGCCTGCCTACAGATTGGGCAATCACTTTCTCCAGTCACATGTACTTCAAGTTTCAAGAAAAATAAGAAAACCACTTGTGCTACAATAATCCCCATTGTTAGCCCTTTCCACTCTTGATTCTGAAAATACCTGCCACGCTTATTGGCACTTTTTTTTTTTTTTTAGCTTCACTTTTGCAGTTTCAAAAGTTGCTTTTGCTACAAGACCTGGTCATTTCATCTAACAGCACTGGTGGCCCACTGGTAATAATGCAAAATAAATAATCATGTATGAGCACAATGATGGCTTCTTGGTGAGGAAGATACCGTGGCACTAAGGTAAATAACTTGGAGCTTGTTTACTAAGGCAAATAACCTGAACTTGAAAAGCCCACTCTTGTCCAACATGTAGAACCGGGATGAAGACTGAACACACTCAGAGAAAAAAGGACCAGCAATGTGAAGAGAGGCAGGCGAGTGGATTCAACTAGACACACGTGCTTCCTCTGTCAAAGATAATGCTGACCTTGGCATATCTAGTGATTTCCATACAAAAGTCCCTTCAGTTCAAATTTCTAGTCAGAGTTCAGAATAAGAAAAATACTTTGAATTAAAAACCTACTTTCTTTTGCTAGATAATAATTCAAATAAAGCATCATATAATGGTGCTTTTATTTCATCTGTGTGGGTGTGTGTGTGTGTGTGTGTATGTGTGTGTGTGTGTTGGGTCCAGAACTTATGGTTTGACCTATTCAAGCATATATTCTTCTACTACAGTATATCCTCAGTCCATGAAGTTGTTTTAATGAAATTGTCCACATTTGCTATCTGCTGGATAACTGACTGACATTTGCAAAGTGGTATTCAAATCAATCTATTTTCTTAAGATTAAGTAATTGAATAAAGTAGGTTTAATAGTATTGGATTATGGTCCTCTACAATAAACTTTAGAAAGCCAACATTTCAAGGTTTAGTATTACATGTTACTTCAAGATTGTTTCTGAAAGATTCACTTTATGGAATGCTTATGTATAATGCAAATGTATTGCATTTTAACTTCCCCAAACTTCAATTTACCTTTTGAAATAAATTTACTATAAAATCTATATTCATAAATTATGTTCAGACCAATTCATAAAGGGTTCTGTTAATATTTTAAAGTAGAACATCAGATGACTAAACCACATTTTTGCCGCTCTATAGATGCAAATAATTGTTTTTATACACATCTCAACAAGACTGAATCATTGAATACTGAAATGTCAGAAAATTCTGTATCTTTTGTATAATTTTTCATAAATAAGTTTCTGAATGGAGAGCAGAAAATCAGCAAGGTCTGGGTAGTCACTGACCAAGAATAGTGTGGGAGAGCTTAAGAAGATCTGAATTTCTTGTTAATTTATATTTTTTATTTTTTCAAGATGTCTAAAATTGTCAGAGCAACGTGTTCTGAATGTGGCTCACAGCTATCTCCGTTAACACCACATCCTAGCCCATTCTAACACAGGCCTTCTTTTCCTCTTAAAACCACACCTGCAAGGTCATGTGCTGGGGTTTTCTTTCTGAGTCAGAGAGCAATTACTTAACTTTCTTTCCTGCTTAATCAAGAGTCTCTCTGTGTAAACAGATGTTTGGGTGTGGTGTGTGAGTAATCTAGGGTCCAGAAGGAAGTCCTCATATGTGGGGGATCGCCTTCATTTGAAGACTTCTGAATCAAACAACTTTTATCAGCACATTTGATATGGCTCTTAGTAAATTTCCAAATGTATCAATTTCAATTTCCAATTGATTGATGTTAATTGACACATTGATGTTTAAGTTGGTTTGTTACCACAATTATTCTGTAATAGTTTAGTTAATTTCTATTATTTGTGAGCATGCACACATGTGTATCTATCTATATAATGTCCACATGTATCATGGCATGTGTAGAGACCAGTGACTATCTTTAGAAGTCATTTCTCTCTTTTCATCTTTATGTGGATTTCAGGGCTCAAACTCAGATCACCTTGTAGTTGTCCAGCAAGTAACTTTACCTGCTAAGCCATCACACTGGCCCTGTGGCATTTTTATGCAGATAACCTGAAAGACAGTTATTTTGTACTGGAGGCCACCATTCACAATGTGTAGCAAAGGTTTCCTCTTTGATAAAAGGTAAGAATTACACACTACAAAGGTCAAAGTATTTTTTTCTCCTTTCTCCAAAGGTCAGGCCTCGTTATATTTATATTGCTTCTTTAGAGCTGTGATTAAACATTGTTATTTTAGTGTCTTAGCTGTTAATCAACATCTGGGTGAAATGTCAAAGCTACTTTCCCCCTTCCCGGAGTGTTTTCCTCACTCGCAGCAGCTGGGGTAAGAGTCCACGGAGAAAACAACTCATGTCTCACCACCACGTCAGCACCAGAGGAAGGAGCTTGGGGTGAGCTGAGGGCAGAAGGCTTCTGTCCTTAAGACCCTCTTGATACAGTCTGAGCTGAACACACCCCACATCTCACAGAATCCCCCACAAATTGGCACAGAAGCAGTTCCTCCAAAGAATTAAGGTAATGCAAGAAAATATTTAATACGTCAAAAAAGACTGGTGATATTTAAGGCTCAGACTTTATGATTCCAGAACAAAAAATCACATTGGTTCTTTTTTCATTGCCAGAAAACAAGATTTAGACGTGAGGGCAAGCTGCTCCCTTGAACACAACGGGACAAGAACAGGCTGCGGTGAGGGGTGATTCTAGATGGAGGGTCTCTAACTCACCAGAGACCACAGAAGGTCAGCTGTCTTCATTGCTACTCTTTGCTCCTTAGAAGATAATTGTCTTACTATTTCTTTTTAAAGTATCTCCAGAGCAAAGCACGGTATTCTTTAATTAATGCTCATAGGGTAATTTAAATATTTAAAGATAAGCTTTCCTAAAAGTACAAGATTGTATAATAACAGTTAGACTGAATTGCAGAATTATGCTTTGAGTTATACTCTCGCTGGCTTCCTCCTGCCCTCTGCTAACACAGGCTGGTGAGTTTATGGGTCAGGCTCTTAACTGCAGGTGAATTCAAGAGAGGAGAGCAAATGAACAAATTACTCCCTCAGTGGATGCGTTTAACCATGTGAGTTAATTTCCTTTTTCTTGTCCTCCAGAGCAGTATTCACAGTACCAAGAGGGATAATTCCTCAGAATTACTTCCCACTGGTCTAGAGAAGTCCTTGTGGGTATGGGGTAGGGCGTCTGCAGGCTTCCTGTCAGTTCCAACAGGTTTAAATTGCCAAAGTTAAAAGTTGGCATTGAAGTTACTGTCTGATCAAGTCACCTCTGGGAACTCTGGACATTGTAAAAGGCAATGGAAGCCTCAGTGGTGTTTCCCACCTGGCACGGGAGGTGATACTTTGTGAACATGAAGCGGTATTCATGGCCACTTGCCCTTTAAACCGCAGAGGGACTTCTGAGCAGAGTGACCTTCCCAGCCCAACTTGAGAGAAGGCAGGAAATGAAGTCTGAGGCTGGAGGTTCAGATGATAAAATGTCCCTCAGGAAGATAACAAAATGCTTCATCATGTGGTAGCTTGAGACACGTCTTAGAACCTAAGGAAACGGTCTCCCCTTTAAAGGCTGCTTTGAGAAAATAACAAGTCGGGATCTTTTCCTGCTGCTTATCTTTCTGCCTGGATCCTGAGGTGTTTTCTCTCACGGATGCCAAATTTTAGCCAAAAGTGGATAAATTATACTTCTTTTGACAGTCCTAAAACATAAACCAGTGTCTCAAACTCCTTCTAGACTCACAAAGTGTTTTGATGATTTTTTTTATGTTACAAAGAATGGAACTCTAATAATCTTAGGAAACACATTACCCACAGGAACCCACCATTCTGATCTCACATATTTCTTCATGATGTGGCTGGACACTGAGAGTCTAAACAACTGATATATCTGAAAGCCTTGGAATACTAAACCTCAGCTACCCCAGAAGCTGAGCCTCCAAACATGTGGATTCATTGTACAGTGTGCTCAAAATGACACCAGTTTATTTATGCAGGTCGTAGGATACTCAGAATAAAACGTAGTCATACCTGAAACATCCCACCTCTCTTTCCACCATAAATTATATTTTCAAACACTTTTAATAAATACTAATGTTTTGTACTAATTACCTCTGCACTCCTAGATGATTCTCCCACGTCGGGAGCTGAGGTGGGAAAGAGGGCACAAGGAGAGTTTATGGAAACACTAAGGCCTGGGCTGTGTGGAGTGTAGGGTCAGTGATGGCGCTGATGCAGAACACCTTCAGAGGCGTGTCATCTCAGCTGAACCGGAAGGTGGTCTTTCATCAGAAAGAGGCTAGGGGAAGGAGGCGATAGCTACAGCTACTGAAAATTGACCCCTGCCCCTTTTAGACACAGATCCAGAACCAGGACCTGTCACTCATCCAACTTTCACTGCCTTAAGAGTCCTAAATATCGGCAAGATGCTTCCTCCCATTTAAAGGCCCTACAAAGAGCCCACTTTTCTGTCACTCAGCTGAATGTAATTTATGAAATGATGCTGCTAGAACTCCAGCGATTTCTCTTTTGAAGACAAACATTCAAGTTTTGTTTATTCGGCTGTTAGTTGGATGCTGCCGTGGTCCTTTAATATGGTCTTCTGATAATGAACTGACTATTGCCTCTTATCAAAATAGGTGTGAATATCCATACAAGACTCCCACAAGATCTAACCCATTGATACTCCTTCATTGATACTTCATAAAAGGTAAAAATTCCAACGAATTCCTGTCTCCTGTGCCCCACTCCCAAGTATGTGCTGTTGGCGGAGGCTGCTTGTTCATCCCGGCCACCCAGAACCGAAATAATCACACAGAAACTATATTATTTAAAACCCAGCTTGGCCCATTAACTCTATCTTCTTATCGGCTAACTCTACATCTTAATTTAACCCATTTCTATTAATCTGTGTATCACCACGTGGCTATGGCTTACTGGCTAAAGTTCTATCCAGTTCCATCAGGGTTACATGGTTTCTCCATGACTCTGCCTCCTTTCTCCCAACATTCCATTTTGTTTTCCCCCACCTAAGTTCTGCCCTACCAAAAGATCAAGGCAGTTTCTTTATTCATTAACGCCAATCATAACATAGAGGGAAATCCCACATCAATGTGCAATTTTCCTTCGGTTTCTTCTAGTCTCAGGAGGTACTAGAGTGTCAAAGAGGTAAAAGAACTGAGGAGGAACCTTATCTGTAGAGCTTTCAGGATGCTGTCATCTTTGTCGGCTGGGACTTTACGGTGGTAGTTGTTTTAAGATCACCCGTGCATAACCATTTATCCATGCCCCTACAAATAAACCCTTGAACCAATCAATCCACAAAAATAGAGTAGGAAAAAAATTGTTCTTTCATCTTGTTTGATGCCAGTGCCCTCGCTAAGGTGAATAGAGGCTTCTCCAAGCTGTTCCAGGAAATATTACCATAACATTCACAGGTGAATTCCATCTCTTTATGTAGGACACCAGATGTCTGTTATATTCACTAAGCTTGTCATGGGTCCATTATTTGTCTTCTGGAATCTTTCCAAATTTCCATTTACAGACCCATTCTTCTTTCTCAGTCTGTAATGGCTGGAACAGTGGTCATTTCTCAGCCCCAAAGACTGATTCAAGACTAGTGATTCTGAAGTCAGCATTCAAACTAAATCTATCAAATCAAATTGAATGCTAGGAATTTGGTTACAGAGACAGGAAATGAAAGTCTATCTTTTTTTCTTGGATTTCCTAGAACGTGAGAAGGAAATGGTATGACGGCCTGAAAGGATATTTTGACACACAAGAAAGGAAAAGTCATGACTGCAATGGACAGAGGAAAATGCGATAGAATAGGCAGAGGGTGTGGTCGGAACCTACCAACGTCACTTGATATTTGGAGTGTCACTTGAAAGCACAGTATTAAATATCTGGTACCAAAAAAATAAATAAATCACTTGTTCATATGTTAGTCTGTGTTAGTTAATGTTCTCTTGAGAGATAGAACTGAGAGGGGAAGGAGAGAGAGAGGGAGAGAAAGAGAATGGGGGAGAGAAAGTATATACGAAGAGAGACAGAGAAACAGAATGGGAGGGAAAGAGAGAGAGAATTTATAGAGGTACTTAGACACAAAGCTATTAGATTGGCTTACACTATTAAGCGCAGGTCCAACCTCCTTCGGGGTAGATCTTTCCATGTCAGTTTATCTTCCTTATGTCAACAGACATGTGCAAATAGATCCAAAGTAGCCTGTTGTGTCTCAGTCAGAGAATGGAGGTCAGTAATGTAGTCTCAATCTGAGATTTAGGAGTAGGAGTATCCCTAGAAACTTACTGAAGTGAGCTCATACTCAAAGGCTAAAGAATCTAGACACAAATAAACAGCACAAGATCAATGACCTCCTTACCTTGCACCAATATCCCATTAAAAACCTCAACTTACACTGTAGCATCAGCAATGTTTGCCCTTATCTTCTCTGCCTGTGTAAATTCTCCAGGAATACCCTCACAGACATGACAAAATGTACTCCATTGCTCTGCGCGATTCCTCTCTGTGTGATCAAGTGGACTGCCACAATTAACCATCAAAAGCCTTTGCAGTGATAATATGTTTTAGTCACCCTCACAGTAATCATATAATGTAGAGACTATTCTCCCTCACATAGCAGGAAGGATGAATTGTCCAAGGTTAACTGTAATTTTTTTTAAGATATGCCTTTTTTTTGCTATAAATCTTACCCTCTTAATCATTGCAAGGTATTCCTTCCTGTAACTCATGGAAAATGCCGGGATACAGGAGACTCCTATAGTTGAACCATAATCCGGTTTGCTGGCTTTGTGTGTATAGAAAAAAATAATACTGCGGCAAGAATATTGTGAACATGATGAATGACAGTCCCAAAGCCGAGGCATAGTTGTGGCCTAAGAGGCTCTTTCATTTTCAGTTGTGTTTATGTCATTTATTTTTCTTCTAATTATGTGACATCCCTCCCAGTGGTGGAATGAACCCTACAGGACATCTTCCTGTCTCCTGCTCCTGGCTCGTCTGGACTGGATATGAGTCAGTCTGCTGATCTTTGGTTTATCGTTAATCTTCTTAAGGAAAACCTGTATGATTAATATTTAAAGCACCCTAGGGATTGTTTCCTGTTTTTCTTAAGCTGTCTACCCCTTTACCATTATCTCAAAGATGATTTGTTGGGCATGAGGGTTTGTATTGTTTCTGATCCTCCGAGAAAAACAAATAGAGTAGTGTTTTTCAAATTGCTCTACTCTGAAATCTTGGGAGAGGGCTGGGTGTAACTCAGTGTGCTCTTGAGTATTATTTCAGTTACAGAAAAAAAATACACTGTGTTTATTTTTAAAGTATTCAAATTTCCCAAGTACTATTACTTCACCTTCATGCAGGATATGATTTGCAGTTTCTACTTTCCTTAAGTAATAAATTAAAGAATAATAAAAACTAAGATGTACAATTGAATGAATTTTAAGTTGTTGCACACACTTGAACCCAAGCTGTTCTCTGAACCTTTGCTATATTACTCATGTCTTAACTAGGGGGTACTAAGAGAATGCATTAAGATAAATTCTATAATTTAGATGTGATATTATTATAACAAAATACTTAACCCCCTCGTAGATGAAAAAGACAGAAACTCTCTTCATGAAATAGATGACACTAGTTTTATCAATTTACTATTACAAAGGTATCAAAATAGCGAAATTATACATTGAGATTTTCTGCTACACAGCACCAGCATACTCAACAATTTTGTATAAGAAGTGAAGCAAACCTTCCTGAGGCCAACACTTGTCATCCATGAGCAACAGGTGATTCAGGAAAATGCAGGAAATAGACAATGAACTGGGAAGAGTCAATAGTGAGTATGTTATGCCTGATCATCATCTGCTAGAGAGAAGAAATTGAAATAAAACACAAGGGGAAATGATCAAGCATATCAATCAGATGCAAAAGGAAAAATGGGTTAGATGGGCCTAAGATCTTCATTATTTGGTAACTTGATAAGAAAGGGTGGTTTATTAAATAAGGAAAATTTCTACACTGGTCCCCAATGTGCAGGATGGTAATTTTTCACTATGAAAGATGCATGAAGAAATAGCAAGGTTTAATTGTTCATGAAACCCCTAAATACTCCCTTTATCATATATCATTTAGTACTAACACTTTACACCAAAGTTTCTTTGTTTGAACAATAGGTGATTTCAGTCTTCTGATTTGGACCTTTGATGATGACTCATGGTTAAATGGGTATAAATTAAAGTCAACTAAATGAAATAATATAAAAACAAAACCTAACATAAAATTATGAATATATAAACAAAATAAAGTGAAGAAAATAACTTTGAATTCATTTAAATATATTAAAATTTTCAACTTATTAGCTCAAAAAGAAATACAAGAGTACTATTCTAAGTTAGATAGGAAAACTTTCCAAATGTAAGAAAACATATTCAATATTAAGCAATAATGCTTATAGCTTAACTTAAAAAGTAGGAAGGTGATATAGGAAGAGGGAAAACATAAAAATGAGTTTAGACTATTATTAAATAAAACATGATAAATGACAACATCAAAATTTTGTAAGATGAACTAGATAAGAAAAACTATGTATTCCTATTTAAGTGAATAGAAAAGCTAGAAGAGCCATGGATGCAATGATAGCAATAGGTGTGAAACCTCTAGGAAAACAGTGTTTAAGAACACTTGTGTAACTTTATTTTTGAAAGCTGGGAAGCCTAGATGAAATATACACAGTTCTAGAAATGTATAATTTAATAGTCATTGCAAAAGAGACTGGACTTTGAAATCAGCTTCAAGTTCAAAACATGTTTGAACAAATTTCACCAAAGTGTCTTTGAAAATGTCAAGAACTCTATGAGACAGTCTTTTTACATGAAATTTTGAAGTAAAAATAATTCCCAAGACCAGTTCTTCACAAATAAAAATATTTAGAATATTCAGTCAACCTTTTAACTAATAAAAACACTAAATCACCAATTAAAATGCCTTTCTAAACTTGAAAAATCCGCCTTTGATACATTATTCATAAGTTGTACAACAGAGAAAATATTTTAAATTTATCTATTTATTGTGTTCCATAGGTAACAAAGAAGCAAATACATTTCCAATTCGGTTTATGAGGCTAAAAGAACATTAAAATGAGACTTAGCTACACACTAATCAATCTTCTTCATAAAAATAGATGTAAAATACTCAGAGGAATATTAACAAATTGTTTTATAAATATTTAAGTAGATAGGTTGTCATCATTCATAAAATGACAATATTATTTTGTCACTAAACTAATTCATTTGGCCTAAAATCTTAAAACACTAAACAAAATAGCAAACATAATTATGTAAATGTAGATAAGGTATTGGTCAAAGTTCAAAAGACTGAAATAATAGGAGATTACCTTTACATGATGAAGGCACATATTTTTATTTATAGTAAATCATAGACATTGTCACATACCTTAAAATTTTCAAAAATCATTCTTAACGTCAGCTGGAAGTAAAGGAAGACTTTTACTTCAGCATTATTATGGGCTGTTTGCATAGGTAGAAGAACAAGAATAAGAAGTATCCAAAGAAAATTAAGATGGAAAAGACAGAAGATGATTTCTTCACCATTTGTGATTATTACTTTAGCTACAAATAAACCTGGAAACAAATGTCATAGAAATTACAAGAATCTGAAATCAATGTTAAATTAAACAATGGAATTTAGCAAATGGATAGAAATAATTCCAAATGTGTCGATAGAGTATCAGTTTTGCCACACGTTTGCCAAACGTGTGTGAAACCCCACACGTTTCAGTAGCTACAAATTGAGGTACCTAGATATATAAATATGTATGGCTCACACAGTTATGTGACATTATCCAAAGCTGCTAAAGAAAGTTTAAATATATGGAAGCTACCATACTGATGCATCAAATGTCTCAACATTCATAATGATGTCAATTCTCCCAAAATAATCTATAAATTTAATGTAATTCAAATTAAAATGCCAACATGTTTATATAGCAGTTGACAGTCTACTTTAAAACTTGGTTTGAAATGCAAAAATGTCAGGGATAGTGAAATATTCTCAAGGGAAGAAATAAGGTAAGGTAGACTTTCTCAAATATTTCTCAAGACTTATGGTTAAGTTATGCTAAGAATGATGTTAATATAAGGCTAGAAAATTTGCACAATTAGAGGAAAGTAGGTGTACAACATTAGCTTATGACACAAGAAAATAGGAGGAAAAACCACTAAATGAATTGTTCTAAGACAGGGATTAAAAGACAATTTATCCATCCTAAGCAACAAAAGAGTCTTAGTTTCACTAATATTAACTAAAACTAAATAAATTTTAATAGTTTTAAATAATAGAAAACTAATTATACCACAGTTTAGTATATCCCCCTGCCCCAAAAAACAATTATGGAAAACATAGTAATTTTAATCAACTAAATAGTTTAAACTTTTTATAAAAACATAGAACAGGACACAAAATTTCAAGTATTTATACAACATAATACAACTAATAAAGTTTCTGCACTCTTACTGTAGGGTAGATTTTGAAAACTTCACTTTTTCACCTTTATTGTTCATGGGGATGGTAGGAAAGAATGTGTGTCACTGTGCATACGTGGAGATAAGCACATACAACTGTGGGGTCAGTCACAGCTTGTACATAGGTGCCGCATGCAAACTCCTGTCCTCACCCTTGCCAGCAAATATTTTCGTCCTCAGAGCCATCTCGCCAGCCCTGCAGCCCAGATTTTAGTGTTTCGTTCTCCGTGCCTATCAAAAGTTATTATTTACTTTCAAATAGCTTTGTTTTTTTTTTTTTTAAGAGAAGGAGGCATCATTTAAAATGAGGAGATGTTGTAGACAGGATGGATACTCAGGAGACCCTTTGTCAGAAGGCTGGAAACGGATGCCAAAACAAAAATCAAAGCTGGAAGGAGATAATGGTATTAGCTACCATAAGTGCCGTTCATGAAAAAGGTATCAAACTGTTGGCGACCAGTTGCGACAAAAATACCTCTTGCCAGGGTAAGCATGGGGATTTAGAAAATATTAGTAAAGAATATGAAGACACAAAAGAAAATAATAAAACGGAGAAACAAATAGGATAGTACTGGGAGAGAATTCCAGTGAGTACTGAAATTCTCCCACGTTTAATTTCCAGTTGCTTTAAATACCCCTGACCCCAAAAGGTAGGAGTAAGAAAAAAACTACATTAATAGGATACAAGGAAATGAGCGGACCAACTGAAGGTCAGCAGCTACCACCAGAGTTAAACCTTTTGCAGCTAGAACAAAAGAAGTCACGCTCACTCCCTACACCAAAACATTCTGTAGGCAAGCTGCTCCCTCTGTGAAATTCAAAGTTATCTCCATAAAGTAACTGGGCCCTTCGTTGAATCCTTAAACTTCTGTTTGAGGTAGGAACATATCTACTTCTCTATTCCTGAAGTGTGTGACCTGGCTATTAGCCACACCTGTTGACAATAACCTTGAAAGAGCAGAACTCTCTGACCTAAATCTAGGTGGGACCTTTGTTTGAGGTACAAACACAATAACCTTGAAGGAACAGAGGTAAGTTCCAATTCTCTGACCTTCGGTCAGTGTGGAAATAGGCTCACATTTTCAGGGCCTCCACATCAAACAGGATTTATGGAAAGAGGAGTGACAGGGAGTAAGGAAGGAGGAAGGCGATAGAAAGGTCTGCCCAAACTGGAGAGCATTTAGTGATATACAGACAGGAGTAGAGACATCAGTAAGTAGAAAGTTACCACCTCTAGTTCTAAGAGGATAAAGGAAGTGAACAGTAAACCAGAGAGAGGGTACATCAATGGCTTCCATACAGACTCACACACACACACAGAGGCACACACAAACACACTCACACACTCACACAAATGTGCTCACACACACAGGACTACTCCCAAAAAAGCAGACAGACTGCGTACAAGGACAGGACTGGGTGGATGGTAAAGTGTAGCCTTTCCTGCAACGCCCTGTTCTCCTGCTTATATGTTCTTTTA
Organism: Myodes glareolus; assembly: GCF_982192425.1. Classification (NCBI taxonomy): domain Eukaryota; kingdom Metazoa; phylum Chordata; class Mammalia; order Rodentia; family Cricetidae; genus Myodes; species Myodes glareolus. The sequence goes on along the minus strand of NC_142042.1, from coordinate 7,507,373 downwards.
CTGAATCCAATAAAAAAAATGAACAAAACAGCAGCAACAACAACAAACCCACAAAACACAAAATGAGTCAGTTACTAGGATAGCTATATCTTCCACGACTCATTCTCAACAAAGGAAACATGAACTGGGACAGGAGGTAAAATTCAGGAGTGACTAACTCACTTCTGTACCCAGGAATTGTATACTTATACTTAAGTATAGCAAAATTCTTCATACTACCACCTTCACGAAGAATAACAAGGCATTGGTAGAAAGTACAGGATTGAAATAACATGATGTGTTAGCTTTATTTCTCATTGACGTGATCACATGCCCAACAAGAAACCGAGGGTAGGGACGGTTTGTTCTGAATCACCTCAAGAAAGAATACAGTCCATCGGGGCTGGAAATGCAGGACGGCATGAACTTGAGAAAGATGGCCACATTGTCCCTGCTTGAGGGGAAAAAAAAGAACAGACAGGAAATAGAACAAGACCATAACACCTCAAGACTAGCCACTGGTGACCCACTTCCTTCTGGAAGGCTTCATCTCCTAAAGACCCCAAAGCTTCCCAAACAATACCACCAGTTGGGAACCAAGTATCCAAGCACATGGGTTTATGAGGGAAAATTTCAAACAAACTACAACACATTCTTAATTTCTCAAAAGTCCTCTTAGAAACTTAACTATATGTTTATTACACACAATGAGAATCAATTTTGAAAATCTTAGTACTTGACTACGGGACAGAGAACCAAGTCATATGGGGTATCCAATGTAAAAACTATGCTGGCTTCTTGAAATATAACCTGGTAAGAATGTAAAGATTAACAATTCTTATGGAATGTGTTCCCTCCTTTTCATTTCCCTCCATCTCCAAGCACCGCCCACCTCACGCCACCCATCCAGTCTTGAGTGTTGAGCTTCTAGACTTTGCAGGAGCTTTGTAAAGGAAGTATTTAAGACAGAGAAACCCGAGTATGGCTGTTGATAGTACTTCCTTAGAACTTGTGTGGAAGAGAAGACACCATTTTCAAGAGGCATCTAGATTCAATCATTGATTACCCCTTTCCTACTAGTTTCCAGAGAACCTGGCAAGGACTCATGTTAAGAACCTGGAGGTTGAATTCACAGCCTTGATCTTTTACGGTGTGTGTAACCGTAGGTCATCTTTGCATGATCTCCACTGTATATCAAGGGGAATATAAGGACTTCCCCCGATCAGAGTTGCTCCCATCATGCTCCAGCTGCACAGTATTATTTCTCCCACAACATGTAGGCCATCAGAAAAATCTTCAGTGTTCCAGACAGGTACAGTGGCAAATGCGCATATCCTCTACTCTTAAGGAGGCTGAAGGAGGATCATGAGTTGATAGCAAGTCTAGGATAAATTATGAGACCCCAAAACACAACAAAACAAGACGAGAAAATCAAAAGAAGGAAAAATAAGTTTATCTTAATTATATATACCTTCAATTTCTGTTCTACTAATTTTTAACCCATTGAGAGTAACACATTGTGGATGAGTCACTTCTGACACTCCTGCGCCTTGAGAAGTATAATTTGTCCCAGTTACTAGCTTGTTAGATAGACTGACAAATAAAAAGCAAGTAAGCAGATATCTGATGCAAAGAATATGTTTAATATGTGATAGCTATGGATGCTTCTGTTTTATCTTTGTCCAACGGTTTGTTTAGGCAGTGTACACTCTCCATGGTGTGATTAGATTCCTAGAATATCTATAAAGTCAACCATGACCCAGTATTCTCCCTGCCCTGAGATACCATTCTGTTCAAGTTTCCTTTCTTGTCCCAATCACTGGGAACATTCCTTCCTGTTTGTGTCACCATTGACAGCCATTTCAAACTTTGGTTAGGCTTTTTGTCCAGATTGGCAGTAAAGTTGTTTATCTGCTCCACACTCTTCCCTACAAACCTCAGTCATGACCCAGAAACAGGGGGCAGCAGTAGCTAACAATGGCTGATAATTAAATCAGCCAATTGACCCCCATCCCTCTTTTCTGGAAAAACAACTTGGAAGACTGAACTGACTATTTATCTAAATTAACTGATCAAGTAAGAGAGATCTTGCCAGCAAATGGAGTCTGAAATGTACTTTGACACCAAACACTACTATTTTCAAATCACTTTTACATACATAATTTTATTTAATTTATAGTATTATGATAGAGTTATAACTCCCAAAGCTATCATGGCTAGAAATGGCCCAAGTCGTCATCTCCTTCAGTTGTGTTATGTTCCTAGCATGATGATGGTGGTAATGTCATTGAAGTGCTGATCTGAATTATCTTAGCCCTTTGTAGGAAAATTAATATAGTTTTTAAATTAACTTTAAAATTGACTTTGACCAGCCAGTGTTTCTCTGTCTCCGTAATATTGTAACCTGTGTCAATCACCGAGATACATAATATTCTGCTCTATCTGGGAGTAGATTTTCAAACTATAGTCTCTGAATATTGTTTAAATTAAATGTGGAAAGAAAAATGTAAATTAGGAAATTTTAAATACGAAGATGCGCTGGCATTGGCAGTTGGCAGTTGTCACCCAAGTGTTATCTTCTATCTGGAGACATGGAAAAGGCACAGACCTTGGATAGTATTCTGCAAACTCTGATACAAAGCTTGACATGTGCTAAAATGTCAACTCTACCAACGTCAGTCACTAGTTCTTCCTTGGAAGTGTATTCTCTTCAGTTTTCAGAACAGTGTCTTTCCAGATCCAGCTCTGAAAGTTCCAGAATGTATTCAGGAGCAAAAGATATCTATTAACTTTCCCCGGTAATTTATTACATGTTTTGTGCAGTATTTTCAGAAGAATACAGGAAGTTAGGTATTAACAAGAACTTGGGATTTTTAAGACAGAGTCTCACTATTTAGTGTTGACTGTCCTGGAACTCACTATTTAAACTAGACTGGCCCTGAACTAGGAAATGCTGGGATTGAAGGTGTGTGCCACTATGCCTTCCTTTAAGAGATCTTTCAGCAAATGTTTAGACCATCACTCTTTCCATGAAAGAGGAAAGAAACCACAGCCAGCAAGAAGTCCCAGGCTAAACAATGGAATCTTGGAGGTATGAGTTGAGAATATGGTTACAGGAGCAGGATCTGTACCCTGAACTGCTCTAAGCTTATTGGAGGAAGCTCAGAGTGGGCTTCAATAATTCAAGCAATTTCAAAGAAACTAGTATTGCTTGAATTGTGGACATTAACATAGTAAGAAGATATCAGTATCCCCAGATTGTTCCTACCTGGGAAGTGAACTAAACTCTCACTTTATGGGTGAATTAGTTTGTGTGTAAGGGTTTAAGTGTTGAAGAATATCACCTGGATAACTCAATTACAAACAGGTACTTCTATACAGTGTTTAAAACACTGGCATGTTTGCCTGTTTAGTTGCTGTTCATGAACCGTCCTAGAACCATCTGCTCATGCGCACACACACACATGATCACACACACATATGAACACATAAACGTATGCTTGAACACACACACACACACACACACACACACACACACACCACATTAAAAGGATTTCAGGGGTGTTCATAAAGATCACTGCTTCATAATACCCAGCTTGGTACAAAGAAGCAGTTCAGTAAATAATATGGAAAAAGATACATATATACTATTTTACTTAGAGGTAATAAAGATTACCTTATATGAAGGTTACTTTATATTTGCTTTTAGTAAAATCATAAAGTCAAATATTTTTGCATGAAGAGAGTAACATTCGTTCATTTACTCATTTAAAAAAATACCAAGTATTAAACTTAAAATAAAAATGGATATTAAAGCAGATTTCACATTGTTTGATTGAGCCCAAATGAGGTTTAGAATCTTCATTTGTTTTGTACTCTATGTAAGTAGAATCTGCAGAATAAACCACAGCATCCTCGGAAAACATTTTATTCCCTTTTCTTGTATGAGTGTCTCTCTGAGCCTGAGTAAGCAGCACAGCTCACATCGAAAATTAACTCCGGTGCTATTGGACTTCCCCGCCACCGTCATTATGAAAGGCCTCCAGGTGCTCAGCTCTCAACCTCTTTCAGACAGGAAATTGTTCAGGTCTTTTTGACAGATTTAGAAACATAGAACCAATAAATCCATCTGCAACCTCAAAGACTTATCTGTCAGTGGCAGACTGACAGGCCTTTGTTTTGCTTTGCTTTACTTTGCATTATCCTGAGGCACTGATGGTTGCTAATAATTGGGACATAGAAATAATCAAAGAAGAGACACAAGCAGCATTATATATTAGAGGAACCCATCAGATGGCCCTGAGCATCGTTTTTCTCATCTCCAGTGACATGCGCAGGTTTACACAATATGTTGTTTTCAAATACACCTGTCAGAAAACATCAGAGCAAATTGATATAGTTAGCATTCCGATGGTCACTTATTCCACCAAAGGAAAACAGGAACAACACAGCAAAAGAGCAAAGTCCTAGCAGAAACAAAAGCAAAAACAAACAAACAAACACAAAACATGTCTTTTTAACACATGCTTATTTCCCAGAATTATATTATTGTATATGAACTATCTATTTGTGAGATCAAGTTAGTAGTGATTTTATATTTCAGAAAACTGTTGTTTTATTTGTGACAGCAAGTCTTTCCTAATGTACTCATGAAAGAAGAAAAACTGAAGAAGAGGAAGGGAAGTAGGGTGAGAGAAAAGAGTGGGCCGTCTAAAGTTCTTTGCTGTGACACATGGATATTCAGATAACTATTCTGTGTTTTCCTTGGTATCTCATTCAGGTTACAGAGATACTTCATTCTATGATTGTGTTTTGGAACCCCATGTTCCCATCATATTCATGGCCTGAAATATCTAGAGAAGAACACTTAATTTTTTTGGCTTAAAGGCTATATAGTTATAAAAAAAATCTTGTTTCAATTCTTGAGACTCTCTCAACAACTTAGATATCTTCTTTAAAATTCTGGGAAGTAGGACTGGAGATACAGATCAGCTGTTGAGAACATTGGCTATTCCAGATGGCTGGGGTTCAGTTCCCAGAACCTACATGGTAACTCCTCACTGTCTACGACTCCAGTTCCAGGGTACCTGACACCCTCATATAAAACACCATGCAGTCAAAGACACCAATGCACATACATAAAAATAATTTTTAAAAAATCTGGGAAACAATAAAGGTTTAACCTTTGGTTTTATATTGGTTGTCATTAACAACACTTTCCATTTAAATCAACATGTAAACACAGTGGTCTATCTTTGCATTTATCCTTAGTTATGGCAGAACTTTAACATAGTAGCTGATCCATTATTACAATTAAATCAAAGGAAAAATATCCAAGGATATCTAGAGATCTGCCTTTTTATTAAAGACAATGGACAATGGACTCAGTGTCTCTCTTGTCTTATTCTAAGATTTTTTTTTTCTTTGTGATCAGTTCAGAATAAAGCAATGGAATGCGCAAAGTTAGGTATAATGGAGTCTTACTGAGTGCTTTTGGGGACAGATCAAATGTCAGTGAGCTCAGCACAGTGCCCCCCTCTCTGCAGAACAGCCATTTTCCAGGTTTTCACGACAGAGTAAGTGTCCATATGTCTGTCTTCCTCTGACTACTTGGTGAATTCTGATGTCAGTATTAATGTGAAGAGTACAGTGGCCTTCTATGATGAGTGCCACTTAGTAACAAAAGCTGCCGATGAGCCCACAAGTGCTCACTTTACAACCCACTACAACTAGCAAATAAAGCTCCCTTTTGCAGGACGTTTGACTGTGAAGCATACAGAGAGACAAAAGCCAAGAGCATTAGGAGGTCAAAGGCCATTTGTAGGAACGGGATTGCAAACCCACTTTCACATCAGCTGGCAGAATGACAGAGGGGTTCCAGTCTGGGGTGAATAACAAGGAAGTTACATTTTCTTACTGAAACCAAACTCCAAGCTACAGCTGTGTTTTTCCCTGAATTACGTTCTGACCATGGATTTGGTCTCAAGTACAAACCAAAGGATTATCCATTTAACCAAATCTAGCATCTCTAGTAAGATCAAATAGTTTCTTCTTTACTTTCCAGAATCTGGAGCAGGGAACTTTGAACTTTGCACAATTTCTGCTGAAGCCTTACCCTCCTCCTGTCTCGTGGGTCAGTGTTTGGTCAGATGTCCCTCATAGTCCAAACACGCAGAGAAAAGGGAGGTTCGTTGTGATTTATGCCATTCAGAGCACTCATTTGGGGACAAATCAACCTCAACACACAGTAAAAGCAGAAACTAAGAGAAAATAAAAATAGAAGACAAACACCAAGTCACCACAAGAGCAAACACAATCATATCTTGAAAATCTATCACTTATTCAAAGCCTTTTGGAATGTGTATAAATTATTCTATTTTTCTGCTTCAACTTTTCTGTGCTTCTTTGAAATAAAACTCTGTGAATATGAATTAAATTTAGCATGTTCTTACCAACTTCTAATGATTCTCTCACATCCTAGTTGCTAGGCAGCATTCCAAACTCCAGCCCTTTTCTGATTTCTCACTTTAGACACAACCTACTAGTCCATGTCTGATCCCCATGAAGCCTTACTCATTAATATTTAGAATAAAAGCATCACTAGTTATGATAGCTTTTTTCCAGGTTCATGCCATCCTTGGCTAATCAGAAAGTAAATAAACATAGTAAAGCTATTTGCTTTAGGCCAATGAATTGTGAGTTATGAGATATGTACTTCCTCACACTCCTTTTTTTCTGATTTGCATCCCCTTACGAGCTTAGGTTGCTATTTCCCTCCCCAGATCGGTGATGACTGCAAGCAAAAGTCACTCACTACACTGTCTATGACTCTGTTGTTGGTCCTTAAAAGTTTCCTGGAACGACCGTTATTGCCACCAACAGTTCCATGAGTTGAAAGACTTCTTTTATTATTACAACTTTTACTGAAATCAAAAAACAAGGCTATTTCCACACTAGAATTTTTAAAATATAAACTTTATTGATATTTTTTGTGTGGGTGTGTCTCTATGTGCCTGTGTGGACAGATATCTGAAAAGACCAAAAAAGGGTGTTGGATCCCCATTAGCTGTAGTCATAGACAGTTTTGATCTTTCCAAGGTGGCTGCTTCTAACTGACAGCTCATCTCTTCAGCCCATCACTTTAGGACCTTTAAAAATACAGACCTTTTAAAAAAATGACACAGTTTATCACAAACCAAATGACTTAAAAGAGCATGTTATTTCTTAACCTCATAGTTTCCTTGAGTTAGCAATAACAGCATTGGTCTTTAATGTTCTGGGTCTCACAAAGCAATAAGATAGGAACTACCCAGGCATGATTTCTCATCTGAGACTCAGGGTACTCCTATGTACCCTGTACATAGATTCATGTAACCATGGTAAAATTAATTCTTTGTGACTGTAAGACTCACAGTGGAAAAACATCTCTGCCTTAAGAAAACCAACTTTCTATGAAAAATTCACATAAATGAGCAATTCCTACCTGGAAAAAAATCCCTTTTATATTAATTTAAACACAACTGCTTTACCAATAATAGGAAAGACAGCACACCTTATCTACTTCTTGTTCACACTCGATGATATGATGAAAGGTATTCATAACAGAGCAAGGACCTGGAAAGTCCAGCCTACCACAAGAGGCATCCCTTATTTTCTCTCTGTTTTCAGTCTTTCTGATAGGCATTTGGGATAGATATCTACTTGTAGAATATTAAATTTAGAGGAGATATTTGTAAAGACATCAGGTAAAGACAATGTTATGCATTATAACAGCTCAGCAGAAGAGTTGTACTGATCCGGGATGAGAAAGAAATAGAAATACAGTCACAAATTCTGGAATTAAATATATATTTAAAACGGGAAGCCTTTAAAGAGAGATCAGCGTTGATGGAATCAAAGGAGAAAAATTAGGAAGAAGTCAAAGACATGGGAATATTTAGAAACAAGATTTTATAAGATTTTGGCAATTAAGTCTGAGTACAGAAAATAAAAACAAGAAAAGTTGGAATTTTCATTGAGAATACTGAATGGCATGCTATAACCATGAACTGGAAGACACTTGAGAGATAATAGTATGTTCTATCACCTTGATGAGCATGTAAAAGATACCATCATTAGGAAAAGAAGATGTCCCAATAGGACATTCCAAGTCTGAGGCCAGACCTGAAGGAGTGGTGGTCAGGCAGTATCATAAGGAGGAAGAGAAGAGGAACCATTATGAATAGGGGGGCAGATAACAGTTCTCTGTATGGCTGATAGAAGTATCAAGAGTCCAAAAGTATGGCAAGAGTCCAAAAAAACTTCTCCTCTTACAAAGTATATCCTCGGTGTTTATAAGGAGTTGAAAAGAATAGGGGAGATTTACCAGACTAGGGTTGGGAAAGAAGTGATTCATTTCATGTGGGAAGCATGACCTTTGAGGTCCTTGTGAAACAAACAGCTCAATAGGCAGTTTTATTTATTTATTTTTGTTTATTTATTTATTAAAGATTTCCACCTCCACCCCACCTCCCTTTCCCTCTCCCTTCCCAACCCCCTCTCTCTCTAGTCCTAAGAGCCTTCAGGGTTCCCTGCCCCGTGAGAAGTCCAAGGTCTTCCCCGCTCCATCCAAGTCTATAAAGGTGAGCATCCCAACGAACCAGGCTCCCACAAAGTCAGTCCATGCAGTAGAGTCAAAACCCAGTGGCAGTTTTATTTATAAATGAAGGTGTAAGCACATGTTTATGCACACGCACAAGTGCACGCATGCACGTGTACACACATACACACACATACAATCTGAGGCACTGGAGAATACTCACAGATCTGGATTTGGTAGTCTGAAGCATGTAAATATAAGCTAACCCACATTAAGATACCAAAGAATGATACACGAAGTAGCAACTATGATATGGTCATAATTGAATGAAATGGGAAAGAAGGCACAAGATGCTTCAAAGCCACTAGAAAGGTAATGGTCTAATAATAAGGGAGAATAAGTTAGAACGGGGTCACCAGAGTCCTAAAAAATATCAATAGCACTCGTTTAGGACTAGAGTAGAATAAGGTGAACACCAGAAGTTCCTAGTCATGAGCTATGGTAATTGAGCCATTGAGTGCCTTTATTAAAGTAATTCATAGAGTATGGGAGAAAAAAAAATACTCCTTAAAATTGTATGATCCATAACTAGAAGTGGTAAAAGAGAGATATTAACACTGAGTATTCTTCAAGAGACCCACTCAAGGAATAAAGAAGCTTGAATTGTAGACGTGGCACCAAATTTAAGAAAAGTAAAGATTATCTTGGAATATGTTTACTTTTATTTAATGAACATACAGAAAGAGACATTAAGATAGTAAAATGAGAGCTTATGTAAGACAGCAAAAAAAATGAGAATCAGAGTACAACATAATGATTTGCTCTGGTATTGAAAGTAATACTCATACTAACACCAAATGAGAGAATTATGATTTTGCTTGGGTGATGGAATCCAACCCAAATTACTAGAGTTAGTTTATTTGAATTAAAATTAAAGTAAGATAAGGGATAACATTGTATTTAGAATACTTGATTAGATATCCTCTAAAACAACTTAGAGAAACGCTATAGAGAAAACCGTGATGATTCACCAAAGACTCGGTGTCTTATAATAGTTAATGTCTTACAAGTGTGAACAAAACAAAAGCATACATAGAATTATTAAGCCAAAGACAGATCAGTTGGCCGCAAGGTAGTTTTTGAGGCTATACATAGAATGAGTCCTGTTTCAGGATGTTAGTTTTTCTCCAATTGCATGCCTTCTTGTTGACCTGGGAGCGAAACCTGCACAGAGGTGGCGCTGACTGAGTGATGACTTCAAGATTCAATGATCTTCTCAGGAATCACATTGAAATGAAAGGATGAAGTTTAGCTTCTAGTATTTAAAGAATCCAGTTTTCATGATTAGATAAAAAAAAATGTCAAGTTGAATACTATCTCCTTTGAAAAATCTCATGCACTTCTTTCTCTTATGTGTACCTGGGATTTCTCGAGCTCACTCATGCTCCAAACATACCATAGAAATAAGAAAGTCTGTATTTTATTATAATCTAACATAACCATTTCTTAATAAATCTCTTCATATTAAATCTCCGTCTTAAATTAGCTATGGTATACTTACTATCTAGAAACATTGAGGTGGGTTAGTTTAGTTACAGTTTCAGTTGTAAATAAGTTTAAAATACAGCTAAGATCTTTTCTGCCTTTTAAAAATTATTATCATTCTTTCTTGTGGAGCATTGCTTCCATATATATTCTTTTAAAAATTCACTAATTATTCATTACTAATAAAACAAAAATAACTTATTATAGTGCCAAAAATCTACAATCCCAGCATCCAGGAGGCAGAAGCAAAGAAATTATTAGAAGTCTGAGACAGTCTGCTATACATAGCAAATTCTATGCAATCCTATAGGGAGATTCTATATTAGAGCACAAAAGATAAATTAATTAACTTAGAGTGGTTCCATGATTTAAAGATAAATGGTATCATATATCATACGCTATACAAATTTTCATTAAAACTCCAATTTAAGGAGCAGTAAAATTCTACCTAGACAGTAATTTAACAAATCATTTGAAACACAACTAAACCTCTAAAAAGATTTAAAGACAATTTTATGTGATAAACCAAAATATGTATTAAAATACAAAAGAAATAGAACCACTGAAAAGTATTTCTTCAAGGCAAGGGGGCTGTGTTTCCTGAAGACACAGCATCAGTCTCAACATTCTGCTGCTCTGATATACAGGGGTCAGCTGAGCAGAATATTCAGAGAAGGAACCACATTTTGTCCCATTGTTCATTCAAAGTGATCATAATATTAAGAAAAATAATAAAATCACTAAGTTTCCGGAAGAAATTTGCATTCTTGGAGTCAATCAGTATTTATCTTCAAATCCATATGATGTGTAAGTTCTATTAACACTTGACATCAGACTTTTCTTTGGTCCACCAGCTCACTAAAAACAACACAGAGACTTATTATTAATCATGAAACTTTGACCTTAGCTTAGGTTTATCCCACTAGCTCTTATAACTTAAATTAACCCATTTATTTTCACCTACATTCTATTGTGCGCCTTGTAACCTCATTGCTCCCTACTGCCCATACTGTTTCCTCCATGTCTGCCTGGTGACTCCATCTTCTTTCCAGGGTTCTCGCTCTGCCTGGACGGCCCACCTATAACTCCTGCCTAACTATTGGTCGTTCAGCTTTTCATTACACCCATCACAGCAGTACATTCCCACGCCCTGTACAAATATTCCACAGCAAACATTCTCTAAAATTGTTTAGAATGAAATGAGAAGTTGTCGTCAGATGTCACAAGTTCCCTGGCTGCTATTTTGTTTGAGCTCCTTCCAGAAAAGTCTTTTCACTCTTCCTTGATCCGACTTTCACGAATACCCGAGCCTCAGCATCTTTCCTAATGCAGTTTACATGGGCAGAGGAGACCTGAGTGCTGAGCTGTGAAGGAGAGTTGCCTGAGGAGTCGCTCATTCCATCACTTCAGAAAAGCTGCATAATTCCCCAAAAATAGGTTTATTTTCTGTTTTTATTAAGAAGAGTCCAACTGAAACCACCTACAAGCATGTATTCTGCTTTTTTACTGAATGCCACGCTAAAAATTCATGACATTCACAAAGGAATTCCTGCTTTCTTTTCAGCCAGCAAAGGCATTTTTCTACTTGTTTCCTACCCATTGCCTTGGTGACCTCTAAGATTCTTCTAAAATCACTTTTATGGGTTCAGTTATCACCCGTGTGTTCTGTGACCCTCTTGTATAACCTCTCCAGGGGTCAGCATTATCTACAACTATCACTTCTAGCCTCTTACTCCCAAGACATGCTGAGACCTCAAGTATTTTAATGAAGATGTGAATCTCTGTGAATATGCATATATAATATACAGCACATACAATTGTAGTCTAATGAGAAGTTAGACTATACTTTTGAATGTCATATTGCATGATAACTTTGGGGGGAAGTTATTTTCCACATTGTTTTAACTGGTTGTTATTAAAGATGTTAAATAGCATTACTTCAGCTTTCTGTAACTCTGTGGGTTCTTTCAGCTCCCCTTTCCAGTCTTCTCTGGTTAAACGAGGATGGTGCCAATCGTTCTTTCTTGAACCTCTGTGCACAAATGAATTCACATATATGAGCAAATCTTACAATAGAGCCATGCACACAGGAAGTGTTCATTAGATATGAAATATTTTTACATTAAGTAATTTGCTACAATATAATTGTATCTTTGGGGGATGCGTTCTTAAATTATAAATAAACATGTAATACGGTTGTTCTTGAAATGTGACTTCTAAAAGCACCATTAATAGAGAATGGAGAAAACCTTGAGTACTTCTTAAATCTCAATTTTCTGTTTTCCTCCTAAAACACTTAACCAATATTTGGTGTGCTTCAGTTTCTTTAAAACTTAAGATAAATATGTAATGATGAGCCTAATGCAAAGTTTTGTTTACTGACTCCTAGTAGCTTGAATTGTGAAGCTAGAACGATGTTAGATGTAAGTAAATATCAAATTTATCTATTAAAAACCAACCTCCTATTATGGATTTTAATAACGTAAAACTGCTTAGGTTTTCATAAAATTAGCTTGGAAATGCTGCTTATTTACTCTGGTAGCACTTTTCTCCGTTTAATTAAGCATCACAAATACATCTGTTTCCAGAGTTTGCAGTGATTCATAAATTAATAATATTAATGATAGCAGGAGAAAAGTAATAATGAAGCATTCATATTTATTAAGACCTATTCTATGCAGTACAAACTGCAGCCTCTCTTCTGCTCTCAATGCTGTTTGTCCCAGCAACGTCCTTGCCGTTGGCTTTCTTATTCTAAAGTATAAATCCTTCCAAGTTCATTCATACAGCTTCTCCTTTATCACTTATTTGTCTTGATAGTCCTGATTCTGGACCCAAACTGTGCCAGTCCAATGAAACATGGGTGCAGAGTCTTTTCAGAAGACTATGTGTGTAAGGTGAATGTTTAGCCTGTCAAATTGTCATTGGAAGTCCAGTAAGCCATTATAATAATATTATTCACGTTAAACACACCAAATTTCATGCTCATCTTTATGGTGTCCAACAAGAACATCCCCTAATCTGTGTTTCTTTCAACTATTGTTTCAACAATTGTTTCTGAGAAGAGACTGACAATTGTTTCTGAGATTAACAGTCTTGTGATAAAACTTCCTGCAACCAAAGTGTTTATACCTGTGCTTCCTTCCTTCCTCATGAAAGGGGCTGTTTCTATGACGCAGTTGAGCCCGAGATATGTTTGTTTGTTTTAATGTAGCTGTAACAAAATACTCTAAAATGGGTGGTTGAAAAGAGCAGAAATGTCTTCTTTTGCAGTTCTAACAAGTTGATGCAAGAAATGACAGTTTTGTTGTTTCTGAAGTTGCTAAGGGAAACTTGCACACATGCCTGTTTTTTCTTATTTCCTGATTCTGCTGGAGACCTTTGTAATTCCTTGACTACAGCTGTACCATCCTCGCCATTTATGCTATTCTTTCCATGTGTTTGTTTATAGGTAAAAAATTCCATTTTCTTATAATCACCCTCCAAATTCCTGTCTTGACTTCCCTAAAATGCCAGACTGTAACCTGGAATTCAAAGATGAAACCAACCTTTCATCTCTTAAATTGTTTAATATTATAGTATTTTATCATAACAACAGAAATGAAAGTAGGAGAAAGTGGATTAAAGTTAGATTCCAGAAAAGGGAAGTCTTAAGAAAGAGATTTACTAGATAAATTTTAATTCAGAGGAGGGGGGGAAAGGCTTTGCTTCTTTCTTCAGTCTATGTATTACCTTCTTTGGGTGTTTATTTACAATGTTCTCATTGAACAATTTCTGTTTTTGAGTAAAGATTACAATAGCAAACAATAGCCTTGCCGCCTCCCTTGATTATGAGCATGCTAACCTTAGTAAGGGCTGGGAACTGCAGTGCTAATTGGTAATCACTTGAAACAGAAACAAGTGATCAAGCTGCAGACCTACTCTAGGGGATCCAATTTCTGCTCTCCAAATCTCTGAGTCAGTCACTTTCGAGTCATGCTCCTTTCCAAACTGGATATCTAATCAAAGTGTGCTCATATCACTTTTCAGGCATGACAGAAACAGATGAACACATGAAACTTCCTTCTAACAGAAGAGCATTGCTTTCTATAGTTAAAATAGATTGACGATTGAGTTCTAAGTCACAGTTATATAAGAAAGAGAAGTGAGGATGTGTGGTTGTAGAACAGAAAAACTAGATAACCACACTGCACTAAACATACAAAAAGCTAGATGAAAAGATTTTGAAGATTTGAAACATAAATAATTGTTTATATTGAGGAGATAAGTTTAACCTAACTTAAACATTAGACAATGTGTTCAGTTAGCAAAACATCACATTATCTATTAATATGCATGCTTATATTTTATGTATCAATAAAAATATATTTATTTAAATTAAAAAGATATATGTTGCTTCTGGTAAAATTATACAGTCTAATTGGACTAGCTCTAACTGGAGTTGGCACATTTTTATAAGGGTTTCTGTGAAATTAGCCTTGCTTATATACTTGTATTTCTGTTTTTCATTCTTAATCAAGTATCTTAAGAATGTCTCTGTGTCATTTAGTTTGTCTATCAACTTGATGAAAGCTAGGATCATCTGAGAAGATAAAACATTAACTTAGAAAAGTCCTCCATCAAATTGGTGTGTAGTCAAGTCACTGGGGCATTTTCCATGACTTGGGGTACTGCTACACTGGCAGGTAGGTGGTCAAGGGTTAAAAAAGAAACTAGTCGGAGCAAATAATGCAGAGCAAGTAGGTAAGTGTGTTTTTTTTCATGGCCATTGTTTCTGTTTCTTTTCCCACATCCCCAATGGACTGTGTCTCGTATTTAATCCAGATGAACTCATTTCTCGCCAAGTTCTTTCAGTCATGGTCTTTGTCACAACAATGGGAAGCAAACTAAGAAAGCCTACATGGCAGTTCTCCCCCTGTGGGCTGTGAAATGGTGACAATATAAATAGAGGAAAGTGTATTTAAAGAAATATTTGGTCATGTTTCTGTGGATTCCATCTATTAGTACCTCCTGTATGATGAATGTTTCCTAGTGTCTTATCAATCATTCAGTTTGCAAATGTTCCCAGAAACAAGCCAAAAAAAAAAAAAATCAAAAAATAAAATAAAAACAAGAGAATCCTCAAACCTAGTCACCAACTTTTACTCTTATTAATTATATGTATTATAAAATACTGCTCCAGTGAACTTAATTTGAATAATTTTTCTACTAATAGAGGAAAGTGGAATACTAATAGAAATTAACAGCTCACACTATTAAAGAATGCACCTTCAAGTCAACAATAAAAATGTGATAAGATCACAATCTTTCGGTCCTCTCAGCCCAGTAATCAATTTTAAATATCTACATTTCCAGGGTTCTAAGAATTTAGATGATTGTGTTGACCAACTGCTGGTTGTTGTAGGGAAAAAGAAAAACTTAAAAACAACTTAAAGAGCAGTGAACTCATTTCCGTTCACAGTTCAAACGATTTGGCCCATAGTTCATTAGACCCATTTTTTTGTTTGTTGTTTGGTTGGGTTTTTTTGTTTGTTTGTTTTTGGAAAGGCAGTAACACCAAGAAGGGAGAGCATGGTGGGAGAGAGATGCTCGTTTGATGGTACCCAGAAGTCAAAGAGAGGTAAGAGGGAACCAAGCACAAGGTAAATCTTTCAAAGGCATTGAACTCTTCTCAGGGTCCTTCTTCTTCCAAACAGGCCTGCCTCCTACCTCCTAACAGTCCATTCAGTATAAGCTCATTAGTGAATTGTCCCACTGAGGTCAGCTCCTCAAGATCCATGACCTTCCAATCAAACCACCTACCAGCTGATAACTAGGTCTCATGGCCTTTGGAGGACCCGTCAGATCCAAGTCATCATACTGATGATGGTTATTTGGTGGCAAACAGAAATAGATTCTAGATAACTTCAGCTAGAGTTAAGATAGCATGAGCAATGGACAATTTCCAAAGAAACTGTATAGTTGACGGAATTGAAGGATGGCTGGAAAAAAAACTGACTGGACTTTAGACAAGACCCCAAACATGGAGTGTATTTAACACAGGTTACTCCTAAAGTCCAGGTAAATGAAGAGAATATTAATGGTTGTGAGTCTTTAGGCTCTGAATCAATGACTATTAATTACAAATCCATAATACCTATCTGCGAATTAAAGCATGATCCAACTTCAAGACTTTTATAACAAAAGTTCCATTTTCTGTGTATAATAAGGCAAAGTAGATTCTTATGGAATGGGCCTAAATGTATTTGTCTTAATTATGCTCATCTATTTGTGGGGAGAAATTGTAGATATCTCCATTGCCTATGTTAGACTGTGTGCCTCCAAAAGTAAATATGACATTTAACGAGAGCCAATGTCATTTTGTCTGATCTGTAGACAGTTACCGTATCAATAGTATGCCATAGTCTTCCTAAGAACTATTTTGAAAATTTGTTGACTCACTAAATACTGTTTCTGCATTCTACCATTCAAATGAAAACAAGATGGACATTTACATGAACTGACAGATTTAAATATGCCCAGAGAGAAAAAATATCTTCAGACATATTAATTCAACACAATTTAAGAATCTACAAATTTGCATTTCTATATAAAAGCCATGCAGTAGATAAATCTAAGCCCTAATTTAAAACATATTCCATATGGAAAAAGCTCACATTTTTATCAGTCAAGTGACTCACCTTTCAGAAAGTTTTTTTTTAGTGTGGTCAGAGTTTCTGCCCTAAAATTTATAAATCATTTCTTCAGTTTGAATATTGAGAAGAAGATAATGAAAACCTTGCCCTTTATGATTTAATTCCCTTAAAACTTCTGATAAAAATTATGCTGATTCCTCTAAAGAATGGATTAGCAATTCATAAACGAAAGATTAAACAATGTCCCCTTTCCTAACCTTCACTATATTGAATTTCTTTTGGTGGCTATTTATAAAAAAAAATCATTGCAAAAGCAAAGTAAAATAGTCATTTATCTGCGTTCAAATGATCTTAGTATTTGTTAATGTTGAAGTAGAATATATACTTATCAATATAATTAGTTTTAATTTCTTAGGAAGTATGGAAAGAATGGGGATGGATAAAACGTTGAATCTGTGTTCCTTGATTTTGAAGTCTCAAATTTTTGTTTTAGAGTCTTTTAAGATGAGCAGGAAAAAAATTAAAGGTTGTTTTGATTCCATGATCTTCTAAATGGTACACCACTAATAAGACTACTGACAGTACATAATTCATTTTAGGTGATGATTTGGGTATAAGGAACTCCCAGTTAAAAGATGTTTGATTTTACATTCATATTCAGTAAGTGGCCAGACACTTGGTGTGACATTAGAACTTTGTTTCAACTGCTTATCTAGACCTTAAGGGGTCAAGGATTTTTAAAAATGACCAATAAAATATATTTTTTAATGAGTAGAAATGAGTGCCAACAAAATCTTTGTCTCAGTAATAAATCTAAATACTCCTTAATAATTTTTTCCTTGAGCTCCAAAAACAACTTAGAAAAAAAAATAGGTATCTTCATTTGATGTCACAATTAAGTATTATTTTAAAATGTAAGACTAGAGGAGTTTAGTTTAAAACATAAATATGTCTTCATTCATTTTAGCACATTTGATATGCACACATATTAACAGTCTGTGTAAGACACTGGACACAGTGTGACTTTAACATTTGATCAGTTGGTCTACTTTTTGTCTACTGCCTTATAGAAATGAGCCCAGAAATAGGCTTTGTGCAATGTATAAATTATTTTAAATTTCTGTGCTAAAATTGATGTGCTTTGAAATTTAAAAAGATACATGTTATAACTTAACAAGCTAAAGGATCACCCCCACTGCAGAGTAACTTATTTGCATGTTGGCATGCTACATAATCATTGGGGTGAATTTGGAGAGATCTCAAATGTTCATACATGTCAAAAAGTATAAAGAAAAATAATTGTGAAGTTCAATGAAAAAATAAAGTCTACTGACTTATAATCATTTGAGATGCAATCTTGTCAAATGCAGACAAGGAGGTCCATTGCAATTGTTAATGTTTATCTACTGAAAAATAAACTGTTCTTCGGACCTTAGGGCCCAGTTTTAGCAGCTTGAAAACACCTCATTTGTTTACTTCTGACTCTGTGGCTATGAGCCTGCTGGACTGAAACTTTTATGCTAACTGTAGTCAAAACCACTATCTTGGCTTCAGAATTTTCCTCACATCCCTTGCTTGTTTTTGCCTTGGGCATCAGGAAGTTCCCATCGCTTACTCTACCGAAGAGTTCTAATTTTGTAACTTGGGAGAGGAAAGGCACATAGTGCTCATTAGCAAACTCAAGGTTACAAAGAGAAGGCTACAGAAAATCCTATTTTCAGAAAAATGCCCTGCAAAATTTCTTAGGCAAAATGATGAGGGCTCTTTGGAGAGTGCCCAGTTGTCTGAACAGTCAGCCTTGAAACTCCCTGATAAAACAAGACACAAAAGAGATGAGGAAATGGCCGCAGTTAGTTTCAGAAACTAGCAAAAATAAAGTAAAGCACTAGGTTGGAAATACTAACCACCAGTGAGGAAAGTTTTCTTAAAATTCATGTAACCAATTTGCACAATGGAAAGCTGTAGTGGTAATGGAGAGAGTGTTAAAAACCAAAGGCTCACCAGGCGTTGCAACTCACTGCTTCCTGAAACACAACCTTCATCTTCATGAACATTAATTTAATGGCAGTTTGGTCTTTTTTTTAATTTTTTTGACAGCTTTATACATTTATACATTCCCACCCCCTCCTTTTTTCCCTCCTCTGAGACATTTCTTTGGAACAAGTGCCCTCCTACTTTCTTTTCAGCAGTGGTTGTGGCCCACTGAGTTTAATGAGTGTGTTGGCCAGTTGAGGGCCAGAGATGACCTACAAGGACAAGACCAACTTAGCCTTGGACATGACACTGGCAGAAACAACCACCCTTGTCGAGCAACCATTAATGACCAATAGTTTCTCCTCATCTTTCGTCTTTGGGCAATTTCTTCAATAACTTTAAGGAGCATTGATAGTTACATTTTAATGCCCTAGATTTTACATATACCATGCAGAACAAAGCTTTGGTCATTCATTCTTGTGTCTATATTTTCTTTCCCTAAATCCAATATTGAAATTTTTCTTGTTTTGCTAGTCTCAGAAGTCATCTCTCCCCTTCGTCTTTCCCCTCCTGAAGTGCCTCCTGAGACTGCCCAGTGTTACAAAGAGCCAGCAAATCCCCATTGCCTTCCGATCCTTCATTCTTTGATTTCTAATGCTCTCATTTGCTGACTCTCTTTGGAACCTTTGACCTCACTGCTCCCCCTACCTGAGTTCTCTTCAGGTGTTCTGCAGAACATTCTTTTTGGGGTGTCCAGGAAAAGGAAAAGGACAACAAAATTAACCCTCCAATAATGCATCACCTATAAAATTCTTCCCTTCAAATTTTGTCATGTTTTACATTTATTGAACTTTACTGAGAAATATGTTATCTTAAAATCTCATATTTCAGACATTTTTTTAAATGCTGCAATGGGCAGCTGTTTTTTTCTCAGGAAACAATGATGTTAAGAATTGGAGACTGACTGTAGCTGAAAAGGATCTTAAATTCTCATTTTCAGAAAGGACGTGACTTAATTTCAAGCTGAGTGTAAAGGACCTTAATTCTTTGGTGAATGAGATATAATTCTGAAGCCTCTGTTCCACTGCCCTTGTTAACTGGGATGTCCTACACTGAGGAGCTGTTCAGTAGTCTGTCAATCAATAGACAGGCCACTAACCAGAAGCCTAGTGTGGGCATTGCAACCTGGGTGTGGTTCCAAAGCTGATTACTCATCTGAGTAGCAGCACACTCTGAAAATAGCAAGCCAACACCGTCTGCTGGCTCTGGATTTTTATTGTTTAGCGGCTACAGGAAATAAACTCTGCCCTAATTTCCTACGTGATTCAGTAGGGTGAAACCCAAGAGGGCAGAGTCTCATGTGGCCTTTCAATACATCCCCAGGGTATATTGCCTTTGATGAAAAACTTTTTAACAAAGGTACAGTGCCTATTAGTGTCAGGAATATGTTTCATTGCTTGTATTATTAAATTAAACTTAGATGTTCTGAAACTGTAGATTTTAGCATGAAGAATGTCTTAAAATATCCAAAATATGTTGTTGAAAATTTTGTAAAACTTAAAAATGAAAAAATTCAAAATACTACACCTAGTCACAGATATTCAGCATTAATAAAATCTATTTACAGTCTAACAATAATTCTATTTTTACTTTTTAAAATTATTTATAACACTCTTATTCTTTTAACAAATATTATGGAAAGAAACTCTTACAGTATAAATAGCCATTTCAACTGTAGTTGACAAATTTGATATGTATTCACCGAACTCGCAAAGACTTCTTAATAAGGATGTAAAAATCTAAAACACTGCATGAATTTTCTAAGAAAACACTGGTTGTATTGATAGATAGATGGCAGTAGCAATATGGATGCCCCTGTGGAAAAGTAAACAAAATAAAAAATATTCAAGCCACCCCATTAGCTGCACAGCTCTCAGGCACAACTGGAAAGGTAAGGTAGGGACTGCCAGTGACATTTTCAGCTAAACACCCTCGAAAAACAAAATGCAAACATGCCTGCATTGAGATAAAGGCATTCCATCCTGCATTTAAACACAAGGAAATAATAACAGTTATCCCAATCCCAAAATGAACATAGAGAGGAATCACACAGCTTATGTATTCTGAAAAAAAAAAAAAAACCGATAGCACAGTGTTAGGGCACACCTAGCTAACTGCTTAATTCTGTCAAAATATGGGATACATACATTTTTCACATTTATGAAAATATATACATACAGACAGACAGACAGACAGACAGATAGATAGATAGTAGACTTCCAACTAGCCAAGACCCAGAAGGTCCAGAAGATTTGGCTAGAGTAAAATAAGAAGTATATAATGATATCCAAACACACACACACACACACACACGCAAATTACACATAAAGTCATGCACAGACACAAGGTTACATCCAGATACATGGTGCGGGAGAATTATCTGTATTCTGTCAATCATATTTTAATAAAACGCTGATTGGCCAGGCAGGCAGTATAGGCAGGAAAGCCAGACAGGAAGTAGGGGTGGAGCAAAGAGACTGGGAGTATTCTGGAAGCAGAGCTCTCTCTCAGCATTCCTGTCCAGACCACTGAAGAGGCAACATGTAAGCTGTCACACTGAGAAAGGTACTGAGCCCATGTGGCTAGCGTAGATAAGAATAATGGGGTAACATAAGTTATAAGAGCTAATAAGTAGCCAGAGCTAAGGGCCAATCAGTTTATAACATTATGGAGTCCTGTGTGTAATTTCTCTTTGGGATTTGCCGGCTGTTGGGGTACCGGGCGGGATGGAAACCCCAACAAGCCGGCCCTCACGCTACAGATACATACACGCACTGTATGTGTGTATATACAGTCATACACAAGCAAACACACACACTAAGATATACACATACAGTCACACACACAGTAACACAACACATACATAGTCATTCTCTGACACAGTTGTACACATGCAGACACATACATATAGCAACACATACATAATCATATTCTGACATAGTCACACACGTGAAGGTTCATATATACCACAATCTGACACATACTACACATGTATAAAGATGCAAACCACACACACACAATCTGAAACACACAGTAGCACACACATAGTAATATATTGACACACAGTCACACATGCTGACACATATGCAGTCATTCACTTGCACGCAGATGAGTGCGCGCGCGCGCGCACACACACACACACACACACACACACACACACACACACACTTCTCTTTGCCAAAGCATCAAGCTAGTTTCAAGGCTGCTGGCTGTTCATTCAGTTATCTTTAGTTCTTTGAGATGCTGCAGATGTCTAAAAGGCTAAGTCAGCACAAATGTTATCAATGGAAAATTCCTAGTGACTTCATTGAGATAAACTTTGTCATTGATACTAAGACAAAAAAAAAACCTTCTGATTTTGCATACTATTTGCTGACTTCTGTAAGAAATGTGATTTCTGCAGAAGTTTGTAGCAAGGATTCCCTGTTTGGGTGGGCTGTGATTTTTGGTACTTTAAGCTTCCTGTGTATTAGATATCCTTCTATACCCTCTCTCAAAGGATCTATAAGAAGGACTTAACTGCCAGGCCCATTGCCTCAAAATCTTCTAGCACCCCATTTTCTACCCAGAACTGTCACATCATTGGAACATTAAAAACAAAGTGAGATGGCTTTCTATACTTTTAACAAATTTCACCATGATAATGTTTCTCCTGATCTGAAACACTCTAACTTAGATGTCAAATATTCCCTTTTCAAAAGAAATACAGTTAGTAAAACAATCAACGACAAACAGAAAACACCAGTAAAAGAGAAAAAGCCAGAAGTGGACAAGCCAATTGTGATGAACTGATGAGGCCCACAATTTCTCCCAGGCCTTTGGAGCCAGTCAGTTCTGTGAGACTTAAAAGAGTTCTAAAATTTTCCATTTGGTGCACAGTGCACTGCCTCCCTACCTTTCACTTCCAGCACAGCCCAGTGTGGAGAAACATATACCAGCCTATCATTTGTGGTATTTCTACCTCATATATCCTTCTAAAATCTGACAGTGCCATAGAGATTTTTATCATGGTAAGGTACCCCAAAATACGATGGAGACCAAACGAAACCAAGCCACACTTAACGTGATCTGCATGTGCTCTGGTCTGCTTTAAGTCTCAAGTTTGTCTTCAAGTATTTAGGCTCTAGAGGTCTGTAATGAACCCATTAAAAGCTTACATTCTTCAGGCATCTGTTCTTCCACTCCATTACAGCTATCAGAATACGAACTAAAATCTGAGTCTTTTAAGCCCAACCTCATTTCTTACAGGTTACTTTACAGCAACTATAGTTATAACAGTGTGATTAACCAAACCAATTGCATTGCTTGATCATGTGATGTTAGAAGAGTCCTGTTGTCCCTATCATTTTCAAAATCAAACTAAACCATTTTTGTATCTGAATATTGTATTTACATCATATCCTTCCCCCTCCAGACCTTATCATGTCCCCTTTCAAATTCCTGATTCTTGTTCTCTAATATTATATGAATATATAAATGCAATCTTCTGAGTTTAGTCAGCTTTTCTCACATGTTTTATTTTAAGAATGATTACTTAGTATACGACAACCATTTGGGAGACTCACTCCTTTTTTCCATTCTTCTTAGGAGTCATTACTTGCCTGTAGTTCGTCATTGAGGGGTGCGACCTTGCAAGACTTCCCCCATACACACTGTCATGTCAACTGTTATTGACGCTCAGGTCTTATTTAGGTGAACATTCTCTTAAGATTTCATGGTTACAGCGCCTTTTTGTATATAGAAAACAATCTTTCTGCCGACACCCAGGTCTTCTGACTCTTAGACTCTTTCTATCCCTTCTTCTAAAGTATTCCCTAAGACTCAGGTGTAGGGGGGCTTGTGTTGTAAATGTATCAATTGAGGTTGCGTACTTCATGTAAAGCAAGAACATTTTTTAGAGCTGGGGTTCAGAAGGTTGTTAATTATGATCCATTTTCACCCATCTCCAGAACTACCTGCAGGCATATTGATCAAACCTCCACAACTTCTTTCATCTCCTAACAATATTCTTCTGAGCAAATTAGTGAAATGCTTTCTTCAAATATTTTTACCTAAGGTCTTTCTGAAATGTGACTTTTTCTCTTCTTCTCAAATTATTTTTGATATACTTCTCTGAAAGAACAACTCACACATCTTTCCTATAAATAGTGTCTCCATTTAGCTATTTCTTCATTCCTCTGTTCTTGTATTACTAGTTGTGCAGTTAATTCCCATGGAACCACAGCTTCCTCTTGATTAGCATATTATTTTTTCCTTTAAAAAAGTAGTGAAATATACTGCTACTCGAGCCATAAATGATGGAGAAAAATGATGAAACTGTGAAGCTTGTAAAGTAGTGTTTCTTCACATCAAGCAAACAACTGAGAATGGTAACAGATACTGGACATTTAAAATTCAAACTCTAGTAGAATAAAGCATATGTTGATAATTAAGGGCTTGCCTATATATATATATGTATATACATATATATACATATATATATATATATAATGTTGGTTATATTTGTGCATTCATTGAGAAAGAAGCAGAGAAAGAGAAAGCTACACCGGAATAGGTGTGTAACAGCTATATAAACTCAAAAAAAAGTAAGTGTAATGGTTATTTACATTCCTGAAAATGCATTACCAGCCAGGACTTCCTTAGTGTCTCCAGCTCCTTTTCAGGCAATCCGAGAAGTGTCTGTGACGTGAGTGATACATAAAATGTCATCGTGTACCAAGGCTACTGCCCCACCCCCAGCACACACAATCATGTCAGTCGGTGCCTAACCTAAAGATGGTACCATAGAATTAAGGTCACATGTAAGCAAATTTCTCACTCTCAACCTGAGATGACACACCAGTCGGGATATAATATTCCTATAGAGCTATAATGCTACAGTTTACATTTGGGTTTTAATCCTCCTCTTAATAATTCAATATTGTTCAAAGCCATTTATCGCTGTTAAAAACAGTGTTATGATTGAAAATGGTTTTTTTTCTCTTTCTACTACATGGATCATTTTTAAACTTTTATATTAATAAATGATCTTCTATACATTTTTAAAAACTGAAATTTGAT